>NC_066382.1:1224814-1531018 GCF_013377495.2 Cygnus atratus | reverse complement strand
TACTGTCCATTAGTTTTAGATACTGTCACACTTTATTACAGCGGGTGCACAGTTTCCTGCTGAGCCGCATCCAGGAGGAGCTCCCGGACTGAAGCCGCTCAGAAAGCCTCGGGCGTGCTTTCCACGCAACCTTCTCGAAGTTATGCTTTCTTCAGCAAAGACATGAAATCTGTTTCTATTCCAAAAAGCCTATTTTTCTTCTGGGGATAAAAAATAAAAATTAAAAACCATACTGGTATTTCCTTCCCATAGGATCCAAACATCTGGGTGGTTGCTCTGTGCCAATTCTCCACGAAGAAATTTGTATCCAGAAGGAAATTGTCCTTGTGCAAGCTTGTTTGGCTCAGATAACTTTGGGGGATGAGGGTCCTCAGCTCTAGTAGAAGCTAAGTGAAAGACGACAGAAAAGCGATACTGAACATGGAGAAAATAAAATGCAAGTGAATCTAGAGACGTGCTTTACAAGTGAGCATGTTCTTCTTTTTTTTTCTTTTTTTTTTTTTTTTTTTTCTGTGGGGAAGCAGTACCTATTGTGGAAAAAACATTGCTGTTACTTCTGCTTGGCAGGGTTAGTTGAGAGTTACATTAATGGAGACAACGCAAATTTGCTGATGATTTTTGGTGATTGCTGCCCTCGAGGAAGTTTGTCAGCCGATTCACGCGGTGCATGCTCACTGAAATGGCCAAGAAGCAATCCTGGTGGTGCGGCAGGTGCCCTGTCAGCTGGTCACCACGGGTGCATTTCATCCTTCGCAGTACTTAAGTCTTGTTTAGCAGGTCACTAGATGGTTAGCAAGAGCTTTGTTTGATAAGAAGTTGCCTAAATTAGGCTAATGATGGGATCTCCTGGGTAATGCAGGGGAGAAAAAGTTCAAAGCCCGGTATTTATGCACACAAAGTCCAAATACCTGCCAAGTCTCTTTGATGAAGTGTCTTTGTCATAACGATTAAATGAAGGTTAAAAAGGCCAGACCTTTTCTCAACATGTTTGACTTGCTCTTTCTTTCCCCTCTTCAAGGTGTCTTCATGTTACATTTATTTGCTTCATGAATTCCTTATTACACTAATCAGTCCTGATGTACAAACTCATTAGAAAATGAGCTGGAAATGTAAGATCTGTCAAATTTCAGAGACTTCTGACATGGTTAGGCTCAAGGGCCTTTTTGCAAAGAAAGGAGAGAAAGGAAAGAAGCTAATGAGGAAATGTCAGATAATGTAGAAGTCAATCCATTTGGGGATGAAGTTTTGCAAAGTTCATAGAGAAAAGTTGTAGCACTGCCAGGGTAAACACCTGATTTTTTATTTATTTTTTTCTGATGTAAATTTTGGCACAGAGGAATTCGTTTCTTACTGGTGTTACTGAGCGCTTCTGGTTTGGTTTTGCACCGACATCTTAGAGCAGTTTACCACACTACTTTTTCAATGATGATACAGAAATTAAGAAACATAATTATACAAATTACTAGTTTGTTTTTTGCCTCTTGTGCCAGTCTCAGCTGGAGTCACTGTCCCAACATGCAAGGTGCTACAGACTCAGGGTGAAATGAATGCTGCTGCAAAGCGGGCTCTGTTCCGCTCCCAAATAAGCTTTGACGTGTAAGATCTGTCAAATTAGGTGGCCTAAGATCCCATCACTGGCCTAACATGAGAAAAAAAAAAAAAAGGTGAAAAAAGAAACAGCGATAAAGAGAGAAGTAACTCGCCTGTGGTTGTGTGCTGGTCTGCGGCTCAGAAAAGCAGAGTGGCAGCGGGGGCCCCGCTGGATAAACCATCCCAGCCCTGCCTCTGTCCGCGGGGAGCGGGGGCGCAGCTCTCCTCCTGAGCAGTGCCAAGGGTGAGGCACAGCATAGTCTAACACCCACGGAGGGTAAGCTTGTCAGCCTTTATTCACCTGAGCCTGTGTATGCACAAACAAGGCATTTGATCAAAATGTTTGGTTTATTTTATTTGTTGATTAAAAAGCTTGGGTCAGGTGGGAAAATTGTCGGAGATGCCCTGCGCTCCGAGGGGGGGTGGCTGCTGCCTTACTGCTCCGTGCGGACTGCGCCGCGCAGCGAGCAGGGGACTTGTTGCATTCTCCCATCAAATCCTTTTTTTCCTTCTTGTCAATTGGTACATGGGAACGCTGGAGATGTCTGCTGTCCCCATCACCTGCCTTACAAATGCCAAATACTGCGAGCTGGCAAGGAGTGTGTCCGTGTCGCTCGGTGACACTGTTATGCACCAGTGGAACTTAATCGTATACATGAGTTGCCGAGGAAGAAAATGAAGAGTTATCACGTCTGACAAGGGGACTGGGATGCAGGACGTCTGGGATCTGCGCTGGGTCTTGTTATCAGCTGCGTGACCTTGGGCGCGTCTCTTCGTCTCGGCGTTGCTGCAGGCTGTGTGTGAGGTACCCGTGCGTGCAGCACGGCGCAGCCCGACCCGGAGCAGAGCTGGCTCGCCCGGGCACCGTGTGCCATGGAGCAGCGTGGCTCTTGTGCTTGCGCTGCTTCTCCTGTCCCCGTCCTCGCGTTTCCTGGGTCCTCAGGGTCTGAACGTGTGGACAACTCGCCCAGCAGCAGGGGAGGTGTTTGTTCCTGTGACTTTGGACATGGGAACAAAGGAACTGGATGTTTTCCACGCTCTTGACAGCAGCAGGCTGCCCAGGGAAGTGAGAGGGGCTGGGTTCGCTGTGTGTGCCTGCCAGCGTTACCTTTGG
Organism: Cygnus atratus; assembly: GCF_013377495.2. Lineage (NCBI taxonomy): Eukaryota > Metazoa > Chordata > Aves > Anseriformes > Anatidae > Cygnus > Cygnus atratus. The sequence goes on along the minus strand of NC_066382.1, from coordinate 1,528,314 downwards.
GGAATGTCTTCACCCCTTGCCTTTCGTTACGTTACCACACAGGGCTTAGAGCAGGCAACTTCTCTGTTCCCATAGAGCCGTGTGCCAAGAGAAACCTTTCTCTAGAGCTTGTTCCTTCTCTCACTCATTGGTAAGGAGCCAGGGCACAACCTGGGCGGGCAGGTCCGGAAGACAACATCACCTCAGGCAGTGTGAAGCCGAGGTCCCAGCCGCAGGTCCCCAGTTGCTCACCCAGTCTGTGTTCCTGAAGGATGTGCCCAGCATCCTTCCTCGGGGGCCGAGCATCCCAGCTCCGCCACGCCAGCCGCAGCACGAGGCCACGGGAGCTGTGGTTGCTCAGCACCTCATAAAAATCAAGCCCCTGTGGGTTTGGGGGATAAATGAGAGAGAAACTGAGCTCGGCGAATAAGATAAGTTTGCTGGCAAATTGTTAGTAGCAGTGAAAGCAAAACCCGAGGCATTTACATACCCATTAGAGGGGGATTTCAAACCTGGACTCTGGCCTGTTTTGAGATCATTGCTCTCTGGGGGCCGCCTTGCCACATCCCACAAATGGTCGCTGAAGGGCAGCTGCCATTTGTGTTCATCCCGTTGATGGCACCTCAGGCACCTGCATCCCAGCCTTGCCGGGGGTTTGTGGCCACAACGGCCCCGGTGATGCACGGGCATGGGGTGCAGCTGAGCCCCTGGGGTGCAGCCCAAGGGTGAGTGGGCAGGACCGGACCCCACCGCAGCACCCGTGGCAGAGCGCGATGATTCATCGCAAGGAGCTCTTTTAAAATCAGATTAGACCAAATAGGCTCCTGAAAGGGAAGGGGGTATGTTCTGCTTTGCAAATCTCCATCCAAAAGGTGTCAAAGAACTGGTACTTCCTTCTTGGTTCTTCCCCCTCTTTCCTTCCTCTTTCTGCCTCTAGCTGCTGTCTTGCCTTTTTTGCAGACAAAAACCACATTTCCAATTCCTCCTATTTGAAGCCAATGGCTGGTCAGGTAAAGCAGTTTCATTAGTCCCTTAGGAAAAGAGTCTTGGGTATTTTCTGTACTCAAGGGATGTGAATCTGACTTCTGAGGGACAGCCCAAGTTTCTCTGCTGTGTCAGACCCATACGTGCAAGATTTCCAGGGCAGTAAGACGTGAAGAGCACTGGGTCGTGCTGGCTGCTGGCAGAATTCTGGTACGTGTTTCTGTTTGATTTACCAGTGACTCTATTTTAAAAGTCCCTTTATTCAGAGAAACATTGTAGGTGTTTTTTTTTTATGTCTGCTTAAAATCATCTTAAACTTTCCCTGAGCGTCTTGCATCACGGTGGCGTTACCAGCTGCTGCTTGAACGTGTCTCACAGCCTCCTTTCATTTCTGCTGTTCTGATCTGCGCTAGCTTATTTGTCTTTGAGCACATTTGCTTGATAGCCTGTTACATCCTACTGCTCCAGGTATTTCTCTTGCCAAATAAAAACCACTTCACTGCAGGTATGAAACTTAAATGACTTCAAACACCTAATTTGTTGTTGTTGGCTTTGGTATTCAGCAGCCTCTGGCTATCCTTTATTTTGTCTTTAGTCTCAATTAGAATTTCAGCTGGTGACAGCTTTGACTCTTGGCTCTGATCTTCCAAGTGTGGCAGTTGTTCTTCCAGACCGAGCGCCAGGCTAGGAGCCACGGGGTTTCTCTTTGGCTGCCCTTTTCTGAGCCACCGTTGTTGCCCACGGAGTTGTTCCAGGTCCTTCAGCCACTGCTCTGTGCTCCAGTGCTTGCAGTGTGCGCAGGGCAAGGGTGGCTGCAGAAATAGGGGAGGAAGGAATATGTCAAATACATCATTAGCGAATTGCCGTGTTTTCTTTCACCAGAACCATTTTTTAATTTTTTTTTTTTTGGTTACATGGAAACTTCAAGCTCTAACTTTTTGAAAAATTTTCCTTTAGAAAGCATCTTGTGGAGAACTGAAGAAATGTGTAAGGCCAGGAACTTTCCAGAGCCTGGTTAGCTCCTAGTGATCTATACGTAGAAATGTTTGGCACTGCTGGTTGTCTGTCTTGCTGTTAATCATTCCTTTTTTTGATAAGGCTGCTCTTCACTTGTGTTTATTTCTTGCCCGTCTTATCTGCTCTTCCTTCATCTACCCTTCTGCAACTGGCACAGCCAGCAGTGGGAGGCTGACCAGACGATGCTGCATAATTTTTTGATCTGGATTTGCACAAATTGATTATTTCTGTAAATAACTATGCAGTTCACTACCAAACCATATATACTTACGAAAAAAAAAATCTTTTGATGTTTTCTTAAACTCTTCTCCATTAATCCCTCCCTGCAAACTTAAAACCAGTGGATGGACAAAAAAATTGACTTCCAGAGTATAATGTACCTGTGTTGCCTTTCTTGCTCAGAATCCAGGGTTCAAAGGGCCAGTGAGTTTTAACTCCTTGAGACATCTTTAGCTGGTTTTCAAGTAAGTTCAAACAAATTTATGAAGCCATATATGGGGAAGTTTACATTTCTGCCAAGTGTGTGTTGATAAAGAGGAGACTTTGATCCCCTGGGCTGTCAGTTGTGCCTCGTCTGTGCTAGGTCAGGACAAAAGTCTAAGTGTGTTTCCCTTAACAAATGGGTTATGCTACTTCTGAAGTATTGCATCTGTATAACAATCAGTAGTGAGCTGGCATGATTACATTTTGAGAGATTTATCTGGAGAAAATTCTCAGTGTAAAAACTGATTCATAGCATCCAGCCTTAGCCAGGTTGATACGAATCGTCAAACAGCCGATGATGAGAAATAACCTCTGTGCAGAGACTCTGTAGATATTTAGAAGTAAAAGCACACACGTGCATGTTTAGCTGAAAGGCCTATAAATAGAACACCTGGCACTACCTCGACTGGGAGTTGTTTTTGCAGTGACTGCAGCTTACATGGATGAGTTTTTATAATATATATTTAAGTGGATTATTTGAGGAAAAGGAGTCACTGCATGAAGAGTTAGTGCCACTGCCGAAATGCAGCAATTGTAAGGCAAAGAAGCTTCCTGAATACTTGTGCTTTTATGCTGGCCTGACCTGGGGCTTGGGAAGTTAAGGATGCTTGAAACAAAAACCTATTAGAAAAACAAGGTGAGCTTCTGTGTATAATAGCCGTCGTGTCACTTAGTGGCTTTGGGCAAAGACTGGTGAAGGGCACAGGGCTTTACACTTCCCATCAAAGTGCTTCTGCTGCTAAACTCCAAGGCAGCAAACAAACTGACAAACCAGTTTAATATTAGATGTAACCTATAATGCAAGCAGAGGATGCCGAGAGTCTGTTTTGTTCTATTTAACACATTTTTGTCTGCACTCGGGGCAGGCGTGTGTGGCTCGGGCTGAGCTGTTCCCGGCCAGGTCAGCTCCATGGATGTGGGAGTTAGGGCAGTGTCAGCAATGAACAGTATACCTTAATTTCCTTGTGGGCAGTGCTACGTTTGATCAGAAATCCAAACTGTGTTGTTCATTTGCTCATTGCACTGAAGGCATGAGACAGGGGATGGAAAGCTCAGCTGCAAGGGGGGGATGCAGAAAGCCACTGCTTTTGGTGTCAGGACCGAATGCAAAGGCTGGGCAGGGTGAGAGAGCTGCTGTGGCCACCGTTAGCCACGGGTTTGTGCCTGCTGCAGAGGGAGAAGTCCAGCGGTGGGCAGGGCCAGGGATGGTAGGGACTGGGCGCTCTGCGGGCTGCAGGATGAGTCCGGCTCTTACGGCGCGTTTCTTCTAAGTGCAGACCTGCCTCACCCCATGGCTGCTACCGCAAAAGTGCCTCGTAGTTTTCAGGAAGCCTGTGCAGAATAATTTTCCTTCTACTTTCCCCACTTCCTCTAAATGCTAGGCCAGACAAAGGTGCTGCAAAATTGCAAGCCACAGTTTGATCTCTCCAAGTTAAAGGGAGTGACTGGGTTCACAGTGGTTGAGACGACATGGGAATCGGGCCCTGACTTTTGTTTCTCTGTGGGCCCCCTGTGCAGGCTTTTATTTTAATCTTATTTTTGTTCCTCTCGTGTTCTTTCCTCCTTCCCCTCTCTCCTCCCTGCATTCACCGTTGAAAAATAGTGCAGAAAAACACTGCTTGAAGTAGCTTGGAGGCAAGATAGTGAAAATATGCCAGGGTGAGGGGGAAAAAAAGGCCGCATAGCCCCAGTTACTCACTGCAGTGTGCCTGATGCTGCCGGTGGGCACTGGTGCTTTGCAGGGGAAGGGCAAGGCCGTGGCTTGTTGGGCTACAGCAGCACCAGAGGACAGCATCTGATGTACGTCTCGGTCCCACGGGGAAGACAGGGCCTTTATCTCCTAAGACAGAGGTGCAGCAAAAGCAAGCCAAAGCCCTTCTGCATTTTTAGAGCATGCGAGGAGATGTATAGATGTGTTTCAACTCAGCCTGTTACAGGCCCATTTCAGCTCAGCATAAAGGTGTTGAAAAGGTTCCCAGGGGCTATAGCGAGCCCTCAAAGGAGTCCTGAATGAGTTCACAAGAGTCACAGACAAAAGGAAGAGGGCAGAGAGTGCAGACGGGGACGCGCTGGTATGAGATAGAGAACTGTGTTAGTTGTTTAAACCCCTCCTGATGGCAGTGCCATGGTGGGCACCTTATTCCACGAGCTCCTCATGCCTCCTGCCCTGACGGGTCCCTGCGGGGGCCCACAGAGCAGTGGGTGGCAGTCCCCAGCGTGTCCCACCACACAGCTCAATTGTGGTCAATTAAAAAGAGAGAGAGAGAGTATGCTATAAAACCCTTCTGCCCATTTACATCTAAAGGCCACTCAAAAAAAAATAAATGCATTCACTCAGCTGATTGCATTAGAAAGGCTGAAGAACTCAAATGACTCCTCAGGGACTTGAACTTGTGGTTGAGGGAAGTAAAAAGTCCCAAATGTGATGTTAAGGAAATCTTAAGCTATACCCCCTACTGGCCCCATATTAATGTGTGTTGAGGCTTAAAGGCTCTGATAGTCTTCCACGTGAATTTTCTTGTTGCAGAACTAAAAGCAAAGTAGTAAGAAAAAAAAATCTACCATGTAGCTACCTTTACTAGCACCGCAAGGTGCCATTATCTGCAGATAATGCACGGGCTGCCCTCAGCTGCTGCCCGAACCAGCTAGCAGCTTCTTGGGTTTGTGCTGAGAGCTGAAACATGGGAATCTGGACATCTGGGGATTGAAAAGATGGGAAAAAGGAGGCAACTCCGTGATGATAGAGGAGGCAGTGGCAGGTAGGAGCTCACAGGAGGCTCTGCTGTCAAGGGCGAGCATCTCCGTTACTGGCTTGGTGGGGCCAGGACCACCCCCGGGACCATGCAATGGCTCCTGCCCCGGCACAAAGGGCAGCCCACGCGTGTCCCTCGGCTTCTGCAGTTTGTGCCAAAAGTGCTTCCAGCTGGAGAGAGCATGGCATGGAACATTTTGCTGTTTGCAATGGTCCTGGAGCAGCAGCAGGGCAGTGCCCCCAGCCTCCCTGTGCCACGGTGCCCAGCTCACTGCTGGCTAACTGGAGCGGTGGGCACCTTGCTCCTGCAGGGCTGAGTGTGTTCTCTGAGGGGAATAATCTCTGCTGCCCGTCGGACATCCCGCACACACGATGCGTGCGTGTGAGCGGGCATGTCAGTCTGTTGGTGGCCTCCACTCAGCTGTGTCTATTGGATTACACACTCCCCTCCACTCTCAGCACGGGGAGGAACATATGCTTTTGCTTTTTGGCTCAGCTGCTCCCAAACATTCACATCAACAACAGAGAACACTGCAGCATTTTTTTCAGCTGATTGAGTCATCCAAGTATGCAGTTGTAGGGTCAGAGAATGAAAGATGTGTGATAGCTGAAACAAAGCATCTTTCAACTGGCGCGCTGCGCTGGCTGTAGGAAAGAAGCTCTGCGCCGACACGTCTGGCAGAAACCTCCCGTGCCAGCAGACTCCAGAGCTCATCCTGTCCTGGATGTGCAAACACAGCACCTGAGGCTGCGGTGTGTGCCTGATGCCCCAGGTACTGAAGCACGGGTGGTGTGATCTGGTGAGATCGCGCCCCTTGGTCAGCTGCTGGTAAAAAACCTGTAGAAGAGCCCTCTATCCTTGTATAGCTTATTTCCTTGCTTATTGCAAGGTATCTCCACTAGGCAGGTCTTGAGTGAGGAAAACAATTCCTCTTTCAATAGCAAACCTGCTGATTGTTATTTTATTTTAAACTGTTTGTGTGCAGCGGTTCTGTTCCATTTGCTGCTCTCTTCAGCAGGTCAGGCAGCAGACACAAAGCTGGGCTTGCAGAGATATTTCTCAACCAACCACATGGGCCTGCAGAAGCCCTCTTGGTCCTGGTCAGGAGCTCAGTGATGCGCATGCCAGCCTCGCTTTTATAGTAAACAGAACTCCCAAGCACAAACTGACAATAAAATTCCAGCCAAACAACAAACTACAGTATTACTTTGGCAGGAACTTTTTCCATGTAGAAGGATCTTGGCACTGCCATGCGTTAACATGGACCATTAAGGTTGCATTAGCATAGGGTTACTGTAACAAACACAGCAGATTGTGTTATTATTTTGAGACTAAATCTGTATTTCTGTTCATTATCAGAACTGAAGCTTTGGTGTCCATGGTATTTTAGTAAGAAGGACATATTTATTTATTTATTTTTTAATACAAAAACTAATTTATAGAATACAATAGCAGTAAAGGTTGCTCCTTGCTAGTGACGAGAACTTACTGGTGATGCTCCTTCTAGTGATGAAATAGTCTTCAACAAAACAAAATCATCCATCGCTTTGTGCAGTGCATGTATGGAGATAAATGTCTGTCGTAAGGTGCTCAGGGTACCTGGCGTGTTCTGCGGGTGTCCCCGATGCTCTCGGTGGGGTTGTCCTTTGCTGTGGTATCTCAGTGTCTTTGCTACGTGCAGACCTCAGCTCCCTGCTCTGGGCTGCGAGCACCGGGGCTGGTTTCCGAGCAGGCTTCAGTGCGCTCGGATTCCTTCGTTTTTAGAGAAGCACTTCTGCTTAAATTTAAGCAGCACGTATCTAAGGACCAGTGGATTTCAGCCTGCGACGAGTGCTTTTCTAAATAAAGACCCTAATGAAATAAATTAGGAGCTTCTGTTTGTAGAAGTAAGTCAACAGGGCTCTGCCCGCGGCCCTCGGGAGGTGACAGTGCCAGTATCCATCTGCTTTGTCACCACCCTGCCTGCCGCAGATAGCGCTGGCATCCGTCTGGGCCCGGTCCCCGGCCTCGCAGCATTGCTCCTGGATGAGTTCAACTTTTCCCCCCCTCCTCTTCCTTTCTCCTCTTCCCACCTCCCTCCTCCCTCCCTCCCTGGTCCTTGACAGAGGCGCAAACACTCTTAAATGAGAGATAGTGGCTTCCATCCAATGGAGCCCCGGTTAATCACCGAACATCGTGGGAAAAGCACAAGATGAGGGCCGAGAAACAGCCCATTGTCTGGGCAAGATTAAAGCCCCAAAAGCCGTATTGTCTACTGAGGGGATAAATCTTCCTGCTGTCACTCAAGCACTGAATTAAATTCCCCTTCATTTCTAAAGGGGCTTATCTGTACTGAATAGGCTGTTGCGCCACAAGCGTAAGGGAACGTATTAAGTGAGCTCCTGTCTTGGGCACCTTCACAAATAGACGAAAAACAGGAGCAAATCTGGACGGGGCGGGCAGGAGGGGGCCGAGCAAGAGAGCTTTGGATGGGGGGAAAGAGGAGGGATGGCAATTGTCGTTATTACAGGACGAGGTGGATGAAATGGCCCCTTCGCTTGACTCTCCAGCGTCCCCACCGCTGAAACGCAGATTAGGCGGAGTATCAGGCGCGAGTGTCGTTCAGCACAAGGATGGTTCAGGCAATGGCATGGCCTGGTGCTGTGCAGGGAGTCCCAGAAGGACAGAGTGATCCTCTCCAGGGGTCCCTCGTGGAGGAACCAGCCTCCAGCAATGCTTAGTGCAGCCCCAGAGACCCTCCGCCACCCAGGTTGCCTTGGGAGGGATGGTGAGCGAAAGGGGCTGCGATGGACATGAGACAAATGTTTTGTGGTGGCTTCCTAACTCATTCGCTTGGCTGCTGGCACTGCCTTACCCTTAGCAGCCAGGGGGCTGGACTCCAGTGGGATCTAGGAAAAGGAACAATATTTTGAGCACATGTAACGTCTTGAGAAGCCCATGGGCAACACCACCACTGCTTCTTCTCTAAATGCTCCGTGTGGTCCTTGCAAGGCCCCAGCACTGTGAGGACACAGGACATGCAGTCACATCTCATTTCACTCTGATCCTCTCTTCCTCCTCCTTTTTCTCCCTTTGCAGCATTCTTCACAAAATACCAGCAAGCTCTGGTGTTTCACCTGCAGATACTTCAGTGGGAGCAAATGTTGCCCCATTCAGTACTCCTGAAATGCAGCAAGCAGCTGTGGATGCTTGGTTGGTGGACCAAGGGTTAGCTAATGAGCTTGATGTGTCAGAAAATAGGGCATTGCATAGGGGTCTGTTGTTGTCTGTGGGGTCCTAGCAGCTGAAGGCTGGGTGCACCCCAGGTGGTGAGCTGTCATTCTTCTCCAGTATGCTGGGAACCCAGAAAAAGTCAGAGAGTTTTAAACAGAAATCAAGTTTTCTTCATGTTAGCTGTTATTCCTTACTGCCAAATTTTAATGGTTGCACCAAAATAATTTTTAATATTTGCAAATTGAGGGTGAGCCATTATAACTCTGTGCAGGTGAAACTGAATTCTGGCTCTTTTTTTTGATATATATATATATATATACTTTTGTCTGGTTGGTATTCTTTATTTTTATTAAACACTACTTTGCCTATTAGTGTGCTTGATTTTGTGCCTGTCTGCAATCTTTATTCGTAGCCTGCTCAGTTTATATTTTGGCCAAATAAAATGCACACGAAGGAAGTTCTCTATTGCAGCTGAAGTCTGGATATTCACTGTTCTTGGGTCAAAACTGAGCATGCTACTGACTGCAAATACAGCCAAATCTCAAAAGACAGCAACATGTATATGTTTCTATTCACCATGTAAAGCATTAACTATGCAGAACGTATTCAGTATAGCTGGTCAGACTGTTCAGTCTAAGAAAACAGATGATTATACTTCACCTTCATGTTAGTATATTGGATTAGAAGCAGACTGTGTTTTGCATTTGGTACGATTTGGTAAGTGCTAAACAGGATTTTCTGCATCCTGAGTGGAGTTTCCTCTTGTTGATAGGGTTTAATGCTCCCTTGTACAAATCTCTTACTGTGCAAATACCTCCAATCTCTCCTTTTAGCAACCCAAACCATTGCTTAAACAAGTGGGTTTACACCTGCTTACCAGATTAATTTAATTAGCCAAAAATAGAGTGAAAGAACTGGCTTGAGAACAATACTTTGCAAAGAACACTTTTTTCCATTTCTTGTTGAATCTGGTAATCTGGGGAAAGCTGGATTGAAATATTATTCCTCTTAGTTTCCTGGCTTCTTGTTTGTATATACTAACTAGAGAAAATAAACTGATCAAGATAATGTTGGATTTGAAAGAATAATAAAGAAAAAAAAATTGTTCTTCTTCTTTTTACCTTTGTACAAGAGATGATCTCATCCTTTGCTATTTCAGGAAATACACTTTATTTTCTGCCTAAAATTGATGTCTCAGTTCTAAAGTTTTGCTCATGAAAAACCTAGAGTTGATTTTTCACACAATGCTTGTGTTATTTCAAGAGGTCCGTGCTAATGCAAAAATGTTTGTGCTTAAATTGCTAGCACAGTGATGCCTGTTGTGGTGTCAGTTTGTGCCCATTGCTCAGTCCTGAATGTTGACTGATGCTGAAGGAGGGGAATGACGAGTTGGGCACCAGCCCCGAGCCCCTGCCTGTGCAGTGCCACTTGGTGGCTGCTGCTTCAAGTGGTTGGAATTGGGCATGACTGTGGTTTTTTGTTAGTTTGTTTGTTTTAAACCTCAGGTTGTTAATTATTTAAAACATGGATCTTGTCAAAAGAAACATTTTATACCAGTAGTGTTAGATACTTATTTCAATTTCACCCGTCCTTTTAAGATTTTCCTTTACAAATCAGATCTCCCTTTTCAAATAGCGTTTTGCAGCAAAAAAGGAGCTGTAGAGTAAATGTAAAATTGTCTTTTCACAGTGATCGTCCTTGATCTTTTAAAATTTTCTTAAAAAGACATCAGACAAATTCCTGTTTTAATAAATCCCCATTTTCTAATAAATACAGTTATTTAGAGGTGCACTGGATTGGACAATTGTAAAACTACAGAATTATATACATTAATTTGGTTAGAAATCAGCTGGTATTTTCCTCCTGAATTGAGATCACGGTCTGTTCCATTCATTTTTCTTCATATTCTGCAATCTTTTGGAAGAAGCACAAGATTTAAGTAAAGCACCTTCAGAGTCCTACATAATGCTACTTTTAAAGTAATTTGTATTTAAAAAAAAATAACAAGCAAACAAACTTGTTAGCCCATAGGATGCTTCTGCCCTGTGGCTTAATGGCACAGGTCTTTATACATCCAAATCCAGCAGCTTTCAATAACAAAGGATGAAATTCACAAAACAAATTGCTTCTCTCTTCATAAGTCACACACTTGTATGCCAGGGTAAAGATGTGTTGATAACATTAAAATAGTTTGGTCGCCGATGAATTGTAAATTCCCACCGAGCCTTGGGCCCCGCAAGTGAGCTGCTAACAGCATGATGCTGGACACAGAATGCATTCAGATTGTGGCATTCACTACTTCATTTTTTATAATATTTTTAGGGTAAGAGCTACGGAACACCACTGAGAGATTTTGGTAGGCAGCCTTGAGTGGGAAAAAAAGAGCAAAATATGCAGAGGCGCTTTAATGAACATCCACGGTTCTTTAAAGCTGCACTGTTATAAACGTGATCTCTGCTGCCTGTGACTTTTGGGGGCAGAGGGAACAAAGGAGGAATTTACATGAATTTCCTTCCCGACAAAAGGTAGCACACTCGCACTCTTTAAACAGAGCCGCTGTTCATCCAGAGAAAAACCAGAGCAAGCAGGTAGTGCTTACAGAGGCTTCGCCCCGCACTGCTCCATCGCAGCCCCTGCTTTGGGAGGAGCTCTTCCAAAGGCGAGACATGAGTTTGGTTTTTAGCACCCTGGGACTATTGCTGATGTGATTAATGGAGCAGGAGAGCAGAGCTCCCCGTGCTCATCCCACCCGGCACCCGTGGGCGATGTCCTTCTGTGGGACGTGCCCGTACGGCTGTGCTAAGGTCTGTCTGTCCGTGTGCTCCCGTAGCACGACACGTGGCCCTGTTTTCCAAGGCGATGTGACAAAGAAGGGTGGCTCGCTCTCCCTCGAAGGGCAAACGGTGGAAGTGCTGTCGGGTGGAGCCGCCGCTGCACCGGGGCGGACTTGTGCCCAGGATGTTTGTTTGCAGGATTCCATACTGCATGCTCGAGGAACCATGCATTTTAAATAAATAAAAGAATAATGCTGTAGTTCTGCTCTTTAGTTTTTCCCAGATACTGTTTTAATCAGATCTTTGAATTATCCAGCACAATTTGAACCCAACCAATCTACAAATGAAAAAAAAAAGGCAAAAAAAAAAAAGCAGTAATAGATGGCTTGCTATGCCAGTTTTGGTGAATGCCACGCTAATTTCAGCACGTTTGGAGGACGGCATTCAGCCCGCCCTCTGCAATTAGAGCCCCGAGGTCTGCGCTAGGATGCTGCCTTCAAACCGCGGGCAGGGAGGGGACCCTGCAGCGCCGAGTTCTTCCTGCAGGTCGGGACACTTTGGCAGGGCCCAAAAGGGTTAACAAACAAACTGCCTGAATTGCTTTGTTCACTGGAAATCTAATCAGATGTTAACCTACAGTCTATATCCAAGCAATCCTTTCCTTATGATAGTGATTAGTATTACACTCGGAATGAATAGACCAAGGAAAGATTCCTATGGTAACCTTCAAAATGCATTCCATCGGCAGGCTCTGCCTACTCACAATAATTACATTCTTAACTTGTCTAACAAACGGCATGCTAATTAGCTGCTTAACCAGCCTCAGCTCATTATTACCAAGGTTGGGCAGGCTTGAGTAAAGTGACCCAGAGAGAACAGGCCCACTTAAAAAAAATAATAGTAATAATAAGACATTTGCCAGGTTTGCCATCGGGATGGACCTCCTCCCAGCGACAGGACTCTCTGTGTGTGCGGACTGGCCTTTTGGCAAACCCGTGTCCCCTCGGTGAGCTGGTGGCACGTTTCGGCTTCCTCTGGCTGCATGGACCGTGCATGCTTGGGTTGGCATCTGCCAGGCTTTGGGGTTTGCCCCAAGAGCATCTTCAGGGGTCATGCCTGGCTTGTGAGATGCCCTTGGAGCGAGCAGCCTGGCTCTGGAATGGGTTCCCTGTTCATGCCCCAAATGTTCCTGGCCCTCACTGCTTTGGCCAAGCTCTCTGTGTCTCCAGACTGATGTGATCTGGGTGAATCATGCAACCAACGCTGAGCACACATGCTTGTGCCCGTAGGTTCCTTAATGTTTCACAGAAAGGTTGTCATTTTGCAGAGAGAGGCTTGAACCCAGCACCTTTTAGGGTTCAACAAAGCAAAGAGATCTCGATCAGGCCAGAGGCAAACCTCATCTAGATGCATGGTGCGGGCTAAGCCTGTGCTCGCGGGATTGTAAACGTGTTGGTTGGAAGGGATCTCTGGAGGTCATAGGCCTGAAAGTCAGTGTCTGACCAAGTGCATCCATAGCACTGACCTGGGGAGGAATCCTTTCCTCAGGGCAGGATGGGCTCCTCGGCTACCGAAACGCACGCACTGCTCTGTGTCCTTCCCGTCCGCCCTGGGAGAGCCTCTAGGAGCTACCCTGAACCTCACCTTGTCTTTCGCCAGCTGTGTTTGCTTTGTTTGCTCCCATTGTTTCCTCACAAAATGTTTAATTTCCTGCTGGTCCGCAGTGGTGATACGCTTTCAACACGAAGAGGAGGAAAATAGCACTTCCATCTCTTCTTTGGGAGAGTTTGGTTTTGTTTTGAGTGTTTGTTGTTGTTGTTAATACCTGAGGTGGGGAAAATCCCAACTGTTCCCATTTGGGCAGCCTGTGCAGGGGCAGAGTTCCCAAATGTGAGTGTGCATCTGGGAGGCCTTTGCTTAAGCAAGCCCTCCAAATCCGGTTGTCTTTATTGCTTAGCTGGGTTAGCTGTAGAGTAGCTGATGTGGTTACTGAAAGGTCACAAAAGTGAGGGTTTTAAAAACTCTTTTTTACAGTTCTTCAGTGTCAACCCACAAAGTTAATCCTAATGCAAACAAAGAATAATAGGAGCTACATGCCGCTAAATGCAAACTTGTGATAGTGTAGAACACTGCAAGGGTAAGACTTGGTCTAAATACAATCTGTCCAGTTTTCATGTCCTTGTACCAGCTGGAAATGCAAGCTCTTACAGCGATTTCAAATACTGATTCGGTTAGCATACATCAAAACACTACCTTAGTAAATTAAGCAGAATGTTTATTTCTGGGTTTCACACTTCCAACCCTTTTAACACCCTAATGCACTCTTGCATTTTGTTGCACTCCTAATTATTTTTTCTCCTCTTCACCTCTGTAGTTTATTCTTACGTTGTTGAAATCCAACCAGTTGAATAATGAAAGAAAGCTATGCATGCTGCCTGACAGAATATTATTTCCTTGTATACGCCCACAGAGTAGAAAATCCCAGTTTAAATAAAATAAAAGTAGTTGTCTTCACAGTTTCGGGTACATCTTACTGTCACAAGATAGTCTTAAGTTGAATAAGAGGAAATTTTATGGTTGAGTATAGGATGGATTTCATAGTTCGTACAGTTTTAACTGCGTACTAAGTATGTGTTTCTCTTACTGACAATAGTGACTTTCTTCATCTTTGCCTAACTGGGTTTGTCAGTAGAACAGAAATGCACATCCTACTACAGAACGCATTGTTGTCCCTCTCTCTCTTCCTCTTCATAAAACATTGGCAAACTTTCTCTATGCTGTTAAAGCCTATAAATGTTTTTTGTCCCCATGGGTATATGTGTTGATTTTTTTCAATTGCAGATTCATGACCTCCTTTGTAAAGATGAGTTTGGAAAAGGGCTGTGTGTAGCTCTCCAGACAGATGCTAAATCATAGGATTTGTGGAGTTACAGGAAGTCAGACATCTTGTAATAACCCTGTAGGTGCTCAGAGTTTTCACTGTTCCCATGAGCCATGGCTCCTCTTGGACCAGAAAATATCAGTACCAGGATATTGCCAGACCATCAGCTAAAGGAGGATTGTAAGGGAGGAATGCATGTTTTGTATCAACTTACTTTTCTCCAGTGTAACACCTGATTATATGTACCGTGCTACATATATCTTTATGTTGGCTAGATGAGAAATGCTTACTAGTGATCATTTTCATAAATATCTGCTTGGATTTTGACTGGTTTTCATTGTTAATGCCTGTCCTGCTAGCTGGTCTTCCCTGCAGGTGGAGCAGTGTTTGAGAGTAGCATGCATCTGTGGTAACAGAGCCTAAATTTGTATTTGGATAGCAAAACAACAACAACAAAACAAACAAAAAAACCACCGCTAAGAATTTACATCTGAGTTCCTGTATGTTCGCCAATTGCAGAGGAGCACTGATACCATGTGAACGATGCATCCAACCAAAAGGGAATAGCAGAGCTCATGTTTCAGCTCTTGCTCGGAAGCTGCTTATTGCTGCAAGTTGAGAGCTGGAGCAGTAAAGCGGTTCTGGGAAACGACACGTTCCTTGCAGGACAACTCGCACATAGAATTATTGTTGTACGTAACTGACTGGGTCAGCTTTAACAGCTGCAGCTATGCACCATGGTACGAAAGGGAGAAAAACCTATTTTTATATAAAGCATCCTATTTTTACCTAGGTTCTGTGTTGAACGGTGAATATGGTTTTAACCACTGCAAATGGCTTGAGACATAACAAAAGGTTTCCACTTACTGAGGGTCCTTATTGGGCAGTCGTGGGGGCTTGGTAAAGGAATGCAGCTCGCTGGATTCCCATCTTTCCACTGGCACGTAACAAAGGCTCAAGTAATGTGGTCAGTGGAGAAAGGTATTTTAAAAATCATGCAGGGAAATGCAAGCTATGTACTGGTTGGTAAATTTGGGGGGGATGGTGCTTGTATTTTGTGCTGGTAGCAAGTAGGGCAGATGAGTGCTTTTTGGAAGGCTGAGCAGGTTTGTACGGAAGTAATTCTGAGCATTGCATCCATTTTAAATCTGCAATGGACCTTCCCAAATGTATTTTGCTATGGCTTTGAAGAGGCCATTGACTACCACAGACTGACGGACTGATTCAGAAATGAGGTTTCATGCAAAACTTGTGCAGGCGAACCACCCGTCCGTATGGTTACCCTCCCTCCTAATAAAAATAATAATTATGTGTATATATAAATAAAGGCACCGTCCCCACCTGAAAAAAAACTACCAAAGAGAAATGTGCATCCACCCACAGAGCCACGAAGGCAGTAGCAGGGCTCATGCACTGGGAAAACAGGCATTACCTGGTTGAAAGAGAGGAGGGGAGGAAGTGCCTGGCTTGCCAAGCTAAGCAGGACACCCCACATCGAAGGAAGGTGACATCCCTTCTCAGCTCTGTGTGGTACAGTGACAGGGCACGAAAGTCTCTCCTGACAAGGGATCCGTGTTCTGGAAGTGACCAGAAACATCATCATTTGTCCGAGTCCCACAGCCGGGAGGAGTGGGACTTGAGGCTGGGATGGTGTCCTTGGCTGACCAGTGGTTTCTCGTGTGATTTTTGTACCTAAGAAATTCCCTCTCCTGCTAACTCGGACAGTGATGTGTGTTAAGAACCAGCTGAAAGCTCTGCACCAAACCCTGCGAAGCTCCCATCTGCTGGGCAAAGCCTCTTCCCCTCTCCCAGACGAGCTGAAACTTCTGCCTTCTGCAGCGGGGTGGGGAAAGCGGAGTTACTAGAGAGGAGAGAGCTTGTTTTCCAGAAGTAAAACAAAGTGCTGGAAATCTGCTCTGCTGCCTGAAAACAGGTCAGGTTTCAGGGTGCTGGGCTGCGGGCAGCAGGGCCCCGCAGACGTGGGGTGCTCAGCCTCCGAACCCTGCCAGAGCTCATGGCTCTGGAGGAGCACATTCACAAACCACCCCCGTTCGAGCAAGGCAGGGAAGGAACAAGGAATACGAAAACACAGCTTCTGAGATCTCTGTGAAAGATTCTTATTATCCTGCCCCAGATGGCACCAGCTGTACTCCTGGACCAATACTAAATGACTGTAGCTTGTGCCAAATATGTACTTGAGTGGGTTGTACATGCCCTTTACAAATAGAAGTTGAATGTTAATAGATACTGAATGAAACCCATTGCCAAACCAAACAGAGCCCCTGGATATATACAGGGCATGCAGGGAAATTATACATTTCAGCAACGCTTGCTGCAGAATGCGTGCAAAGGATTTCAAAGTGTTGGTGGATTTAATGTGGTCGTCGCTAATTCTCTGTATGCTAATGGCTGCGCGAAGATGCAGGAAGAAGAATGAGCGAAGGTTAAAAGACCACTGCACTGATATCATGTAAATTCGGGATAGGGTCAGCGTATGGTGTTGTAAACAACATCACATCTCGGAGTACATGGAGTTCTGATCCTTTCAGGTATTCGAGCCTTTGTCTGCTGATATAACGCTTGCCTGTCAGCCCCACGGTCAGAGGCCCAATCTTTTTTTCTTCAGTTGCTGAAAAGGTCCCAGCGCCACATCGGGGCAACACACTGGCTGCCTATTCTCCTTCCCTATGGAACGCAATCACTGGACAACTCTGCTATAATTCACTCCCTGGCCAGCCCTTTGAAAAGGTGGGCTGCCTCAGTGCTGTTAGCCCAGCAAGATAAATCATGTACTCGAAATTAACTTCCATTGAAAGGAAGGGGTGGAAGAAAAGCCGACTGGTCAGGCGGAGCATGCTAAAGAAAAGATGACTAGAGTTGATAAATGTCATTGTGGATAATTTGGGGGCTGTGATTAAGATCTTATCTAGGTAGGAAGTAAATAGAAAAGACTTAATAAAAGTCCTACCCAGGGATCCGTCCTTATGAAGTTGTGAAGTTTTAATTTTTTTTTAAGTGAATATTGAAGAGAGCACCAGAAAGGTCTTCATTAAAGGGAAAGTTGTTTTCAGGGTGCTGCCTAGAGAGATTTAAAAAGCGCCTGGGTGAAACAGCGCGTCTTCCCCCACTCCTTTTTCTTTTCCAGAGGAGAAAGAAAGCATCTTTGTCTAAAAATTCCTTTAAAAAGTTAAAGGATAAACAACTGAGGGAGAACTGATGAGGATTTCTGGGTAACGATCATCTGTTTTTTCTCTTTTCTTTTTCTTTCTCTAATGAATGGGCTTTGCTGCCATAAAATTCCCTACAAATAAAACGTAACCTTATCCCCAATATGTGTAAGGGAGAGAACGCAGAGGCCTGCTTGTCCATAAATTCACATGCTGTTCGCTCAGAAAGCATAAACTGCCTCCTATTTTTATTGCACCGGGCAGAATTTGCTTTTATTACGTTATTAGCAGCAGCTCGCTCTCTCGGTCCCACCGATCCCTGCAGCAACCTGCGCACAGGGAGCGGAGCGCGACAGCGAGCCCCGGGGGGCTGGAGCACGGGTGGGTGCCCCCAGCAGGGGCTCCCCATAGCCCACGAGAGCAGCTCACCTTTTATTGAAGAGTGTGATCTCCGACCTGCCTAACCCAAACCTCTCGGGGGTGTGGGGCTGCTGGAGGTTTCCAGGACCCTTGAAATGCCACCTCTGAAAGAACCCAGCTTTCTTAAGCACTTCCTCTCTTTTTAATGCTTTCCCCAATGTACAGGGCATAAAAGTAAACTGGGCAATGTACTTAGGGAAAAATAAATAAATAAATCACTCCCCAAAAAACAACTGAAATGCAAAAAGAAACAGATAAGGGCACGTAGAAAGGAGATGTGAAGAGCTGGGCACTGTAATTACCTAGACTGAAGCAAGACAACTCTGGAGAATGTGAGAGAGGAGAAACATACTGGTGAATCTGTAATCCCTTTGTATCCCCAAGCCCTCTTCCTGCTGTCCACAAAACAAAAGGGGAAAGGCAAGAGGAGTGAGTCCCTTGCAAGCAGTATATCTTTCAAAAAGTCCCTGATACAGGGAAAATGATTATGCCGTGGCGAAGGAGAGAAGAGCAGAAGGTGCAGTTGCAAAGTGTTGCTGTTGTGCATTCAGGGCGGCAGCTGTGTCACGAGGGGAGCTTTGGTGTGATGGGGACGTTTCTGCAGAGATGTTCCCAGCGTGTGGTGGAAGCTGGTGCTTGGTGCTGCTGGTGCTGGTGTGTGCTGCCTGTGCACGGGGCTGAACGTGCCCCCTGCAGGGCTGGGACGGGCAGGGCCTCATCCTGTCCCACCAACGGCACTGGGAGGCTCTGCTGAGCCCTGGGAAAGCAAAAGGACGGCCGATGCCGGGAGGTTTACGAGAGCTGGGCAGGTTTACTAGCTGCGCTGGCTGGAAGGTGCAGGCTGCAGCTTCAGCTCCTGGGCGCCCGCAGCTCGCTTTGTAATTAAACACGTACTTAAGTGTGTGGCTGCGCTGCGGGTTCCTTAGCCCGGGGACGGTTGTCTTGCTTGTATTTATTTTAAGATCCTGCAGTAACAAAACTTGTGAAGTTCCAATGGAAGCTGCAAATTTTAAAAAGTGCATCTTAGAACAAAAACACTGAATTATTCCGTAGGAGCAAGAGCTGAAAAATTAAGTCTTTTCTTTCTAAGTTCCCTGTGAGCTGATCCAGAATTCTACATGTGCATTCACGATTTACAAGTCTGATCCAGAATTTAGAATTTAGTAGTTTACTAAAACAAATTAAAACAAATGTCTGCCCTGGGGAGTTGGCCACGTGCTACGTGCCATCGGGGTGTCATCGGTCACTCGGGGCGTGGAGACTGCAGCTCCAAAATGGCTTACCTGCATTTGAAAAAATAAATCATAAAATGGCCATAAATGTTGGCTATCAGACGATAAGTGGGTGATGTTCTTGTGATGCTTTTCATGCCTGGTAGTGTGGAAATACCCGTAGAAATGATAACAAGAACTTCTGTGCAAACTACCTACTATTGCTAGCAGGTAGCAGGGAACAGCAAGGGTGGTGACAACGGGTCCTTTGTCAGGTTTTGGAGAGATGTTTGTGAATTGGGCTATGAAATGCAAACATCTCTTACATATGAAGTGTAAAAACGAAAACTGAAAGTTTGAGCTTTGTAATACAACAAACACGTGAAGTGATTGTGTTTTATGTAGTTCAACATCTTCTGCAAGCTGGCTGCTCCACTTCTCGTAAGTGTTGCCAGAGCAGGTATGTCTCATCTTCCGTTGAAGAATTCTGAGGGCAGTGACTGCGTGGTATTCTCATCAAATAAAATCTTCTGCTGGCCTTTTTCAGACATTTGTTGTAGAAAAAGAAATACTCTTCAGATATTTCTCAACTGAAATCTAGTTTGAAATGCAAAACGCATATCCCCTTTCAAAACATGTGTAGTCTAATTCATGAATGCTTTCCAAGCTGTCGACATCATCATTTTCCAGTGATCTCATCAGCATGTCAAAATCCCCCTTGTTAATGACTCTGAGAAAACTGTGGACCCAATAAACTCCATGTCAGGTAAAGAATACAGTGAGGATTGGAAAGTGACAGATAAAGCAAATATCCTGCTCCTAAACAAACACAGCAGGACAGGAGAAGATGACAAATGATGGGATTGTGTCAGCTTGAAAACAGATTGGACTAATGGCATGCTGGACTTTGCACTCCAGGGGATCAATACTCTATCAGGCAAGAGAGCTCGAGACCTTGTGAATAGCGTTTGTATGGACACAAGAAAGATATCTGCTGATAGCGTCTGCGTCGGCGGCTTGCACAGCACTGTCTCCTGTGCACAGTGAAACTCGAATTTAAGCCTAAAAGGGGCATTCTGTGCCGTGTGGTTTCCACAAGCAAGGGAAGGCTTCTTCCTGGAGTTTGTCCCTCGGTGCTACGTGCCGCAGGGCTGGGGTCTCTGCAAATGGCCCCATGCTGGGGCTTGCTCGGTTCCCCTCAAGCCGCCTCCTTTTTGGTTTTCTCTTGGGGAAAGGGAGGTGGAATTGAGTAGGTATAAAGGAAAGGAAAAAAAAGGTTTAGTTCTTGTACTTCAAGGCAGAATACGTGCATGAAAAAAATGCATTTTTTCCTCTCTTTGTTCATTTCCATTCCCCAAACCCTCCAGCTGGTACAAACGGGGTTCTGTCTATGTGGGACTCAGAACAACTGATGGGATACGATTCTTCTGCACTGTTTGGCTGCCCGATGCAGAAATGTGCCCCTTTACAAATATAAATGGAAAAACAAGGTGGCAGCAGTTTGGGCTAGGCAGACCTTGTCTGCACGCTCATTGGTCTTTTCCTCTTGCTCTGAAGGAAGGCTCTGGTGCCTCCTCCCCTCCCATTAGCAAGTCCAGAGTCCTGCTGCGATTGCTGCTGCAGCTGCACCCTTCCTTCCCCTCCTTCAGCCTTCCCGTGGCACCTCGGGGGCCCGAGCCTCCTCTGGGCCGGGGGGAGAGGTGCAGGCGATGGCCCCGTAAGTCCTGCGGGCAGGAGGAAGGGGTGCTCCCTGCTCGCCAGCGAGCTCTGACCGAGGCGAGGCCCCGAGCATCTCCAGGACAATGCGTCTAATTTGCCATGTCCAAGTACATTTTGTTAAAAATACATATTTCTGTCGTTTTGAGAGTTTTTTTTTGAGGCATGGCTGAAAGGGTTAATTATTTTTGGATGGATTGTACTCCCTTTAATAGCTGTTAGTTGTTTACCTGAGCTAATAAGATTAATGTCGTGTTGGATAAGGGGAAAAAAATCCCTTGGACAGACCAACACATGGTTTTAGATTTATATGCTAATCATCACGAGCATGAAATTAATGCTAAGGAGACATTGCAGGAATGCCTTGGCTTGATCGGGAAAACAAAAAGAATTAACAAACTTCAGCATGGCCTTATACATCCCACCCTCCAGATCCCACCGAAGGGCTCACAGCAATGAAATCAGTAGGACTGCTCTTGTGAGCAAGGGTCTGTAGGATCAGCCTTGAAAATGTGTATTTTTAACTTTGAAAGGTCAGGTTCAGAGCCCGGGAGATCTGTATATTGCTTGTGCTTTTCCAAGGTGTTTATTCAGCTTTAAAGTCTCTTCAGAAAGAGAAGGAAAGAAAGCCTCTTGTGTGCCTATCAGTTTCTCTGTTGATATTTCTCTCTACCCATTTGATATTTTAGATAAATAGGCATTATCTCATCTAAAGGCACCCTTTGGAAGGCAGCAAGTATTTTTTATTAGAGTCTAACAAGCTGCTATTTTAGAAATTATATATATAACTTATGCTATAGAAAGGAGGGATTTATATGAAGGCCATATAATCAAAGAAGCAAATTAAAATCCAAGCAAAATATATAGAAAAAAAAATCATGGGGAAAGTTATTTGTGAACAATGTAAACATTTTTAATGGTGTGGTATTTAGTTAAATTAAGTATTCTCCATTTTTTGGAGGTACTAGAATGCACAGGAGTTGCAATAGCCTATACGGACACTTTGTAGAACAAAACAATTTTAAAATAATTGCAGCTGCCCTACCTGCAGCACCCACTGAGGCTGCAGACCCCGTTCCTCGTGCCCCGAACATGTGCTGAGAGCAATACTGATGCTGGAAGGGAATTGCTGAGGGATCAGAGCCATTACGGCGCTGGAATTTGCTTCTTGCATACTTTTTTTGACTGACATCCTCTCCCCAACACTGCCATGGATGAGGGAGTGCTCGTCTACCTTGCTCTTGCTGCTGGAGGCAAGGAGGTTGCCCAAGAGCCGCCGGTTTAAGGAGCACAGCTCCATGGGAGCTGACCTGGCTTAAAATCAGATTTGGGGAGGGGTGCTGGGGAGGGGGTCAGGCTGAGAGTTTAGTCTCAGTATTGTCTGGCTGGCTTGGTTACTGACATGATCTCACTGCTTCTGGTTGTCAGACAGTACTAAAATAATAGAAATGATATGCTGAGAAGGAGAAAGTGAAGCCATTTTACGTGTATTTCGAATGTTGTCTGTTTTGCTGAATTTTCTTGCACACTAGCAATTTAAACCAACAATCAGAAACCCCCTCTAATTATCTTTTCTCTTTTTTTTTCTGTCATTTATGCATAATGTGTGCTCAAAGAAGTTAGAGGAAAAGGACTGTTTTGCATTTATTTTGGCTCGTCTTCCCTTGTAACATGCTTGCTTGGGCCAGAGAAATTGCATGTCATGGGGTGGGGGTGTGGGGGAAAGCTTTGAGTATCCCAAGAAATGCTTACATCCTTTATCTGCTTAGCTTTAATAATAAATGCCTTGCTCCACTGAGGCATTAATTGGAATCAGTTGATGTATATAATAAATTAAAGCTAATTCCCCATTCATATATCTCAAAGGACTCTCCTAATTCTGTTTTCTTTAAGAAAATTAGAAAGCTTGGATGTGCCTGTGACCAAAGCTAGTGGCCAAAGGATCCCCCACCTGTGCAGCAAAGGGGATTTGCATGCCCCTCTATGTGTAGCGCATAAAGGTTGTCCAGAAATAAGGACGCTTACCATTTTCAGAAGCATTTTGTACAAAACAAACTCTGAAAAGAGCCTAGACGTATATTATAACTTATCTGCGGTGTGCCAGGTTACTGCAGCTAGTTACCTTAACAGCCAGCTGCACATGAGGGAAAGTATGCGTGTTGTATTTGACAAGTAAAAATGCATTGAATCTGCCACAGTCATTTGTCTTTATTGCGGCCCTAATTTGAATGAAAGCAAGTGCTAATAGAGGGCACGGTTTAAAAAAACTCTGCACATTGGCATAAATATCTTGCAGAGGGAGAAACCAGTAGTATGATTTAATAGCCCGGCTTATCTTTGCTCCTGGCAAAGTTTGCTAGCAGGGTGATGCTGGTTCCTGCTGCAGTTTTTATCAGTGCATAAAGCTTCCTATTCCCCCTGCCCCCTCCAAACTTCCCCGGTGAATTCGTCTAGAAACATATCGATTCCATGCTGCGACGGAGTGGGACAGTGCCCTGCTCTGCAGAGAGCCCTCGCTGTTTCCCTTTTATGAACAGTCACAGACTGTGTCTGTCAGCACTGCTTGTCCTGCGCTACGTCTTCCTTGTGATTCACAATACGAGCTGCTCATCAAGGCAAGATAGACGTGTTAAATAAAGTGCCATCAGGCCTGCTCGCTTGCACAGTGGTAGCCCATTGTGCTGCCATACGGGTGAGCTGGGGATGGGTTTGTCCCTTTGGAATCCTTTTTAATTATCTTTAACACGATTCCAGCTTGAAATGATATTTCAATTGAAAAGAACTCGGGGGACAATTACCTTCTTCCGCATCTTTGTAAATATTCATGTGCCGATTTGTTCGGATGAGGAGTGGGGATAGGAGGCAGGGACAGGGAGCAGTGGGCAGAATCTGGCAATTTGGAGAGTAAACATTACGACCTTGGATGGAGTAGAACTAGAACTGAAAGCCACTTATTCTCAAAGATGTGCTTTGTTTTGTTTTCCTTTTTCTCCTTTTAACTATTTTAATGCCACAAAGTGAAATGCAGCTACCCTTTGACCAAACTCAACAAGTGCAAAGAGGGCTGTAAAGATCTGTTGTGGTGTTGGGGAAAGCAGCCAAATGATAGAATTACAGGAATTAGCCTCTCCATATATATATATTTTAAAAAGAAAAAAGAAAAAAATAACTTCCAATCTAATATAGGTCCTGTATTGAAGAACCTGATCCATGACTCCTTAAGGTCTCTGAAATTGGTTCAGGAGTTCTACTGGCTTTGGTGACCACCCAGAGGTACTTGGACAGGGCTGCTGTTTCTGCCTTTCAAGTTCTGCTTCACCCCTTTCCTCCTCTCTCCCGGTTTACCCATCCCTGCATGACAGTGGGTGGTCCTTTCGAAGTGCAGAGCTATCACATCCCTGTGGGCACTCTGAGCCGCGGGCATCCCTCCAGCAGATGCTGCTGACTACATGCTGAATTCCCTTGCGACTGCGACATCGCAAGTTTGTGCTGCATAGCACCTGAAGAGCAAGACATTAATTTGAATTCAGATCTCCAGAGAAAGATGCTTTGTGCAATTAAGCCTCTACCCTCTAAGGGCAGTGTTAAGGCTTTTAGTATCATGCCTGCTGGGTCCCATAGGAGGGTGGGGAAAATAGAAATTCTTTTAACAGTCCAGTTCTATTAAAAAAAAAAAATCCCCCTAAATAATTAAAAAGATGGATACGGTCTGTTTTAGACCTCTTGTTTATCCAGTATTATTTAATTTCACAAATATTAAGTTTCCCTCTTCCATCATCAGCACCCCTCCCATGGGACACAAGTTACCACCGATTTCATTCTTCTGATGCCTCATTAATGTCACCAGTTGTTCACTTTGACTTATGGCTTAAATTACCAGAGACTGAAACAAGTGTAAATATAGTTGGGCTGCCCTTGAAAAGCCCATCCACACTTAAAGCTCCTGCAGCAAACAAAAGCTGAGAAAGTCAGGAGGCTCCAAATGTGGCTGCGGGGTATGAAGATAACGCTGGCAGAACAGGCAGACCCTAAACCAAACAGTGTAACCCTACCGGCTGCGATAACATGGACCAACCAGCAAATTCACAGGTATCAGACACGGAGGAAAATGCAATAGTAAATACCTAAGCAAAAGCAAAGTAGATGGATAATTGACGGCTGTTCACTCCACTCGTGTGTGTCTGCAGCGTGAGGACTGTGCTGCTGACAAGGAACACAGGTGTCGGCTCTTAATTACACAAAGCATTCACCACAGAACTTAGCGGGGTAGATGAGATGTAAGCTTCGCGTGAATGACAGAAAAAATCATGGATTAAATGGGAATGGTGAGGGATGTGAGACACGCCTCACCCTGTGCTTCTGAAATCGTTTCACCTCGCAGAGAAAGCGTGGTTGGAGCCCACCCGAAGGTGCGGGTACAGCACCCTGGGTTTCCCACGGGGTTTTTTGTTGGCCCCGGGAATATTCACGTAAATGCTGGAGGAGAGACTCGCTAAACCAGCGAACACATAAAACTTGCTGTCATTCTTTACTTTCTCCTTAGACGTAGTGGTTATAAAAGTACATGTGTTGTTGACTTTTATGTTCTAAGCCTTTTAAAGCTTCAGGCTGTAAAACAGAATGTAATTACTAATGAAACATATGTAAGTATCAGGGGTACTCGGGTCCATAGGATCAGATGAGCTTCAAAGAGGGGGAGGCTGCCTTTAAAGAAATATGGCAAGGGAAAAAATGGGTTGCAAATAGAGAGCATCAGTAATTTTGGGCTGAGCAATGTACGCTTGGAAATCTTTCCTGAACCTCATGGTTTTACGAGGGAGTTTATAATACCGGCACCATAGTGGGACAATGATTTAGTGGCAAAATTGTATTTGACTTGTGCTTGTGGCATAATGAACGTAGCCACAAGAGTTAAATAATTTCATGTGCAGACATTAAGCTGTTAGTACAGAATTGTCAGGAGCTTCATCCCTGTTTTTCCTTCTCTGAAGAAGAGCTCTTTGGTTTAGATTAGCAAAAGCATAGGATAAACTTTTTAACACGTCAGAAATCTTGTGCTGGGGAAACCTACGTGCCCGGTCCCTTCTCTTTAGTTCTGCTGGGTGGCACAACCCAGCAATTAGCGTGTCCTCCGGGCACCGTGCTGGAGGGAGCAGCCGCGACGCAGCCCGGGATGACTTGGGAGGCATTTACCAGGCAGTCCCACCCGGCTTCCAGCACCACGTGCACCGAGCCAGTGAGACGTGAAAATATATGTTAACGGAGTGCTTACACAAGCACAGACATATAAAGAAACCAGGATCTCAGTAGCAAAAATGCACTGTATTTGCAGAAACAGCCAGCTACTGCTGACATAAAAGGATGAAGGACAAACGGGGTTTTCTAGCAGAAAGTTTGTCTAGTAACAAATACTCCAGGTTTGTGCTGCACCTATTTTTTTTATTTGTTTTAAAGTTTCGTAAAAGTGAAATTGCAAGCTGTTTGAGCAATTTTATACAAACTAAAAATATTAATTAACAAGAAAGAGAAAAAAACAATGCCAGCCAACAACAAGCAATAGGAAAAAGTTCCGTGATAGGGAACAAAAACATTTTTGTTGAGGCCTAATAGAAGTTTGAGCTTTGTCCTAAAGCTCTCTCTAGTCTGCAGTGCCTCTCACTTATTGAATAAGTGAAATGAAGCCCTTGGCGAGAGCTAGTAAGTGTGGGACAAAGGGCAGCAGTGAAAAATGAACACAGTTTCAAAATGCAGAGAAACAGATGTGAATCTGCAACAGAGAAAAGGAGGAAGGGAAGCCCATTACAGAGACCATACCAAGGGCAGAATTTAAAGCTGCAAAACATTTTGCTTACTGTGCTTGCTAGCACCACGCAGTATTTTACAGACTCGTCCTCATCGTTATCCCTGATACCAGGGTACAGAGAGGCCACTTTTCAGTCAGCATCCAACATCTGAAGATTCTTGAAGAATATGCATCAAAAGACCCCGGGCAGGGAGGGGGAAGGAGAAGGTGGGCGCTTATTAAGTCCTGCTAATGTTAGTGATGTATTGAGTGAAACATCATGAAAAATGAAAGCAAATCCTACTATAATCTTGACAGAACAAAAGGCTTTCAGTTAAAATAGAAAAATGCTAAGGCGGTATATATCAAACATAACTTTTATATTAAATGTGCATGTGGTAGAATATGGATCACATTATAAGAAATGTTGTTTGGTTTTTTTTTTCTTTAACAGCACCTAAAGCTCTTGCTTGGGAAACACTTGGACATTGCCCTGCTTTCTGTTGGTAAAATTAGATTTTCTTATGTTTTGTAATTAGGAAGAATTTGCCCATCTGCACTTGGAAGAGAAAAAATTTTGCTCATCAGTCATTAAGTACAAGGTTTACATGTCTAGCCTGAGTGAAAGTAGCTGTACTTCTCATTCATCTTTTCTTGACGGAGTAAAACCAGTATATTGGAGCACTTTTTCTTCTTTTTAAAAATCCCTCCTTTTATAACCACTTAATGGTATCAAATTTATCTGATGACTCAGTTTCTTTGAGCACAATTTCTCCAATTCTAATTACTGCAACCTTTTGTTCTAAGAATAATAAAATATAAGCCAGAGTTGGCACAGAAGCAAAGTGCCCCCTAGCAAAAGTCAAGTGCTTGCAAAGAAAATAAAACTCTCCCAGTTCCTCCTTGAAGTCCAGTAGCTCTCGCAACAGCAGTTGTTTCCTTTAATGCATTTAATTTGTCACAACTGGAAAAAAAGTCTTTTAAAATAGCCTCTATCCTTAAAAGTGAATGTGGCTCTTTGGCTCATCAAGCCTGGTGCCGAAGTCATCATCTTGGCAGTGAAGAGAATTCATGTATTAGTTTAGGGCTCAAGCAACATAAACAAAACTCAAGTGGCTGGAGGGAAAAAAGGATCATTATGTGAATGAAAAAAATTAAACATCTTGACTCAACAAATGTTACAGTCCTGTCTTATACCAGACTCTCTGTATGCCAAGTTACAAAAAAGTCATCTGACTTAAGCTGGGGGTGGGGGGGGTGGGGAAACAGGGTGTATGTTTCAATGTGCAGAAATGTAATACAGTAAAAAAGTGGAAAGGATTTTTCTAAATATATTTTTTCAGCTTTTTTTTTTCTTCTATGTTTTTAGAACTGTTTTGCTTTAAATATAATTGTGCCAAATTCAAATGGGGGTTTAAAAGGAAGTCTATATTCCTTATGATAGTGGGGGAAAGCAAAACAAAAGAAAACTTAAGCTGATTTCTTTATGAATGTCCAAGGAGGGCATTGTCACATGTTGGGCTGTCTTCTAGAAAGAAACCATGACAGATTGGAGGGAAAAGATTTCTCTATCCATCTTGTTATGTCACCTCTTATAAATCAACATATCTTAATTAATTACATTCTTTTCATACCAAGACTTTAAAATTGATGAGGGTGTGCCAGTGTGTATTTATTGCTCATTAGCTGCATGACTCTACAGAGTTTCTGTACTTTATTCCCACATGTTTAAAAACTCCTCAGCACACTGTGGACATCTCATTTTACTTACTGTACGGATAATTGTCTCGGTCATGGTGACTTAATTGTGTTACTATCCTGCAGCGGACATAGGAGATGCATAAAATTATTCTCTGTGTGTGCATGCATTTTTACCTGTCACATGTACGCACATAAATATCTGTACCTAAATGGGCATGCATAGGGGACCTCAGATTAATTCCACTTAAAGACAGCAGCATATCTGGGAGATCACAGATACGTGTGTTTTAATCGCTTTTATCATTTATAAATTACATACAAAGCCAAAGGGTTAATTCTTTGTGTTATCAGCAACAGCAGTTCCTTAGACAACCCCACAATGCAGAGGGACACATACTAAATATTTTGTCTCTCATTCTAGTGTGCCAAAATTTACTTGTAAAAGAAATCGAAATGAAGCTGAAATGGGTCTTTTAACTTCGCTAATAACTAGGCACATTTGATATGAGCTAGAGTCTAAACTGCAGAGATTGATTCAAGCAACTAAAACAAAAAGTTTAAAGGGAAGCCGTCGAAAACGAGTTCTGTTGGTAACATTGGAACAGAAATATTTCAGGCTGTGGGTATGGATCAGTGTAGATATCTGGGCAGAAATGATCGTCCTGTCTCATTACTTCGCCAGTTGT
This sequence comes from Cygnus atratus, assembly GCF_013377495.2. Taxonomy (NCBI): domain Eukaryota; kingdom Metazoa; phylum Chordata; class Aves; order Anseriformes; family Anatidae; genus Cygnus; species Cygnus atratus. Next base: position 1,499,547 of record NC_066382.1, on the reverse strand, counting down.
TTGAAGAGTACTAGCCATTCCTGCCAGAGCCGCAAAGGAAATGGTGAGGGGAAGAGGACAACATGGAGAGTTTCCCAGACTACAGCTAGCATGGGGAGATAGCAACCAGATGGAAACTGTCAGTAATAGTGAGGATATTGCTACTGCTGTTTGAAAATGGACAGAGTAAGGAATGAAGGAAAAGAGAGGGGGGAAGAGGCTGAGTGAAAGATGGATTAGACTGATGAGCAGAAAAGGAGATAATGAAAAAGAAGTGGGGAAGGGGTGTGTGAGCAGGTCTGGGTTAGAGAAGCCTGGCTCCACTGTGAGCTGACAAAAAATAATTTGTTATTGGAGAAAAAAAAAAAGTTTACAAAATCTATTTTTGAAATTATCCTGAGACAAAATGGAGATCTTTCAGTATTTGCATTAAAATCCAGACAGATCTGCTCTCCAAAATGCTTAGTAAACAGGGCAACTTCTTGGGATGAAGATGCAACTTCAGAGTTCTGTCTGCCTAATCTGGAGGTGGAATTTAAACTTGGGTCTCCCTCAGCCTGTCATGTGCCTGAAAACAACCACGTGCAGGGAGATGTAATGCCTCTGGTGCAATAAGCACCAGTTCCCTGGGGTGGGAGGGCACTGGGGAGAGCAACTTTTACACTTCAGGCTGGCAGTACAGCATTTACCTGCAATGAAAAAAACAGATGTTCAAGTTCCCATCCTCTACCAAGCAAGGTTCCCTAGACATAACATTTGCTGTTTTGAGGTGGAGCCGTGGTTTGGATAAGAAATAGAAAATGTAGACAGAAAATCCTGCCAGGTGTAGCCGAGGACTCTGTCTTTATTCTTGGAGCTCAGAAATGAAGAGTGGCTCCATGCAGGCACCTATTAAGTTAATGTTTTTTTTCTGGGAACTGAAGCACTGTGACTTGCTTAGACCTAGAGTTTGTTTTGTCCAAAACACCAAGTTTCTGCACCAACAGTCAGTAAATGGTCTGACAATAGAAAACAAATATCTGGTCCTCAAGAGAAAAGAGAAGTCATCCCTGATGTATCTCTTAATAATAATTCTATGTTGTTCTGTTGATTGATGTTTTGCATTTTCTAAAATCTACTCCTTATTTCATCTCATTATTGGAAATGCCTGACTTTTTAGTATGCAAGTTATTTCTTTAAATGATGTCAAAACAAAGACTGAAATAAGAACAGTTAATTTCAGACATAACCACTCTAACTTGCACTTTGGTTTAAATATTTTGCTTTGATTCTGCTTCACTGGATCTCACTTTGGTCTTGCAACTTGCTCATGATTTTTTACTTCATCCAAATTTGTTTTGTTCAGAAACATAATGCAATTTATGTATTCTTGGTATAACTTAAAATATTTTGCATGTGTTAAAAGAGTGAATATAATTACAGTATAATTCACTGCAGTATAGTTCTCTCAGATACTAACACATAAGGAATACCAAGATCTTTGTGCTATCTGTAAACATTATTCCTGAGAGGAAGAGAAATCAAAGCTATTTTCTAGCTTTGCTTCCTGCTTGTTTATTGACATGAATGATGGCTATTCAGCCACCATGCGGATCAGTGCATTTTTTTGGTGATCTCACATTGAGTGCAATTCCTAACTGTATGTCTCAAGGTCTGGAAGTTCTTGCAAAGCAGAGTTTTAACTTGACCTCTTCTGACTAAAGATCGTGCTTGGCTCTCGGGACGGAATAGAGCAGGCACTTTGCAGAGAGGTCCCTGTAGCTGGTGCCTCCACAGCGCTGCGCAGCTGTGCCTTGTCATTACAAAGACAGGGTGGCAACACTGAGAAGGGATGCATTCAGTTGGAGTGGTCTGCAACCTGTTTAATTTGAAAACAGTGATAAAAGTAGCTTGTGAGGACACGCAATCTCCAGCTGCAAGGCTGAGGTAGGGGTGTACACGTGAAGTCCTCAGGGCTTGCAGCGCCTGATGGCTGAGATAATACGCACCAAGACGACCCTTCAGGACTGCTGCAGAGGCATCCGAGTGGCACAAAACCCCCCTGAGTCTGTGTGCTGTCCTGCTTGCAGCAGCCCAGGCCTCCCCATGCCCTGCAGCCCTTCACCCAGCGCAGGCCTTGCTGCCCGTGGCACCCCGGGCACAATTCCTCACACAGCACCGCCTCCCCCAGTCCCTGCTAGGATGTGGCCCTGGGTGTTTCACACTGCTAGATGCCACTTTTCTTCCCCGGGAACCTTGAAAGAAAAAAAAAAAAATCATGTGGCTTTGCATCTTTTCGTGTGTGCATGTTTAAATAAAGGCCACGGTTAAACCCCTCCGGGGTGCGGGCAGCCCTCGCCCCCTGCCACTGCCCTCAGAGACTAATCTGTGACAGGCAGGCAAGGCCCCTCACTCAGCGCTTCACCGGTGGAATTTCTCCCGGACTAATGGAGTGCGGAAACTGGAGTCCCTCAGCTGGAGCCACATGTTATGCTTAGCCCCCGCCCGGGAGATGGGGCCCTACCCTCAGCCAGCCTCCCCCCGCGGGGCAGCCGCGCTGACCCCGCTGCTCCCGGCCCCTCGGGCCGCCTGGACGCGGCAGCACCGGGGGGAGCGGTGCTAAGCCCCACCGGGGCCCCAGGTGCGGTCCTGAGGGCGAGCAGGCGGCGGGCGGGTGACCGTGGGGACCGGGCAGCCTTTCTCCCGAGGTTCCGCACTTTTTGCTGCCCGCCCTGGTAAGTGTTGAACATTTGTAACTTGCTTTTTTTTTTTTTTCTTTTTTTTTTTTTTTTCTTCCCCCTTCTCCTTCCGTGAGGGATGATGAAATGATAATGAAATGCCGCCCGCTGGAGGCGACGTGCCAGTGCCCGGCTGCAATGCCGGCATTAGCCTAATTCAGTAAGTGCTAGATGCCCGCTTTGTTTGTGTGGAGCTTGCAGCCCTATTGATGTCAAGCAGGCTGTTAAAAAGCATAATGACATGGCATTAGAGACCCCGAGAGCAATTAACAGGCTGCTTAATTAGCAAAAGGAATTAGAATTTGAGTGGCTGATCTTTGCTTAAAGACTTGTAAAAAAGCTGGAGCAGTTATCTGATTATGCATTGATCAAACAGGCTAACCCTGTCCTTAGGTAATTCTCTTCCCTCCATTGTGGTCTTTGAATATACAACTGTTTAAATATTCTGACCTGCCCCAAGGAACCAGAGGGGAGCAGCGCCCACGGGGCCGGGCGGCAGCAGGTCCCCGAGTATCAGCAGTGGGGCTGGGTGCTGCTGGGTGCTACTGGGTGCTGCTGAGTGCTGCTGGGCGCTACTGGGTGCTGCTGAGTGCTGCTGGCAGTGAGGACCGGGGCCAAGACCTGGTCTGGGGGCTGTGGCCAGGCGAAGTGCCCCACCTGGCTCAGGGCCCAGGCCAGGCGTGCAGCTCTCCATGTGGCACCCTCTGGGCATTCATGGTGGCCCTGGTGCCCAAGGCCCACCTTGGCCCAAGCACCTAGCCGGGCACCCCACTGCTGCCAGCGGCCTGGGCTGGCTGTGCCTGGGGTTAGTGTTGAGCTGGGGGGCAGCTTGTGGCCTTCAGCAGGGCCCAGACGACGTGATGTGCTTGCGAGGGGCTGCCGCAGCACGAGGCAGGGTGAAACCCTTCCCTCCCTCTCACTGCTGCTGGGAGAGGTTTGCAGGCCGCTCAGGGAACAGGCTGGCAAAAGAGAATTTTTTTGCAGCCAGCTGTGCAGGCCTGGTCTCGGGGAAGCCGCGGGTGGGGATGGCAGGCCCTAAGGGTGCCGGCCGCCCCCCTGCGCAGACGCACGCACACGCTCGCCGTGTCTCCACTCAGCTGTTGGCAGCCGAAAGCCGAAGAAACCCAGAGTGATTGATTTTTACACAAACAGACGCACACACACACTGTATTGTTTGTTCTGCCTGCCTTTGGGTTTGATTCACTCCAAGTGTGTTATGACACTCCTCTCCCTCATCAAATAATTGGGGAATCACAGCTGGGGCAGGAGCGAAGAATGCTGTTGGGGAAGGGGAGAAATGTGGGCGTCATAAAATGCTTGTGTTGATTTGAGGTGGTATTTGCAACAAAATAAACGTGTTGAGGTAAAGAGAAAGAAAACAGAGAAAAAAGTGAACCAGAAACCTACCATGCTACTAGATGAGACTGTTGCTGTGGTGGTTGCTGCAGAAGGTCAGACTGGATGATCACAGCATTTCTTTGGCCATAACGTGTACGTGACGCTTGCTTGACCTTGCTGTGCTTTTGGCAGGTGGTTCCCTATTACTGTGTGGCACAGAGTTATTAAAAAATCCATTAACGGTTGTGTTTGTACTTGCCAGAACCCCCTCCCCTTCCCCAAACTTTTTACACAGTTTTTCTTGAATATTGTTTTCTTGTTTGCTACGCATAATTTTGCCATATTGGGAAGATATTATTTAACGCTTTGTGGTACAATGAATGCATTTCTTTTTTTTTTTCCCTGAATTTATGCGGGTGAGGAAAGAGAATTAACCTTTACAAGGTGGGGGAATTCTGCTGTATCCAGTATAGCTTTCATTGTTTTACTCGCAGAAGTTTTGTTTGATGCAAGCTTGATTGTGTTTAGTTCCTGACAATTTTATTTTGGAAACATTAGTTCTAAACATAACCACCCAGTCTCTAAAAGGCCACCATTGTTTATTGTTTTCCTTCTAATAATCTAATTTTCTTCCTGTCTTCTGGATGGCCAGAAAGAGAACCATAATCAGTCTCCCCCTAAGTAACTTTGTGAATTAAAAGCACGTAGCAGTTTTCATATTGCGGGTACCATGTAGTAATTTTCATACTGTGGATACTGTTTGGAAGTGTAATATTGTGGAGTCCTCTTCCAGTTCTTGTGAGAATCTGATTAGTTTTTAAAGCTCTGAAATGAGTAAATTGCAATTTGGGTTACAGTAAATCTCTGCTTACAGGAAAATTATTCTGTAGGGAAATATTTATTACTTCACTATGAGTTCATGTGTTAGAGAGATCAAATGCGTATTACATTTCATGCCATAGAATTCACTGAAATGTTGTAGAATATTATCAAAATGAACTGAATCAACTAGCCCTTAGCTCATTGACAATACATCTCTCATTCAATCCTCGCACACTAGCGTTGCTGTGCTGAATGCAGCATTTAGTTTATTTTTATTTTTCTGAAGAGGTACAAGTCATTCAAATAGAAAGAGGAGGGTAATGCTTGCAAGTACTATAGCTTTTTCATATCAATAGGCTGTGTGATGCAATTGCCAGGGAAACTTCAAAGCTGACATTCCAAGGTCTTGATCTAGACATCAGCTCTACGTAGGCAGTGCTCTGCCCATGATTTAATTGGGATTGCTTATGTCTTCAGGGATCTGTCCAGACGGGCACCAGTCTGCTATCAGAGAAAAGCCTGTTACATACAAGCATTTTCCTCATCCTTCTACTTTAGTGACATATTTCTCCAAGAAAAAAAAAAGCTGAATCTCTTCCAATAACTGCAAAAGTGTATTTGAAACAAAAATCCCATTCCTCTGGAGACTTTGCTCACTGATAAATGGACTATTATGCTGCTCAGCCAAAGAAGATATTCATATCTTCCAAAAATTGAAAGAACATATTAATAACTGATCCCGTGACTTAAATTCCACATGAAGTTGGATAAAACATATTTTTAAGAAAAGGAAATGACAGCAAACCCAGGTTTGACATGCATCGGTGGTAAATAAGTATGTGAGGTTCTGCCTGTGCTTAAATGCTTTTAGGATGAAAAATGAGTTGCTTTAGGGCTACTGTGTTCAAATTCTGTGGAAGTTTTGGCTTTCCTGAAGGCTTTACCCTGAAGGTAACGGGAAATTTTGATAAAACCTTTTCTAAAGGACATTTCTAGTCATCTGAATCAAACTGCTTGTTAGAGAGGGAAGCAAACGGTCAGCCTGTCACCTGAGTCAAACCAGGGACTCACACCTTCTTTCTCCCATGGTCTGATGATTGTTTCTCATGCAGTTGTTCTGGTTGTCTCAGTCATTTTAGCGGAATGTAGAGGTTCAAAATGTTAAAATTTTTATTTGGAGGAAAGGACAGTTTAAAATACCAACGGGATGGGAAAATCACCTTTGTCCTGGTTGTACTTCATTTTGCGCTGCTTATTTGGTGAGTGGATGCTTTTGATCTTAGCACAAACTTCATCATGCAATTTATCTGATGTTGCATTGCCTTTCTCAGGTAGCACTGTGCTTCCATCCCCGTTTTAGAGGGGACACAGAGTTCAGCTGCGACACTTATAAAGTGAGCTGTTGCAGCTTCTGATTTTCTTTAAAACATTGCATCTGGCAATTCAGCTGCTCATCCTATCGCTTCGTGGTCGGGGCTATAACAAGCGAGTCCTTTAGGTTATTTTTGTGCAGATCATTTGATGGCACCGGTGAAAGCAACAAGTGACGGGGCAATAGGCTAGCTGGAGAGGTAATGGGGAGCAGTCTGTGCGAACACTTGACCTCGCTCAGTGGCACTTGGACCAGTTGATCTTACTGGTGAATTAGCAAAGGTCAGGAGAGACGTCCGTGTGTGCTAAGGGAACGCTTCGCCTCTTTCATGATCTGCCCCTGTCTCCGTGCTCATAGTCCCAAACTGTTCCTTCCCGATATTTTAGCATCTGTTTACAATTGATCTGTATTACAGTACATCAAAACAAAACAAAACCCCACACAACAAAACCACAAAAGGATCCCAAAAGCCAGCAGTCTGAAAATGGGGCAGTTGTTCAATTGAGCCTAGGGTAAATCAGTAAAAATCGATGTAGCTTTTAAGACAGTCAAATGTGGATTAAATTGTTAGCATGAAAAATTGGTAAAATAAATACATTCAGAAAAACAAGCCAAGCTCCTTGGAAACAAAAACATGATAGCGCTTAATTTATAGGAACCTGGGAAGTTACTGACATAATGTGGAGCTCGCCAGGCTTGTTCTTTACCTAAGCTGGACAAAGTGCAAGTGGACAAAACTATCCAAATAATGAAAATAAAAAAATGTTGGGGGATACAAATCTCTCAGGTCTTAACATTCATTTATATTTTGTAATCCAAGATGCTTCAAACAATAGGAAAGTATTGTTTTGTAGGAGCTGATGTTAGTGAATTCTGCTGAGAACCGTCACACCTCAATGACACATCTCAGTAAACAATTTAATTGGCAGCTAAGTCCTGCAGTTTCCTGTGTGCTGAAGCACATCTTATCTCGTATATCAAACCATGGCCAGTGATGTTGATAGAAATTGGTCCTGTGAATAAATTTTACCATTTTTTTAAATAATACCAGTTCATTGATTTAACCTTAGCAGTTAATGTTAGTGACATTCTGCTTAGTCCAAGTAACAGCAAATGTCATTGTCATTCTGTTTAGCTTCTTCTACCACCTCATAAGTCCAGTTTTGGTAGCACAATATGATGCCGTTCCCTTCCAAAATACTAGAATTTAGGGAGTATGATTGTTTGTAGTTTCACTTTTTTTTTTTTTTTCAGACCAAGACGACTGTATGGAGAATTTCAGAAGCTGAGGCATGACTGAGGCTAGAATTATCTGCTGTGTTTCTGATCCTTTGTTTTGATAGCTATGATTCACAAAAATCTCCCCTCCTTGTTGAAGGATGATTTGATAGCCAAAGGTGTGGCTAAAAGACAGGCTTCTCTGAAAGCATGCCTTATCTGCAGGGCTTTTTAATTTCACTGGCGTTGTAGAAAAAAAGATTTCTGTAGTTCCATGGCACTTAAATCAATGCTGGATGGTTTCTTACAATACAATTTCTAGTCCCTTGTCTGTTTCAAAGGTAGTAAAATCAGCAGTATTTTGTTTTGAATCATTTGAGTTGGAAAACATCCTGTTGTAATTTAGCTCGTCCTTTCTGTTTCCTTGCCTGTCTGTGGGTTTCTGGCGGTGGGCAAAGTGTGGGCATTCGTACGGCAGCTGAAGCGCTGTCTTGGTCTGCGCTCTCAGAGGCAGCGTGTGCTAGGCAAATTGTCTGCCCTCTCCCAGAACTGTGTGCTTTTATAAAAGCTTGTCAGTGTTACATCCTCCTGATTTTAAAACTTTGCTCCGGCTTCAGTTGGTCGGCTCAAGTGAAGAAGCTCAGGAGCTGAGTTTCTGCTCAGAGGTCACCTTCTGCTGGGTAGGGGATTCACAGCCACGGCCAGGGTTTCTTTTCATTTCCATGTGAGATGTTAGTAGTAAAGCAAGTGTAGATAAAATCAAAGCAAAATCTATCAGCCTGGGAAGAATTATATAAGCCCGTGGAAAAAAATAATGCTTAAGATTGTTCATGTATGTTCTGAAGGATCCCAGATAAAAATAAGTGGCTTTTGTTTTACTGCCTTAAGTAATTAGCGATGAGGCTCAGGTAATGTGAAATTTGAGGGACTATTCCCACAGGTGTCTAAAGATGCCTTTCAGGAGGTATTTGATTTCAGTGAGATTCAGATTCTGCAGTGAGTTGGGATCCTTTCTGGGGGGGAAACATCCTTTGTTTTCTTAGGTATTTGCGTTAATCTGGAACTGGTGAACCGAACAACCCACTGTTGTCCAGCTATGAGAACATAAAAAATTCTTTGATGGAAAAATGCAGAAACTGAAACCCGTGCACATTGTTCTGAGTGGCAGGAGGATGAACGGACAGGGCAGACAGCGGTGGCTGTTCTGGTGGGTAAGCAGTACAGGCACATCTTCCCAAAGTTCTTCTGAAACCCACAAAATATTTTACATCTTGCCTTTAACTCATTATTATTTGCTTTAATGGGTATAAAACATTTAAGCATTTGTCACAAAAACTGAGAATAAAAAGAACGGAAATTATCAGCTGTCTTTTTCATTAACAGGACACTGCTCACTAATAAAAGTGTGAAGTGTATCTGTGCTGTAAATGAAGCAAAGTACAGGAATATAAGCAGACTTTGTTTTTTAACCAGGGTAAGTCAGCACGGTTGTCCTGAAGTCAGGAAATGATAAAGTTGTGTCCAGTTTGGACTGGTATTGAGGACCAAGAGAAGAATCCCTTCGATTTCATTGCAGTTTTAATTCACTGTTAATTAATTGCCAACACAATTTGTGCTCTCTGGGGTAGTAGAGAGAAAAAGCGAATAAAATCCCAAACGGTGCAACTTTAGGGACAGGAGGGGAGGGAATTTAAATTGAGTTGGTGGAGTCATACCGTTTTAGGTAATCTTGACCTAATTAGTCTAATGGAACATAGTCCAGCACTAAGCATCTGTGCTCAGATTTTTCAGAAAGTAAAGATTAAATTTAAAGAGATTAGACAACTTCCCTCCCCCCCCCCCCCCCCCCCCCCCCCCCCCCCCCCAAGATATTAGCTGTTCAAAAATGACAAAAATGTTCTTAAGCCTCTCTGAAGGAAGGGTGACCAAACAGACTGCCTTTTGTTTGGCGATGGAGCTTGCTTGCAAGCCACTGAGAGGTGGTGTCCGGTCGCTGTGTGCGGGACCCAGCAACATGACTTATCTATCGCCAGCAAAGCGAGTCAGGCTGGGGTATTAGCAGGGGGATTAAAAGTCGAAGTTGCTAGTGCAGCAGTGAAAACACTGGCCACCCACAAGGTCTGTTGGAGAGACAAGCTTGTAAAAGCTTTCTCTAAATGAGAGAAAAGGTTGGGGCAATGATCTTCCCAGTGCTAATGTAAATGAGCCTTGGATTCATTATATTAATACTGACCTGGTGTTAAGGTATGGAGAACAGATGCCACTGACTTTAAATAGCACTTAAGCTTCTGTATGTTCGTGTAACCTCTGAAAATGAAGGCAGGCTCCTAAATCTTGCCCTTAGCTCGTGTCGAGCCCCTCACTGTATGCATATGGAGGTGGTAAATGTTTTAAGCAGTTAAAGGAGGAAGGAGTTTTGAAGATAAGGTGCTGGTTTTGTGTGAGCTGCTGGCTGTCCCATGATTTCTTAGGTGGTTTTCTTGCCGAGCTGTATTGCAATGTAAGATTTTGGGATGCATTAGAGTTGTCTAAAGACAACCTCTGCTGTTTTCTCAGAGGTCGCTTATTTATTTGAAGCCTGCTTACTTTCTGCAGAATATGTCCTTCCAGGCACCCAAATTTGGCACATATTCATCCTAGGAAACAGGGTCTGGAATAAACAATTTGCGGAGCTGTGGATGGGATTATTTCTCAGCCAGCTCTGTGACATGCTCTAGGGAAGTGCAGGGTTTTCCTTCGGCTCCTGACAAGTGCTGCAAGGAGTTCTTGGCCCACGCAAACCTGACCGTGTGCTGTGCAGCTCCCCAGTCCCACCAGCTCCGTCCTCTTCCCTGCTGTCCTAGGGGCTTACCCAGCACGGTCGGAGCTGCAGCATGACCTCCGTCCTGTTCTGGTTCTTGGTTACGAATGTGACGTCTCAATTTGTGCTCGTCTCTTCTGCCCCCCTCCTTTTTATTTTATTTTTTTGGTATTTTTAAATGGACAGATTGCTGGTGGGGTTTGTATAGCTCGGGAGTGGAATTGTCCCAGTCATTTCCGTAGGGGGTAGGACTAGCAGTAAGGATGTGCTCGAGCTGCAGTGCTATAACATTTATTTCTGTACAAAGTGTAGGTCTTCAGGCAGGTGTAAACATTAGTGTTGTACATTCAGACAGAGAGGGACCTCCTCCGCTTTCCATGGGAGACAGGTGAATTAGTGAGATGCTCGGAGTGCTTCTTTCAAACAAAACAGTTTGTGTTAGTTGTGTGTATGTATTTTATAGTCTTGATTTTTCTAAAGCACATTGAAGAGTACAGGAAAACATCTTTTTTTGCTTGTTTGTTTTTGTATTGTTCTAGAGATCTGATTATCTATCCTTCTGTCCTATTCTGGCTGTGGCTGGCTGTGGTCTGGTTGAGCGTGGTGTGTAACAGAACTGGGAGCGGTGTGCGCTTCCACTCATTTCCAATAGCTCGTGATTGGGATGGATGACTTGAAGGCCTCCGATATGATTTTGAACTTGTTTAATCTTTGCATTTCTTCGCTTTTGGAGAGGTTTGAATAGATTTTCTGCACAGCTTTGCACTGTCAGGTTCTGATGGGCCAGAAGCAAAATGCAAATGTCTCAGTTCAAAAAGTATTGTTATCTGTTAAAAATCCAGTGAGAAACCACTTTCTCTTGACTTAGCACGTTCTGTTGGACTTGGAAGGATTTAAATTATCCCAGCTTGTTTGGAAGCTCGATCATCTAAGGTGGAAAGGTTGCAAGACCCTTAACACTGCCCCTACGTTCCCCCAGATAAAACCTCACACTTGGCACCTGTGCCTCTTGGGGTCCTTAAACGTATCTATACAAAAGAATAGAGAATGTTCACAGTACCTTTATGAAGTGCTGATTCTATCAGTAGGATTTTTTTTTTTTTTTTATTAACAAACCCTTTGACTTTGAAGCCTCAGTTGAAATACTTCTTGACCTTTACAAGTGGATCGGCGAGACACTGAGCATGTGAGGTGGGTCATATGGAACAGATTTAGATACAAACTCATATCATCCTACCAGAGGAATGCAAAGTCCCTCCCGATCCCTTCCACAAAGCTGCATCATGTGTGTGAGATAAATCCAAGGGACGTAAGGGGTTGCCAGACAGCGCAAAGGACAATAACTTTGCTATCTCAAACAAAGCCGCACTGCTTGGAGATTTCCTTCTTAAAGGTGTACTGACTTCTCCCTTGACCAGGGTTATTCCCAGGGTGGGAGGAATGGAAAGAAAAAGGGGTCTGTAGCTGTTTTTACTCTGTGGTGGTCTGGCAAAATGTCTAAGGGACCACATGAATATTAAGGTGCCTTTGGAAGCCAGTGTAAGATTTTAAGAAGTCAGAAGCAATAAGGAGTTCAACTTCTTTCTGAACACCAGAACATCTTGAGAGAAAGCTCCATCAGTTCTTACTTTACACACGTCAAATCATTTCTTCCTGCAGCAAATTTAAAGCTTTCCTGAAAGCTTGGAGGTGAATTTTTCCCCCCATGTCATCACCTGTCAGAATGCTAAAATGCATGCTTTTGGATAGTCCTATAAGAGAGCGTGAAATGTGTGCTGTGCTCAGAAGTACAGCTAAAAACCTAAATGGAGTTTAAAACAAAGAAAACTTCTCAGGTCTGAAGTTTGTGGAGTAGTGGAAACAAGCAACAGTGTGAACTGTAGAGGTTGCAAAGTAGCGTCCCTTTCAGTGCTCCAGGTGTGCAGCAAGTGATATGGATCTTCCAGAATGTCAGTGGTAACAAAAGTCACTAGTTTGAGATGTCTTTGTGTAACTTTTATACAATAACTCTGCTAGGTACTCTCCTAACACATGGGGCATCTCATTCTCTGTGTTATTTTGATGATGCTGGGTAAAGGTTCTTTGGATTTCATAAAATACTCGAGAAGGTGGAGTTATTATTCTACTTGCACAAAGTCTTTTGGCGGAAGAGCATCTTTAAGCCATTAGGCATTACTTTAGCCTATTGGGACATTTTTTGTTGTCTTGCTTTCTGCAGGAGGAACTAATTCAGCTGGAAAGGTTGACAGCATGCAGACCCTGGTGATTAAGACATTTTTCCCCAGAGAAAAAAGGAAATTACCTCTTCCCTCGGGCACGGGAGGAGGAGTTAGGCAATAGAAGACCATTATGGGTGTTGTCTGCTCGTTCAGTGCTTAAGCTTTTGATGGCGTAAAAGCTTAAGGCAAACCCATTCTTTAGCGTTTTATTGTGACGAAGTATAAGTGACTAATTATAGAAGTGCTGCTCAGTGTCCTGGCTCTTCACGAATCCTCGTCTACCTTTCCATTGATTCGTCAAGGGCGAGTAGATGTCTAAGAGCAGTAGTGTGTCTGACAGCTGGGCACCGGGATGTGTCGTGGTGCTCAAATTCCTTTAGGCACCCAAGTAGCAGCCCAAGCTTCCTGAAGATTCGGGCAATCAGCGGGTGCGGAGTTCTGTTGAAAATCTGGCCATCGATACGTTACAAGAGGAACTACTGAGGCACAGCGCTTCGGCAGCTGGCTCCTGGTGGGACTTCTGAACCGTGGGTAACCCGGTCCTTGTCGGTGTAAGGTAGGGAAACGTGAGCATCAGGCCTGCTGAGACAAACGCTGCAATTGTAGGTAGAGAGGTGTCAGGCTCTTGACCAACATCATTCTTCATTCCCCTATTTCAGAGCTTTTTCTTTCAAACCGCTTTTGCCTTAGGACTGTACAACTCTGACCTCTAGCACCAACATTATACCTTTAATTATGTCTGCTAGACAATGTGTCACCTTCAGCTTACTTGAGTCATGCCATGCTATGAATCTCCCTCGGCCAGCGTACTGTAAGGCTCTGGTTTTTGACAATGCTATTAGCAGGGAAGCATTTTAAGCCGTTCATTGTATAATCATCCCTGTAAGGTAGTGGTTTTCTCTAAATTAATCAGCAGGGTTTGTATTTAATCAACAGTGATACATGTATATTTTTTCCTAAGGTTACAAACTGCTGTCTCGGTGTTTCATGGTAAGCTGCGTTTTGCAGTTTATCTGATTTGTGGGATTTTAATAAGTTTGGCCTGCACATAAGTAAATGTACACTTGACCTTGAACATAATAGCAGAAGAGGAGCTATAGCCCCCGTTTTTGTTGCTGACAAAGCAAACAGTTTAAACGTAGAAATTAAATTTTTCTTTCAGTGTTTATCCCTTTTTAGTTAAGCTATAGCAGAAGAAAAATACAGCTCGGGCTACATCTGAACCAATCCTCACATTATTAATATTCCTATTAAAGAGCAATGAGGATAAAGAGCAAATGGGAAAGAATAGGAATTTCCTTTGCTTGCTGGCACTTGAGCATAAAACATTATTAAGATGATTTGTTAAATAATAGAAAGGGTTTTTCATTTCCTAATTTTCCAGCTCCAGCTAAAGCTATCTCCCAGCAACCTGCTTCTCATTCCTTAATATTTAGACTTATGGACCAATTTGAGAGTATTTTCTTTCCTGCTATGATTAATGCTTCTATGAAACAATGTCATCGCAAGCCATCTACCTACCTTGTCAGCTTGGCATCAGTCTGGCTGTGCTGTGCAGTAATTTATGGCTTCAGCCAGTAATTTGCAAATCTAATGTTGGGGAGGCTATGAGGATCTGAAATTTGAATGCTTTTTACTGATTTGGTAAATATCTCCCCCATTAGTAAAACAAATGGCACAGGGATCAGACATCATCTCCAAGGCTCAATAAATATTTTATCAGCCATAATGGAAATTGTCAAATTGATCTAATTGTACAATACGTTACCAACAAGATATCAAAGTTGGACATGGCCTCTGCCCCTGTCTATCATTTGCAGGCTTTTGTCTTCGATTGCGACTTCCTGGAAGGGAAGCACAAAGGTGCAGAGTTCATTGCAAAGTAGTGTGAATAACACACCAAGTGAATATCCATTCAGAAGATAAATTCTGGAGAAATAATTAACTCTCCCCTGCTTGACTGTAAAGCAGGACTGCGGAAGGTTCATGTAAATCTCCCGAATGGTAACTGGTATTTTTATGTCGAACCTATATACGTTGGTCTAATACAGAAAGGCAAATTATCCATCACTGGTACTGCTTTTGAGGTAACGTTCATGCCTTCGTTCCTTTTAGACAGGGCCAAATGAATGAATTCAAAAGCAAATTTTAGTTGTCTGGCAGCTGCTGCAGGGATTGTGTAATTAATTTATTAATAGAAGTGTAGGAGAAAAAATGGCCTAACTTTAACGAAAATTGAACATAATTATTACTCTGCTTGAATTCAGTGCAAATGACCAGTCACAGGAAAAACAAATTTGTAAATAAGTAAAGATTTATTTGGATGCTTGATTTTAGGCAGATAAAACTAGAAGACTTTGCTGTGTTAAAATTCATGGTGGTGGGTAGAGTCATCTCGTTCAACTTCAGCTTGTAGGGGGTCCTGGAGAGCTTTTAATTTAATATCGCTTTTCTCAGATTTATTTATTTATTTATTTGAACGGGGGAGGGAATCCCATCCACCGATAGAGCGAAATCTATTTACATTTCTTCTTTAAGAATTTCCTGAAGAGCAAAAAGCAGGGAGGGGGTGACAGCGACAGGATCCCGCTGTTCTCCCACCGTCGGCTGGTGAGGATCGAACCTGGCAGCCAGAATCCAGCGGGGCTGCAAGGAGACTTGTATCTGCTGGAGAAAATGCCTGGTAGTTGTCAAGGTGGAAAGGTTTGTCATCTTTTCCTTCTGAAAGCATCCAGTTTTCAACCAACGAGTTAATATTTAATGGATAAAGAGAGAGGAAAATACCAGGGCTGTGCACAGTGATTCACAAAAAAAGCTTGTGACTGCCTTAAACTGGTCAAGCAGTATTCAGCTTTTTTTTGGTCATTTTTCTTCCAAGCACAAATTGTCCAGGAGAGATAGGATGCTGTCTTAGATTTGTTTTATCTGTGTCTCAGGTTGCTTGCTGCTAAAAACCAGAACGTCAGTGCTTCGGTGCTTTGGTGAGGTTGGAGGCATCGCCAAGGTGCTGAAGGTCTCTGAACAAAAGGTGTAGTAGAAATGGAAGTGTATTCCTTTCTTTTTCTTGAAATTATTGTTTGGGTCTTGATGTACCCAGACTTGTTGGTGTCTCATGCTAGGTAACAGCTGAACAATTTCACAGCAGCCTTTTTGTAGTTAGAGAGCCTTAAGCATATTCTCGGATACAGCCCCTAGTTATGTTTCTCATTAGATCTCTTGGAGGCTTAAATAAAAAGCCTGCACTTGATGTTTTTGGTTTCCTGTCATTTTGAATAAAAATAAGAATAGAAAATGTGGTATCTTAATAGGAACCTTGAGTTAGAGTAGCTGTAGGTAGCGCTGTCTTTGAGGAGGTGCTTAACATTTAAGCTAACAAGCTGCAAACATCCCCCAACACATTTTTACCGGAGTTTGTTGGGTACTTTCTGCATTGTAAGCAGGGAACAGAAGTAGATGGAAGTGTGTGTGGAAGTAGAATCCATTTCAGGTTGTTAATAACTGAGCACAAGTAAGATCATAAAGCTCATTAATTCAGTGAAGACTATTTTAATAAAGTACAGCAGACAGACAACCAAGAGCAAGTTAAACTTGGGCTTCAATGCAGCCAGTAGCCTCGGGGTTGTTGAGCCAAGAGAGGTTTCTAAACATAAGCCATATGCTTGCTCCGTCTTTCAAATATTCTTTTAAAGTCTACGTTCAGTGTTCCACCCCTGCGCTTGGTCATTCTGTTACGCACGGTAAGCATGGGACTTGTTTAGCATGGTCTTCTCCAAAACAGTTCTGGATATGAGGTTTTATTTTTTATTTTTCAACTGAGTATCTGAGAATGATGGGGTGATAGCTCAGTGGATAATATCAAGGTCTTTGTATGATTCAATTTTTAAAAAACATGCTGTATTCAGGTAACTTTAGACTCTACTCTGCAGCAATGCAGTAGCAAGAAGTAGATGCAATTCGCTTTTTGCTTGAGAGGTGATAGCTCTAAGTATTTGGCTGACTCCGGTACAACACATGCTCACTCATAGAGCCGTGTTTTCCTAGGTCTGTTTTCAGACCAGTGCCTGTTAATACAAACAAACAGGAAGCTGCTTTTGTTAATGATTCTCTCCTGTTAAAATTTAGCAGTTGGTGAAAGTAACAAATCCTTGTTATCTGGGAGCTGGAGGAAAATTGGGGAATGGTGGCACACACTGTGCCCGCCTGTCTTGGAGGAGGCACGCGGTCCTACCCGTCGGCCACAGACTGAAGCCTTTGCACCCACCTCGCTTGGGGCACAGCTGCTTTACAGATTAGGGATCTGGGAATTTTTCCCCCACTTCCCTGTCCTTCCCTCTCCTGGTGCCGACTTCCATGTAGATGCGTGTTTGTATCGGCTCTGTGGACCTGTGAGGATTTAGCCATAATTCCCACTGCACCGGTGGGTCCTTTTTTGGTCTTGCTGGGGGGGCTAAGAGATTGCCAGTCTCTTGCCTTCCAACCATTTCATTCCCTAGTATCTCACGAGCACTGCAGTGTTGTCTCTCTCTTTAGCACACAACCATTTGGTCTGAGTGACTCAAGTGATGGCAAACTTGTGGGTGTGAGCAAGCACGGTTTACCATCAGTGATCTGCCTCCCAATTAACTTGGGTAAAAGCACTATTTATTTTTGATGCAAGGTTCATGCAGTCCTTTTTTTCTTTGCATCCCATGCGCGCTCCCACCTCCGTATCAGCAGACCTAGATCTTTATCTGTAATGGCTTCTGGTGAGAGAAAAAAAAAACAACACACGTTGTTCTTAAGTATTCATTTTCTAGGCCAACAATAACCCTAGCCTAGACAAATAACTCCCTCCTAGTTCCTACGGAGAGAAGTGTTAGACTACACAGACAGTGAGGTCATTCATAGTCACTATTGTTTCTTGATAACCCAATTAAGAAAGTGCAATTTATCTAGCCTGTTTCCATTTAATTGTCTAATTTGTCTGACTGAGTCGGACTAGCTATCTCCCCTGCACTCTGGGGTTGCTATCACACTGAGGACTTGTTCCTGCAGCATGCTCCCCAGGTGCTTTTCATTCATTTGACCTATAGTCATAGACAGTTATAAATCAAGAAGGTGGAAAGAGCCATCGCATTGCTTTCCCTTACTTTATCATTAGGGGGGAAATGTGTGCACTAGATTGAGAGTCACAGTGCTATTGCCCTCTTACTAATCTAAGAGCAAACTTTAATAAAGATATTTTATAGGCTTCCATTTAGAGCTAAAGATGGCTTGAAAGAAAAGGTTTGTGCGTGGGGAGAAAGATTTGTCAATGCGGATGTTCCCCAGCAGAGGGTCAGACCCACAAAATTCACATCAAAAGTGGCGTTATTAATACCCGTGTATCACTATTTCTAACATGCTCTAATTAACGTGTTTGTAAACACTGTCTTTATTGTGGTTACGACTGCTGCCATGCGCTTCTGGAGGTACCTGTCTGAAGCAGAGGGATAATTTCAAACGAACGGCCCAGGGCAGCCCTCTGAAGCCGTACAAATTAGCAGCCGGACTACGGGAAGGAACTGGTGTCGTCTGTTTCTCGAAGGTTTGTTCTTCTGGTTTCCTTCCTGCTCCATCACTTCAACCAGAGCTCTCTCATTTGTGATGGGGATCTGGTTGGTGCAAGATAGCGAGATCTGGGCTCATGGGTTTTGTTTCCTGTTTTGTTTTTTGATGAGTTATTTGTCTGGCTTTGGGTGCTGGGCTCCCTGCTCGGGCACCTGCTCCTCTGATGCGGTGTTTTGGGGGTGCTCAACTCCAGACTCCCTGCAGGGGAAGCGGCGGTGTCCTCGGTTTACCTGCTGGCAGGCCGGTGCTGGCGCTCGGGAGCCTGCGAGGGAAATTCACCTTCAAAGTGGAGGTTTCATCATAATGCAGATAGCGTTTTTGTGTCTTCTTTCACGTTCAAACGTGAATTGTGTGAGGGCAGCAGGAGTAGCAGCACCGTGCCCTTCTGCTCCTCCGGGAGAGGGCCGTTCCCTTTGTGCCTGCTGTTATTTGGGGTTCAGTCCTCTCGGAAAGGCCTGCCCGTGAGCCGTGAGAGGGTGGCCAGCCCGGAGACTGTACTCCTGCTGGGTGCAGGTCTGCAGGCCGGGAAGACTGACTTTGAGGCTTCTGGGCTTGGTGTAAGGAAAGTGAGGCACCTCAAAAACCCTGCCTCACGACGAGGGGTATTTTAGGTTGTCTCTGCTGTCCCATGTCAATGACCTGGCTTATATTGCTTTTTGATTCTTGGAAGCCGGGGCCATCCACCCTTTCTAAGGCTGTGGGCGTGTGGGTTTTCTTTTTTTTCTGAAGCTGTTTGAGCTGCTGCTATTTCTGCAGAGGTGTGTTCTGCGCTACTTGAAGTTAACCATGAACTGCGCTATCTGCTGCTATCATGGAGATTTTGTTTGCTTTGCTACAGCCCTGTGCGGTCCAAGCAGGTGGACAAATACCGACGAAGGGTTTGGCTCTGTTTGTGTTGTGTTGTGTGGGTTTCTTCCTCTCGCCTCTCCACCCTTTAACCCTGTAGCAGCAGCGCTCCCACTTCCAGCGTCTGACAGCGGGGTCGGGGGCCTGGCGCCCTGCATGTGTGTCCGGCCCCGTGTCCACTGAGCGCATGGGGTAACGAGCTAAAAGCTGTTCGTTTCAGGATCTGGGTAGTTGAGTTTGGCACCGACTGGTCTGTAAACCCTATGAGTGTGATGATAAATGACTGGAGGCATTGCGAACCCGCACACAGCACGCCGATGCCTTCTGCTCTAATACCAATTCCAAATTAAAACTGAGAATTATTCTTGTAGTCTGTTGCTGCACCGGTTTACTGAGAGCCCTACCGTTGTTGAAAGTAGCAAAGGTGTTTTTCTAAGGTGAAAAGAAGCTGTTATAGTCTCTTCAGTAGCAAACAGGCATCACTTCTTCAGTGAACTCTGCTGGTGGAGGCAGAACCGAAGCGTCTCCAGACAGCATTTGAATACAAGCTTTGGATGGTTTCCGTGTTTCTGACAAATAAGGTGCAGACTTCTCCACAGAGTATTCTCCTAACTTTTTCTGTTGGAGGAGGAACTATCTGAATTTGTCTGATACAATGACAGATGAGTATCTCATGCCACGTCTGTAGGATAATCCAACATAAGTGTGTGGTGTGATTTCGTGTAATCTCTGTTTAGCAGGGATTATCAGCTCACACGGCTTATACAGCATACTGGGAAATAGCTTTTGGGAAGTGTCTGAGTGTGCTGATTTTGTATTACATATTCCTAAATCCTGAGATGTTTGTCATATTACAGTGATGATTATGATATGCTGATATTCAAATTTCAGCTTCTGCCTGCCACTAAGCCATGGGGATAGGCTTCAGATTTCATGGAAGCTATTAGTAAAGCTTAAAGCCAGTTGCTAATGATGCAAAATTCCTCCACTTGATATGCTTGTGGCTTTTTTTCCCTTACTCTACTTGTGCAAATACTGGGTTATGAAATAGAAAGTAGTTTTGTATTGAATTAATCTATCCAGCTTTCTTGAAGTGGTCATTTATGGCTAAAACCAGACCTGCATCATGTTGACGTGGTAGTTCCCTCTCACAAGTCTGTTGCCAGGCTAGTCAATAAATGATTATTTTGTGACAATGCAAAATGCTTTTAAAATTAAGATCTACTTTGCTGTTCCTTTTAAAAAATTGCATATTTCTTTTGAAATACGGCCTTGTTCAAGAAAAAGCCATCAAGAAGATACTGCTTTCCATGGAGCAGCTGGTGTAGGTCTCCGTGGTTTTGCAAATACATCGCAGTTCTGACTTGGAACCCGTTTGGCTCTCTTGGACTTTGGGGTTTGTCCTTTTCTGATGAGGTGGTGTCTCCCAGGAGCAGGCAGGAGGACAAACTTTCTCTTCCTCGCGTTGGGATCAGGTGTCCACCCACAAGGCGTTTTGATTCTGAGAGCAGCAATTTGTTTTATGTCCAACGTGCGCAGCGAAGGAGTGGTGCTGGACGGTGCCGCTGCTTCCTGGTGCTGCTGACGGCCCGGCTGCCTCCTGTCCGCTAGCTGGGAGGGAAGTTGTGTGTCTGAAGGTTCCCGTACCTGCCATCCTTTCCCAATACATGCCCCAGTTAGTTTGCTCTCAGATGTGGACAGTTAAAGGCGAGACAAAGCACTACGGTGGGAATCACTCCTGTTGTGCTGACTGTGAGATTTGTATTCACCTGTAAGAAGTGGGTGTAGGTGATTTGTTCCCTTGCGATTGGTGCCAGGAGTCGCGAATTTGCCTAATGGGTGTTAGAATAGGAACAGGTTTATCAGTTGCAAGTAGTCATACACCTTCTCCTCCTCTGTATTCGCTTCCTCCTTTCATCCCTTTGGACCGAAGTTCCTGGGAACGTTTCGGCTGGCTGCGCAGGAGGAAGGCCAGTTGCTTTTGGAGGTTTGTGAAGCGCAACTCTGTGCCCCCTGATTCAGGTGTTGTCTAACTGTAACACGCCATTTCGCACCGATTTGGGACCTCCATCCCTCCTGGAAGCCATGCCGTCTGAAAAACTGCCGGGGGTGTTAGCGCTGGAGTGTAACCGAAATGGGAAAAGAAAAAAAAAAAAAGGAACGGTTGTCATTTTTGCATCTGCAGTTTGGTTTGTGCTTCGTAGCACAATATTCTCTGTTAAGTGCTTGGCAGCAAGCCAGGAATTTGGAAAAATGTTTGTAAATCCTGAAAGCTTCGCATATTTCTCCTGAATGATTATTAGTTCAAATATTTATACTGTGAAAAGACAACAGTGGCTGTTTGTTGTTGGGCTCCGAAATGCGGGCTGTCCCGCTGGGACACTGCTTCCCGCGGGGCCTGCCGGGGGCGCGCAGGTGAGGGCGGCAGGTCCCTGCCCGGGGCTCGCTGCTGGGGAGAGCTTTTGCCGTGGGCATTTGCCAGAAACCTCAACAGCAAAAAGCTGAAATACTTCAGAGAAACCGATGAACCGACTGTGATTGTCCCAACCGTTCGGCAAATACTTCAAGAAGTAAACACTGTCAGAGAAATCGCGCTCTGTTAATGCGGTGAGGGGCAAAGCCTGTAAGGAACAGAATCTGTCTGGATCCGCAGTGGATTTCATCTCCAAAGGCAGAGGACATCCTTGTCGAGACTGTCATTTGAACCGTAGCAAGGGCTCTTTCGGGTTACTGGCGAATGACGTCTAGCATGTTATGTGCAATACTTACGCAAATACTGATTCATGTAGCCCGAGAGTAGATTTTGGGGTTTGCTAGCAGTGCAGAAGTTGCTGGATTACCCTCTTTTAGGCATTTTATTAAATCCTTTTCTCCCTGCTCTCCCTTCCCCGTTATTCTAAGGAACCACGAGAGTGAAGTCTGCATCCTTTTATATGGCAAAAAGCCTGAGAAGGATCCTGTGCTCATTTCCATCGTGATAAAAGACAAAACAACTAAATTGAATTGGAAGCAATCTCTGCATTACACAAGTCTGCATACTCCAAAATTCTCAAAACAAAAGAGGTGCAGGGGAAGCCAATCACCATCGGAAAGGAGGAAAAAAGTGTCTCTGGACTAGAACTTTTACTGTTCCTTAACTCAGAACTGAAATATTTTAACTCTTCCACAACCAGAGCCATTCAAGCTGCAGAATGCAAACAGCAAAGCCAAGGAAGTTGCCACGAATCTGGATGTTACCTGAATTTGGTGCTGTTGAGAAATGACATAATTTCAGAGTAAATATGCCCGCAGTTAATGTCAGTGACTTTGTTGCAGTGGAACTGTCTGAAGCTGCAACTTGCACGTGTTCACCAGGGAGATGTGTTAGCTAGCTAGAGGGAAAATGTGCTAGTGACTTGGCAACGTAAAAATGCAGAGGAAATCCAAACTGTCTTCTAGCACTCAGTTTCTTTTTTTCCCTTAAAAAAAAAATCTTTGAAACTTTGAAAGACTAGACTATTATTTGTTATGGTTAAGTTGGCCACTGACCCACTGGCATAGAACACAATCTTTTGCAAAAACTTGTTGCTAGATTTTATTTCATTGGAAATGGAGGAATGGAAAAGTTAACTGATCAGGTATCTTGCCTCATCCAATTTAATTATTTTAAGCAAAAAAAAAAAAAAAAAAGGTGGTTGCAGGGGGGGAGAATTCCTTGGAGCTCAAGTCACAATGTTATTATCAATTCAAATTCAGTGAGCTTTTCTGTCTGTCCCTGGACTCTGGATGGAACATGATCTAATGAAACAGAGGTGCTTTACCTGACTCTGTGCGTGTGTGCGTATGTGCACTGCAAGTTGTTGGTAGTATTTTTAGCCTTCTTTAATCTTTATTAGAAATAAATGGAATAATTTATACTTCATTATTTTTACATTATTATTTTACGTTTTAAAAGAAGTGATTTGTGCTTGAATAGGCTGGGAGTGAACTTTCAGCCTCTTCCCAGATGCAGAGATGGTCTTTGTTGTCCACTTGTGAATTAAATTTCCTAAAGGAACACAGGAATATCAGGTCACCCTGCGGCACGTAGTTGCTGGTAGTGGAAATCTTTGCCAGTGCAATACCCCTAATCTTTAAGGAGCCTGAGAGCTCAGTGCTCAGAGAAGGGGAACTCTGCGCTCAGCAGTCTGTGGGGCTGCTCCTCTCCCCCTGCACGAACCGGGCACGGGCTGGCTTCTGCTCCAGGCAGAGGTGACCAGGCTACCAGAGCTCGGACTTCACAGCTCTGAATTTTCCTCCCTGGGTAAAGCTGGCGATGTCACCCAACAGTAGCATGGTATGGGGAATACATCAACAGCTGTTTGCAGAATAATGCAGAGTTTTGAATCTGGGGTTTGTATGGTGATAATTCACCTTTACAGGTTTCTCGGGAAGCAGTTGTTGCAGCGGTGTGTTCAGCAATGAGGTCAGCTTGACATTGTGTTCAGTAGATCTTGAATTATCCAGGATGGGATCAGAGGTAAATGGTGCAAGTGTTACAAACCAAACCAAAACTTTGTTATTTCTTCGGGCTTTGCCATTTGAGATGACTCTGATAAAAAATATTTCTGCAGAAGTGATGTAATCCCTTAATAAGTTTGTGATGAAAATACAATATTTGCCTTTTAAAAAAAAGGGGGGCAGTATTTGCATTTGGAAAAATAAGTCCTGGTTTTTCAAAGCTTTTCAAACAAAACTTGAGAATTCCAAGTTCTCTTGGTAGACACTGCAGTTACCTAGCTGCGTCTCCCTCACGGCTGATAAATTACAGCTTCGTTTTGATAATGTACCCATGGTGAGATAGCTGAGACAAAGGAGGGGCTTTCTCATGTTACAGAAGCGGCTACCCTCAGGTAAAGCAACTCAGTTGTTCATAAGTTGACCCATTGACCTGCTAATCACTGACAAATTGTCCATGCTTTATTCTACAGTCTTCATTATGCACTGTTATTAAACAGACTAATTTCTATTTTATTAGGACAGGATCACTGAGGTGCAATAGTAACCCTTTTCATCAACGTTAGGTAGGAGTCATGGAAGCGTTAGCGTGATCTGGACATAAATTTCAGCATCTTGCAGTAGTTCTTATGGCAGCTTTTCACATATCTGTGATGAGGAAAGTGACGCTGTGGGCTTTCGGGTATTGCATTTTATGAAACGTTAACGTTTTAAAAGTCCCTGCAGAAGGAAAGTCGTCATACAAGGCATCCCCTGTCCCGGCAGTAAGGAAACCACCCAAGTTACTTCCCCAGCCTTCCTCCTGCACCCTCTGGAGCCCCAGCCCTGGTGAGACCTTGGTGCGGCGCTGTGGCCTCCGCAGCAACAATGGAATTTGCAGCTGGCTTCATGCGTGCTGCCGAGCTGGGCTCAGCCTCTGCGCAGCCCTGCGCTCCCAGGGTAAACTCTAACTTGCACTGAGCAGCGTGCTGTGGTCGCTGTGCCGACACAAGGGCTTTGTACAGGTGAAGCTACTTCCACAGAAGGAGGTTTGTACGCTGGTAAAACCCCAATATGAGCGACCTCTCTAATCGCTGATTGACAGAATAGTCTGAAGCCTGAGCTCTGCAGCAGACTTTAAGTAAGTCTGAAGGGAAAAGAGCAGGAAATATGTTTTGCCTAAAATAACAGAGATAACTTGATGTTGCTTGCATGATATTTTTTAACGTTTCCCATCAGTCTTTTCACTAAAGCATTTCCAGTTTTTCAAAGGATTTATTGTGAAGGTATAGGGAGCATGGGGGAGGGCAAACAAATTAGGGGTTTAAAATTACTATTAAGTATCTTATTTTCAACCCCCTTGACTGAGATCCTCAGTTCAGAAGGAAAGAAATCAATGAACCATAGTCTACATTTTGAAAGAGTACTAGTGAGCTTAAGTTTCCAATATTAAACATCTTAAAGAAGCCCAATTTTTCAGAAGGCTACAAGTACCTGCATTCTACACAGACATCTCCTTCAGGATGTTTCAAATGGGGCACCAAACCCTGGGACATCTAAAATCACTCCTGAAAGTTTCAAACAGTATATACTGTTTGGTAAGTGTTTATTTCCCAGTGCCCTTTCAGCTATCGAGGGATGGATTTTTTGTACTTGGTAATTTTCAAGGTGAAAGAATTCCAAACCTACCTATTTCCACCAAATTCTATTGTAAAAGTCGTTGAGTGGGAGTAACTACCAACACCTCTGAGTGAACAAGTAGATTGTCAGAATTTAGCCCTTACCAGGCTTTAGAGGAGCTCAGTATTTGATTTTTTTCCTTTTCTGTGTTCATTTGGATTCTTTTGACTCTGAGCTGTGTCGTCAGGAGCAGAAGCAGAACTGTTTTATACGCCGGGTATTTTCGTGCGGTATGTTCTGTCCATAAAATCAAAGAATTTCACAAAATATTTATGCAAACCTTATCTGACCTTTCAGAACAAAATTTCCACTGTTCTGGCGTCTGTTTTCACCAAGTAAGTTGGTCCTTCCATAGTCCCTTTATTATTGGCATTAGAAAGCTGGGATTTGTGATGCAGAACCTCGGCAGAACACCCAGGCGTGCTGGAGCCAACGCCAGGTAGAGTGAAAAGAAAAACGGGGGGAGGCTTAGGTGACAACATGGAGTTCAAGTACTGTGGTAAAGCGTTACTCTTTCGAAGGACAGAGGCCTAAAGTGCAAGAACCTCTCAGTTCGGGTTTGTTGCTAATCCCTTTAAAACTGGGAGATTAGCTTTTTTTTTTTTTTGACAACAGGAGTAGGACTAGGTGCTTAATCTACGTCGCTGGAACGCGTAAATGGCTGTATGCTTAAACCCTCCGTTTTCAAGCAGAGAGCCTCAACTCAAGTGCCTAAACCCACACTGATGGCAAAAATGGAGCAGAAAGCTCTGGTTTTCAGGCGTCCCAGATGTGTGTTCCTTCCAGTACGGCGCATCTCGGCAGCTGCTGAGGGGCTCGTGCTCCCCTTGGGACAGGTGGAGAGAGCATCCCACCGGCATGTTTGGAGCCTGGTGTTTCATCATGAAGTGTTTGCAGGATTGGGCTTAATCAGAGCAATTTAGAAGGCCATCAGAGAAAGCGCAGAACACTAGGCTAGATGTGGTGAGTAGATGAGCTGTGAGTAATACAGTTAATAGCAGCATGAGAAGTGAACTGGTGATAAATTAATTCTTGCAGATGGGTGGTAGTTTTTAAGCCACTGGTAGGCATAAGCTATGGGTATTTTAGTCTTAAGAAGTCTTTTGTCACAAGATTTAAGAAAAATAAATCAAGTGAAATCAAAGGCTTGGTTTTGCATGATGGGAGCTATATGGAGATGGCGGCCGGTGATTAGCATCTCTCACAAAAAGTACTTTCAGTTCAGGTTCACAGAATTATTTCCCTGTTATCTTTGTTGTCGATGGCATGATTGTATATAGATTTCCACAGTAGTGTTCTGTTATTTTGGAGTAAAAGGGACCTGTTGTATTGTTTAAAACGCACTTGTTCCAATTCTGAGTACTTTCCATCTGTTTTCCTATTTCCTTCCTCTAGATAGGAGCAGCATTTCCTCCCCTTCTTACTCTGCTGGAGGGGTGGAGAGGGAGACTCTGTGCAAGGCTCTGCTGAGCTCTGTAGGATGTTGCCCAAGATTTAAGCCCTGTCTTTGGGTAAATTAAAAGGGAAGGAGGTTAGGAGGAGTTATTTTTATTTCAGAGGTTTTGGAGAAAGGGCTTAACAAAAAGGGAACCCGATGGAGTAGGATCACCACCTTTTGCTCCCGAACAGCTTGCGGGTGGCCCACGTGGTGCCAGCTTGCGCCCAAGCCCAGCTCATGGAGAGTGAGGGTCTGCAACAGAAGGAAACATAGAAGTGAAGAAAGAAATGAAAAGGAGAATATGAAAGAAAAGCAGATCTTCTAGAAAGGCAGCCGGGGACTTGCCGTCGCCTCGTGGTGGCAGCGGGATTCTGTCTCCCGCTGACCCCCAGCTGCCTATAACAGTTCTTATGTAACCTTGTCTTCCCCTCAGAGCTGTGGGGTATAATGGATTTCTTTAAATTAATAATGCGTAAAAGGAGATTTACACCGCAGTGCTAAAATATTGTCTTTGCCTTTTATTCATGCATTTGTCACTGTAATCTCTAATAGAGGTGTTCAGTGGGGGGATAAATAATGAAGGGTAAAAAATTCTGTCATAATCCTGGACCATTTGCAAATTCATCACCAATATTCTTTTGGAAGCAAAGACAGAGGGAAATGAAAAATATGCACTGGCGCTAATATATCTCACTGATTTCCTTCTCCCATTTATTCACAGAACCTACTTTGAGCTATGATAGAATGGGAATCCTAGGAATTGCCATTCCTTTTTAAAGACGACTCTGAGGCTGCTACCGAGCCTCTCAAGCAACAGATTAAATATAGTCATTGAATGCTAGGTTAATGTACTTTATTGTAGGACATAAAACACTTAGCTTACATTTTTTGATTAATTAGGTTTTCAGTTATCATGTACAAAATAGTAAGAAAATTCAATCCCTTAGTGTATAAACTGTTGTGAAAGCTTTTGAAGGCATGTTCCAAAAAGGCAAGAAAATAAAACCCAATATTTCAAGGTAGAAATCCTGTAAAGAAATTTTATTCAAAATTAGAAGTAAGAATGACTGAAATAAGTCAGAAGAGCCACCCTGAAACAGATGCAATTTCTCATGAACTTCAGATTCCTTTAACCTTCATTAAAAATGTTGCAACTCCAGAATTTTGAAATTGTGGTCTTAGGACAAAGGAAAATGTGTTATTGCAAAAGAGATTCCCTTGTCATTTTCCCTGTCTAAGCCTATGAGTTACTGCAAAATTTACAGGGTAAAGACTTTTTTTTTCCCAGGGATGATGATGTGTGACATTGTACCGGGGTTATTTGGGTAAGGTCGGGGCGCAGCGCAGTGCGCTCAGACGTTCAGTTACAACTAAAGGGAGGAGATTTTGCGTCTTTCAGGGAATCCTTTATGATTGCCCCGGTACCGGATGGGGTAGTTCGATCTGATGCAGCTTGGCTTCTGCGGTGCTCCTGCATCCAAAGGAGAGAGCTGCAAAGTGAGAGCAAGCAAAGGAACTGGCAGGACGGGCTGGGTTCGCGGGTTTCCTTATCAGCAGATAGCGGGGCCGCGCTTTTACCGACCGCACTGGGTGACTGCAGGGCTGCCGGGCTGCAGCCCGGGTCTGCCAGTGGAAGATGTTTCGGGGCGTGAAAAGTTTGGGCCTAATGCGTGTACGAAGGTAGTGACATTGTGTTTTGTAGCTTGGGAGCTTGGAAGTGCCTGGACTTAATGGAATCTGCTGTTCGGTGTGTGATTGCTCCCTGCTGCCAAGCCAGGGCTCGCTTGGAACCAGCAAGCAGAGTGAAAACAGAATGTAGTAGCACTCTGAAAAGGGGGAGAAGATGAAATATATCACAAGATAATAAGAAAATAAACCATTAAAAGGCTCTGTTTCCTATTATCATGTGGTTTTATGTTAATGAAGTTGTTCCAGGCCTGTTTGAGTTTAACTCAAGCAGGGGAATATGAGTAATATGAAAAATATGTGGGGATGAAGACCCTAAGTTAAAAAGTCTGTGAAACATTTAATGTTTTCATTCACCATGCATTTCAGAAGAAGATATAAAGCAGCCAGAAAGTGGTACGGAAAAAACATTAAGCGCCAGATTTTCCTTTTTGTGATCTCCAGATTTCTGAATCTGTGTGTACGAAAACAGGCAAACTTGACGTGGATGCTGCTTTGGACAACTGTGAAGATGCCTGAGTGCAGATTCATTTACCCTGTTTACCTGTATTTATGTAAATGCCTCGATGAATCTTAGAATACCAGAAAAATGACATGAGTAGTAAACTGCTATCTCTATATAGTGTATCTGTCCAGGATTAAAGTAGTGGTGGAGGTGTTTTTTAACAGCTGATTGATTTATAGAAGAAAAAGGATATTGGAGGTAAAATTTAGAGAGTAGTTTTGATTAGAACAATAGAAAATCATGAAAACATGCAAAGAGGTATAGTATTTTTTTAAGTGTTTTATTTCAGAAAAGCTAAAAAAAAAAAAATAGTTCTGACCTGAAATGACCTAAATTTAAAAAAAGGAAAAGAGAAATCGTGAAAGGACTAAGATGTTCCAGATTTAGAAAATACAGATTCTATTGTGAATTGAGTTACGCTTTTTGGGTTATCTAAACAATTTACATTATTCTGTTTTTCTTTTTTCCTTTTTTTTTTCAGTTAATTCAAAACCTTGAAAAAAATCTGCTGTGATTTTATAGGCATTGATCTCTTTAACTGAATTTTTGCTTTGGGAATGAACTAAAACTTTCACGATCCAGGACAGCAAGGATCATATCCTGGAATTGGTTGGAGAAAATTTCTTGAATTACCTTGTGGGGCAGCTGCAGCGTGCTTTCACAGCTTTTGTCACTTACTGTCCATGAACATCCTAATTTTTTTCTCCTCACTTTGTTAGAGGTGTAGAGCACAGACCTAAGAAACACAGGGGTGCTGCAATTAAAACTGGGACTTGCGTTCAATTGGAAGAGCTCATGAATGGCTGAGAGCTCACAAAAATAAACAGTGAAAAGCTCATTTGTTCACCGTCTCAGAACTGTACTGGCTGCTAGTCATGCATCAAACCTGGCGTTTGCTCAGCCAAAAGGGTTTTTTTAACAAATAACTTTACTTTCTGTCTTCTTGCTGGATGGAACACGAGCAGTGATGTTAGGCACTCTGAATCTACACCTTGTCCCAGGCAAGTAAAAGATGGTCTTTTTCAAAGCCGGACATCTATTTTCTCGAAGAAAAATATTTTAAAAATCAAAAGAGATAAAGAATCCATCACTGTTTTAAGGAAAGTAATTTTCTGAAATGTTATTTCAGCAGAACTTTCTATGGTAATTTCTATGCTAATAGTATTCTAAATCTGCTGCAAAATTAAGCAATAGGTAGCAGAGGAAGAAACACAAAAAAGACATGGAAAAAAACATTTTCAGGTGAGATGTGAAATGAGCTCTTGAAAGGGGCTGGAATGGAAATAGCCTTGAAAGGGATGTAAAAGGAAAGGCTTAACACCAAGCTAGGTGCAGAAAGTGGAGTTTGCAGAAGTTTGGTGCTGTGCAACCTAAGTTTAAATGCTGGAAAGATACAGAAGATAACAAAAAAAAATTTTTAAGTGTTCTCTACAGGGCATAGAGTTTTCTTGAGCATCTGGGGAAAAGGGTATTGGTTTGTTTTTGTTTATCCAGGCAGATGATGTTATTAATAGGTAATATTAGAAGACAGTAGCTGTACTTAGTTCTAATTAAAAAGGAAATAATAATTTTGATTGGTATATTTTCAGTGCATCTGCATTTTTTCCTGAAAAATAAACAGAGAAATATACCAGTCGTTTGGACACCTGGAGGAGAGCGTAAGAATTTTTCCTCTTACAGAGAAAACTTTTAAGTTCCCTTCAGGAACAGTTAATACTTCAAACAATGTGGGACTATTGCTGGCCAGTCAGAAACAAAATATAAAAATATTTTTGTCTTAAATATTTTTTGTAATAATAGCTTCAAAGGCAGGAAAATTGCTTGTTCAACTGCAGTTGACTGTTGTATGCTGTGGCCTGGCAGCGTACAAGTCGTAGGGAAGAGAAGACCTTGCGTTTTGGTGGTGTTTTTAGACAGCCTGGAATGTGAACCATCTCGCCACGGTGTATGGCTGAACCAAAGGGTTTCTAGCAGGAGCTGGGCCATACAGGGGGAAAAAGTGTTGTGTCATGCGTAGTTATATGTGTGGGGATCTCTCCAGGACTTCGAGTTGCACCAAGTTTTATAGGAAATCCTTCTGGATTTATCTATTGAGACTTAATGAAAATCTTCAGAGGCGATACCGGGGAGTGTAACTAGTCTGGGTGCCACTGGGCTGAAGGGGCAGGAAGGCTGAGAGCTTCTTGCCACGTCTTTCCATCCTGTCCCCCGCTGGCTGTGCTCACTGTGAGCCCAGGAACTGGCTGGGGAGGGAGGAAGGGCCCTGCCTGAGCGAGATGTTTCAGGCTGCCTGGCGTGGTTTTCACACTTAAAGCCTCGTTGGATGACACTGCTGGGCCAGTCCTGAAACAGCAGGCTCCTGACAGGTGTTCCACGTGGCACAGATTTAAGGTACAATGCTGATGCAATTTTTGCATCAAAACTAGTTTATTGAAAAATGGCAGGCGGTCGATCATACTGTGCAAAACCCATAGGAAACTTCGCTAATCCGAATGGGAGAGCAGCGCGCTGTAGAAGCGGGGTTAGTGGTTTGCACCTAGATCAGTTCTTGTTCCTGCTTTGATGTTCAAATTCTTAGAAGTTGTAAATGGGACAAAATGGCTTCAGGGTGGAGGAGTATAAATTGGCACAAGGTGGGTACTCGGTGTTGTCAGTAGTGCAGGGAAAATGGCAGCAGATGGAATCCCTTATAGCCCCTGGTTATTACTGTATCTGAGTTGCAACATTAAACAGGAATATCACCTTGCCTTCTGTTTTGCTGAAATGAATTAACTGACAGGAAATCATGGATTTCCGAACCCGGCTTTCCTCATGACATTCCTCGCTGCAAAAGGAGAATTAAACCGGTGAAAGTGAGTAACAAGAAACAGGTTCTAAAATTATTGTGCGTGGTAAAAGCGAAACATGGTCAACCTGCTTAGGAGCAGTTCCACTGCTTTTAAAAAATGGTTTTTAGAGAAATATAAACTGTCACTGAGGGAGCTGAGAGTGCAGGGAACATTGCTGGCCCGCGGCGTGTTGCAGCAGTGCGGTTACAGCGTCCTGCTGTATGTGCTTTCATAATTGGGGGAAGAATCCACTGAGCACTTCTGAAAATTCTGTTAAATCCCCTATTAGGTCATGAATGGAAAAAAAAAAGCAGCAAAAACTTTCTAAACAGATTTTTGGAATTCTCACCATGGTTTTATTATCTTCATAACTTTGAATGGTCGCACTGTTGAGGCTGCCTTTAGTGGGAGTTACGCATTGATGGTACGGGGCAAGACTGAAAGAATGCAGTTTCTTAACCGCTGCTTGTACAATACAGCAGGAACATTCAAAATTATTGCAAAGATTCATTCTTTTCCCTATTATTCCCCTACCCCAGTGCATGTGTAGGTCTTTCCTTCCTCATGCATTCATACGAGAACTGTGTTTCTTCACGTTTCCCTTTTTGGCTGTTTCTGCTGACAGTGTTTTTCAATTAAAAATTGTAGTCAAATGCTCGTATTGGTTTTGATTACCACAGCGCTGCCATACAGAACACAGCAGGCTGTGCCATTTAAAAAATAAAGCATTTTCAAAGAATTGTAGCGGTCAAGTTTGGTGGGTATCTTTTCCGAGTATTTTGTGCAGTGTTCAGAAACTTGAAATTAGAAGCCGTGTTAAAACAAAAACGGGGTCTATATGCCAGGAGGCGCCGCGTGTTACACCGACGGTTTCTTTCCAACTGTTTCCAGGCACAAGTGGCTGACGCTCTGTGAGCCGAAAGCCAGCAGCTCTCAGATGCCCATACTTTGGAAGTGGGATAGGAGCGTTCATTAACTTCGCTATGAAATGTGGTTACTTGAAATTTTCAAGGGGAGAGCGCAGAGGCCTTTGGCAATGAGCTTTGATCAACCAGCTGTGTTCCCCAGGGCTGCCCCGGCGGGCCCCGGCCAGGCGCTGCTGATTCAGTAGGCCAGCACCGCGGCCTGCTCTGGCTTCCCCTTGGAAGGGGAAGGGGCAAGGGGCGGTGGTGGTATCGGTGCTGGGATCCTCCTGGCCAGATCCTTCCATCCCCAAGCATGGCCTCACGTGCACGAGGCCGCTGGCGGGGCAGGCAGCCCACGGCACGTCGCCCACGCTCCTCTGGGGGCTCGCTGCGGCCTGGTGAAAGTCGGTGGATTGGGCTCCTTGAGCTCCCTGGACAATTAGAGAGGAATTAATACCTTGTGCTCTGAGTTACAGGAGGTGACTCGATGCTTCTCCTTCCCTCCTTCTTCTATAACCTCTGTGCCTTCCTCGATTTTCATGTGCAGCGTGCTCCCACTCCGCTGTTACTAACTATCTAATTTCTCTTTCTCTATCCCTTTTTTTCCCTGTCTCAGCAGCTTAAAAAAAACCAATCCTTTCTTTCCTAGCCCTGTGGCTGTGCTCTCCTTTCCTCTGCTCGTGTCCCAGAGCCGTGCTCGGGTCAGCAGCAAGCTAACGCTTTTGTCAGCGTGATTAATAGCGCTGTGGATTGTCGTTAATTCACTGGCTAATGACTGCAACTCTGGCCGCTCCTGGAGTAATCGGGTGATGTATGTGGGGAGCGCGCACCTCATGGCAGAGGTGAAAATCATTTCGACAAGTCAAATATTGTCACAGGGAACAAATGGCTCTCCCTGTTAATAAAAATTAATGAATTTTTTTTACCACTGGCCTGCTAAATGAAGCTGTGGAGTGACTGAGTGGAGGGGACAAGCTCGGTGGAATTAAGCACTTTATTTGATGGTTAAAACTATAAACATCTTTATTACGGTTGTGATGGGATGTGGCAAGCGTTGGGGATTTTGTTTGTGCTCCAGAGGGGTCTGTTCAGATGCACACTGGCTTTTTGAAAGTTGTGTCCGTGTTTGCATCGGGAGGGGGGAGAGAGAGAAAACAAAAGAGGTGTGATCCGATATGATGGAGATGAACGTTAAATATTAGTAAGTGGTCCCTCCCTCTGTTCGTTCACACCATGTCCAGAGTGCCTGCCTATCCTTGGGCTCACACGTTGGCAAGGCCATGGAGCGCTGCTGCCGGCAGCTCCCTTCCCACCGGTTCCTTGCCCGCCAGCACTCGGAGCCCTGGGCGCTCGCTGCCGAGCCCGGTGCGGGATGCTCCTCTGCTGGGGAGGCTTCCTGCCCCCACAGCTTCCGAGGCTGGGCTGGAGAAAGGGGCAAGGGACAAGAGAAAGGCGTAATCCTTGAGTCAGCAGCGTGTTTTGATGTTGCAGGAGGAACTGGTACTCAATTACCTGTTAACTAGCGAGCTACCCGGCATGGGTGATGGCAGAAGAGTTTGGCTTGGTTGCATGAGGACTTCTGATTCTGCCTGTGGTGCTGAGCAATGTCGTATTATTGAGATGATTGCTGTATAGGTGCCCGTGTCTCTGGAGTATGCAAGGTGCAGCTCATCAGTGCCTTGGATTCCCGAGGGACCGGTGGGAACCCCGCTCGGTTCCTGGTGGCGGCGGTTCTCGGAGCCGATGCACTCTCACAGAAGGGATCGGGAGCTTTGCTCGACCCCTCGTTACGTGCCTTAGCTGCAGTCTTTGTACTCTTGCCAAGCAGACCAACGAAGGCCCAATTGAAAATCCTAGTATTAAGGACAAAACAAATGTCTAATAGCCCGGCCATAAAGCTTTATTTGTTCTGTCCGATACATAGAGGAAATCTTCTTCAAGCGATTTTTACTTTATAATGAGTCGCATATATGAAGAAAAATAGCACTTGACTTGTACAGAAATCTTTTACATTTTCCAGAATTTCATATTCTTGGCTATCTGGGGTGCAGAAAAAATGGGGGAATTAGAGTTTTTTTTTGTTTTTTTTAAAGTGCTGGAGGAGAGGCTATGTAGCATGCTGCATTTCTTCTGTTTTCTGCAAAGACGTCCCAACAGAGTCTATCTTGATGAACACAAGAATAAATATACTTCTTTAAAATGCATTTCTTTTAGCAATATGGCATAGATACTGTCTTGAGAGAAGTTAAGGGTTTGTGCCCTGTTGGGTTGTGCTTTGCTTAATGAACTTCTTTCCTGCTGAATTTAATCTGAATTTAAACATTTGTTGCTGCATCAAAGAAAACAATCTTGAAGAACCACAAAAACACTGAAAGACGTTTAAAAAGTTTTGTGATTCTAGTCCATTTTATGTGGATATAATTTTATGGGTAGCAAGGTTTAGAAATTTGTTTAAATTGCTGAACAAAA
The DNA here is from genome assembly GCF_013377495.2 of Cygnus atratus. Lineage (NCBI taxonomy): Eukaryota > Metazoa > Chordata > Aves > Anseriformes > Anatidae > Cygnus > Cygnus atratus. The sequence goes on along the minus strand of NC_066382.1, from coordinate 1,464,681 downwards.
CTGCTGAACAGTAGGGAAAATTCCTGCATTGGAGTTTATTAGTTGTCATGTAATTCAGGATGGAGATGCTCTCTTTCAGATGAAACATAAAGCAAAGTTTTGGTTGATTTTGATTGTTAAAGATCCCGTTAGGTTCTTAACTCATGTTTCCCCTGCAAAAATGCATAGTTTATTGGATAATGATTTATTGTTAATGTTTTCTTTGAGGTGAAGTGTTCCTCCCTTATGCTCCCAAATGTGTGCAGTGATTTCCAGTGCTGGTAAATGAGGAATTTGATTCCAAACCTGAGCAGTTTCGAGGTGTCTAAAAATATTGCAATAGTTTGTAATATATACAGTGTACTATGAGAATGCTATAAGTGCAGGGACCAGTGAACATCTTGCCACAGCTTTTACTTTTGAAGTATATTTTATTAGTGTACTTGGACACAGGTTTTGGCATGTATTTCATAGGAAAATCTATCCTATTTGTCAGTGAGAGAGACAGAATAAATTAAAATTTGTTTAAGCAATACCAAATCTGGGTTAACTGTTACAGTGCATAAAACCAAATTCTTTCTGGTACATAAGACAAAGAACCTGTCTGTTCATTTGAAAAGTCCACCGGTACTTCCTAAAATGAAACAATCCCATATTAAATAAAATGCATGTTATTTTGGCTTTGTCCAGGAAGCTGCAGATCCATTCATATTTTTGGTAACTTATCGGTGAGCTTATACGCAGCTATCTGGCGCGAGGAAAGTAGGCCAAGAACCATGCGTGTTCAATTGCACAAAGTTTCTGGTGGGGCTGGACAATATTTGTTGAATAAATCTCACTTGCCGTGTGGGAGTTTATTAATGTTATTTAGCTTCCAACAAGAAAGGGATTTTTTTTAAACAAGGCTGAAATGTTGGCTGTTCCATAAAGTCATGCTAAATATCTTGAACTTGAAATGATTTGGCAATGTTGAACGGAAATATTTTAAAGCATACTATTAAAAAAAAAAAAAAAAGAAAAAAATCGGAACTTTCTTCCCAGTGAAATAAAATTTCAAGATTGTGTGATTTCTTGTGGGATTGCCATGAGGAGTTTTTAAGGAATAATGTTCCTCCAAGTGCTTTGGTCTCAGTTCCTTGTTTTTGTCGATAGTGAGGCAGAGTGTAGCAGCCCCAGTTGCACAGCAAAAGCGTCGGATCCCATCTCCAAAATCTGTTTCACAGAGGTTGGCTGCGTCACCTGGTAGGAAGGCTCCTGGATTTACTCGTCTCGTGCTGCCAGAGCTCGGTGTTCCCTAAGGCAGCAGCTTCGGTGCTTCAGTTGGAATCCGTAGAGGTCCGGGAAGCTCCCTGCCCAGCGCGCTGCAGGGCTGGGTTTGTCTCCCGTTTCCACAAGATGAGGTGGAAGTGTAATGGCACCTGGGTTAAAGCTTCCCTAAAGCCAATTACAGCGCATCTCCTGGTGGAGCCAGTCTAGCAAAAGAATGGTGGATCTGTAGACTCAGGTTTCTTTTGCCTGTTCTCTCATGTTTTTTGTTTTTCAGCTGCAATTTTAATCATGCCTTTTACTTGAGGGAGCCCTTCTTTCTTTTTTATTTATTTATTTTTAACTTACTGTTATGGGCCTCTGCTTATCATAGAATCACAGAACGGTTGGGTTAGAAGGGACCTTAAAGACCACCCAGTTCCAACCCCTGCCCTGGGCAGGGATGCCACCCACTAGATCAGGTTGCCCAGGGCTCCATGTCCCTGTACATCGTTATCCAATGTATATCCAAAGTATTGGAACCCATAAGCTATCTTTACCCCTCTTTTTTTTCTTTTGTATATTTTTTTTAGCCTGCACTTTTTATTTGAAGAGGACATTAAAAAAAAAAATAAAATAGTTCGTGCTGTGGTTGAGTTATATCAAGCTGCTGCAATATAAATTTGTGAGAGAGAACTGTTTTCAGCATGGAATAGGAGCTTTCACAATGTCACATCTAAATTCCTAGTGGTTCACTATGTATTTTTCTGTGCCTATTATATTCTAATATGCTTTTCTGTGATTATCTTTGAAAAGTGTTTTTTAAACTACGTGAATCAGACTGAAAGTTATCAGCTGGGCAGCAGATACTTGTTTTCAGATTCTGTTAAATGAATGCGAGGCTGACCATAGCTCTTCCAGAGATGGCTGCATTTGCTTCCAGTGGTAAATAACATCAGCCAGCGTTCCTCCCTCCTCTCTTGCTCGCAATCACTGCAGTCTTTTGCCACAGCAGATTGACCAGTCCTGACATGCATCTGTTTAACGTGGCCGTGTGCCTGTGAAAGTCCAGGAGCTGAAGAGTTAAGGCACAAATAAAATCTCAAGTTCAGACTGTCAGCTTAGATAGTGCTTAGCAAGGGTCGAGGAAAAAAAGCCAGTTGTGATTTAGAAGAAAAACAGTGAGATTTGACCAATTCCATGGAATACCTTTCTTAGCCCCAGGGCAAGTGGAAGTGGTATATTAACCAAGGAATAGAGCAGAGGAGGAAAAAGGCCAAATCACATTTCTTTGAAACAAAGAGGCTTTTTACCAGGAACAAGCCTTGATAAAAATTACAGTGGCATCGCAAGTCATTTCACCCGCTCAGCCCCAGGCTATATTAGAGCAGTGAGGAAATAAGGGATGCAGCAGCCCTGAAATACAAATACAGTAGTCCCGGGAGCGTTTTTAGTATAAATAATCCTTTTTAGAATAATGTCGTGGCTTTAAATAGGGCCAGGTGGTGAGTGCAACACACCAAGGTTGGTTTGGAAGCGAGCAGAGGGAAGCAGGATGCTGTGCCTCTGGACGTGGGTGCGTGTGCTGCAAACGCCCCGTCGTCCTCGCGCTGCCACCGCTTCCCCTATGGCGACTTAAAACCGAATCTGATGAAATCAGCTTAAAAATAATGATGCTAATGGGTCTGTCAAGCTAAGCCATAAGAATACTGTGGTGTGACTGGGAAGTTGAATGGCTCTAAAAGTACTGCAGAGTTCCCAGGAATCGGGTGAATTTCTATTGGAGATCACGGGATTCCGACAAATGTCGTGGCTGCGGCTTGGCATTTCTTAGCAGCTGCTCGGGCAAGTCCCGTAACCCATCTGCAAAGTGCCCCGAAAGCCTACCTGTTTAACAGTATTTGTCACAAAGCACTAGGGGAAGGTTACGTGTAGTGTTACCTCCCACTGCCGTGTGTTGGACTTACCCCTGTTCCTGTCCTAAATTTTACCGAAAATAGGCTAGGAGTACCTTCTCAGTCAGAAGTGGCTTGTGAGCAGGTTTCGGTGGAAAAACGCGCTAGGATTAAACAGATGCTGAGTGCTGCGTCAGACGCTTTCGCTTTTCTAATAGAGAGGAAAGCCCGTCTTTAAAGAGCACTTGAGTGATCAGGAAAAAAATGCAGAAAACGGTAATGTCTGCAGAGAGGTGCTCACCGTGCGAACACGGAAACCTTTTGAGGATAAATAAATAAAGATTTCTGCAGAGAACCAGATTTAAAATGAAAATTGTGTTCCTTATTGTCATCGCCTGCCCCATTGAAATTCCACTTTTTCATATTGGTTAAACATTTCTGTAATCCCTCAGAGCACTGGTAGCTGGAGGAAGGGTGCCTGGTCAAGGAAAGGACTTCAATTTTATTCCCATAATATCAGTAACTTGATTCCCCAGCTTAATGGTGGGAAATATTTGCCAGACCTCTAAGGCAGACTTTACTAAATTTTCCTCATTTGCATGCTTGAAACCTGGTTGCACACGAGTTGGAAGCTGACGGGATGATTTAGCCAGAGGTGTGCCTCAGCCACGAAGGTCAGATGCAAATCTTGGGTTCAGTTGCCATCTGCGGTGCTTGATCCTTGCGATGTTTTCCCCTCTGTGAAGCTGCATCATCAATTTATGGGTAATTGTGTACCTGACAAATCAGCTGGTAACTCCTGCTTCTAACAGCTCCGGAAGAAGGACTGGCAGCGTGGTCACAGGGCTCTCCAGATGCCCAGGAGCTGCTCAGACACAGAGAAAACACAAATATTTGCGGCTCTCATGGTTTCAAGCCCAGCACCAGGCTTTGCGGACTCTAGAGGAAAGTTAAGGATGTGCAGGGGCACTGAAAGAGAACCCAAAGCCAGGCAGGGGCTGACGTGAAAACCCCACAGCAGTCTGCATGTTTTGGAGGTGAATCCATAGATAATGGGCAAGCCGTTTCCAGTTGAGGAGGCTCAGGGATGCAGCAGAATTTGTATTCTGCCAAGAGGTCCTGAGCTGCAATGGTTTGATTTGATTTAACCAGCACAGGCATTACGCAGTGGATAATATGGGAACCCCTGTGATAGTAGCACTGTGCATCTTCTGGTGTTCGTCTGCTGCTTGTCATTAAAAGTACGTGAGATAAAGATAAAGACTTTCAAAAACTGAATTTTAAAAAGTTTACCGGGATAAATCATTAGAAAAATGCAACAAGTTTTAAAGATTTTTTTTTCTTTACAGTAGAAAGTGCAGCTGGTAGAAAATAACCTGAGTACAGGGCAGGCTTCAAATACCAATCTAGAAATTGGGTAAATTTTTGCATGTCTGAATTAAAAATACATATGTAGGGTTACGAGTGCTGAGGAAAATACAGTTTGCAGAGCAGAGTGTTACTAAGGATGGCAAAAATAGCACGAAGCAGTTTTTCACTGTTTTTGCAGAGCTCTGCTGTTTATAGCGTGATATAAAGTTGGTGAGCTTCGCTGGAATTTTTTTTGGCCAGGGATGGAAAATCCAACTTATACTGTGGCATTAAAATGTGTGCCTCTGTTCCTCTGAAAACAGAGCTCTGCTTTTGACACCCACCTCACGGCTCAGTCCTCTGTCCCGCATTGATTCACTGCTTCCCTTTTATTCCGTACAGTCTGTTGGCACTGTCCCTTTCCTTGCTCTGCCCTCCCTCCTCTCCTCCACGCCTGGGGTATGTTTGTCTGGCTCACGTTAGGAAATATAAATTGTTATCGATTAATATTAATATTTAGCATGTTTGTGAAAATGTCTTTTCCCACTGCTATTAATCTGCTATGTTAATAATGCCGGGACTCCTGTTCTGGACCCTGGGGAACCCACAGTGAGTGGAATGACAATGAGACGGTGACAACAGCCGAAAAGCTTTCACTTGGCAAAGATGTGAATTCCAATTGCAAGGTCTCCTTTTGGAGACTTGCAAATGCTTTATTCTTGTTCTGTGGTTTGACATCCAGGGCTGAGAGAAATATCCAGCATCATTTGTTAGTTTTTGGAGAGCTGCTCTAACTGCGTTTATTTATTTATTCTAAACAGGTAAAATTTCTCTTAGCGGAGAAATTATCTTGCAGTTGTTTTTAAAGTTCTACTTTACTGCATTTCCAACAAAGGAATTTCTATAGAACTGGAGCATTTCCATAGTTTTATAGATTTTCAAGGGGAGGTGCTTTGAAGCAAAAATAAGCAAACTACTGAAAAGCAATTAGGATTTTTCTTTACGAATTGGAGCGTTTTCTTCAGGCTTTCATCTCTGATTCCAGATTTTGTTGTTGTTGTTATTTCTATAGATTCTTCCCAGTGTTTGTTACAACTATATGTGTAATACAGTGTACATTTCTTGTGACGCTTCATTGGAGCTATTATGTTGTAAATAATTTAGAGACAGAAATCCCAAAGGCTAATATTTTTTCCAGTGGCTTTAATAATGAGATATTAGAGGTGGGGTTTTTGTTGTTTAAAAGTACCTTCTCTATATACTTGCATCCAAATATGCATTGAATTAATATTTTAACATAGCAGAATTTGTAGAAATGTCATCTTAAGTTCAAATATAAAACAAAACATTGAACACAGGGATCAGGTGAAGTGTAGTTATGGACAACAACGTTCTCTGGAGAGTTTGATTCTAAAAGGATCTGATGTGGAAATATTTTTGATGCCTGGTTGAACTAGACTTTTACTGGAAATATAATACTGGCATTTAGTGGAGAGTAATTTGGACACTTTCCCTGCTGGTTTTACTAGAGGAAAATGCGTATTAAGGAACACATTGAAATAGTGTTTCAAGCTTTATTCTTCATTTCTGCCAGCAGAAATCCTGTAATAAAAGAAAACACTTAATTTTTTTTACCTAAAACCAAATGCACTTTAAATCCCTAATACCTGTTGTTCTTGCAGCCAAGCATCGAAGTGACTATTTTTTAAAACACATTGAGAAATATGTCTGACTCTTCTGCCCTGCACTCAGTCATTATATGTTCTCACAGTTCACTTCTGACACAAGTTGTTTCCTGCTTCTATTTTATAAAATAACTTGAATCAGCTTTGAGGGGTGTAATTACAATCAAGGCAAAACAGACGATGAATGTGAAACTTGAAAAATGAATATACAAATTAAACATGGAAAAGGTGTTTTCTTTGAAAGTGTTTGTTTTTCATAGTGCTTTTCCTTTCGTTTGTCCTGTCCCCCTGTCCTGGCTCATCCCTTACTGTCTCGGTCTCTGAATAACCCTGCAGTTGGATTCTCTGGGACTAAATTGTTCTCTAATGCGTTCTGCGGCAGTTCTGCGTTGAGTCGGGGCAGTTACGTGCATTATGTCCTTAGCACCGGTCGCAGAGACCGAACAATTCGAGTGCTAGGCTGGGACACTTGAATACAGCGCTAACTGCGGAGGTTTCCTCCGGTGAGAGAAGGGTTTCTGGGAGGCTCTTTTCTGAAATTATGCACAGAAAATGTGTTAAAACTTGTGTCTCCTCCTGATTTCAATGGCATATATAAATATCAGGTTCCAGGAATAGCCCTCCAAATGTGTGTGTGTGTGTTGGGATCGCTTCATTTCCCGGTTTGTCAGGCCAGGGGTTAGGGGACTACACCTGTCGCAGCCCTGGCATCCTGGGCTGAAAACGCAAAATATTGGGGCTTTGCCTAGCCCTGTGATCGTCCCTCGTTAGTTTTAACCAGCGCATGCCAGCTACTTCAGATAATAAATGCAGGAAGACTGAAAACCTATGGATATTTTCTATGGAATAAATAGGTTTGCTTTTTCCAGACCTAAAAGCTTGTGAAGATGAAGGGTTTTCGTGAATGAATGAGAGACGTTCCTAAATGACCATTTAAAGTAAAATCAGCTTTTCCTCCTGCGGGAGCTGGAGGTTACCCCATAGGCCTCTGGCCCCGCGTGTGCAGGCCCTTGGGCAGTTCCTGTGGCGGCTGCTGGATGTGCCGCTTTCTGCCCCGTATTCGCCAGCAAACGCAGTGCGTGCTCTTACCAGTACAGCTCCCATGAAGGGGAGAGGTTCCTGCAAAGAACAGAAGAAACCTTGTGACGGGTTCAAGAACCTGAAGTAACTTATTCCTTATTGTCCTTTCTACACAGCCATTAAAAATTAAGCGACTGCGGTCTGTGGATGGAGGAAACATCATTTTTATACGGCCACGAAGCATTTAATGCTTCAGCCCCGCTCTCGGTGAGTTAGGACTAATTCCTGTCACCGCAGTTCTGGCAGTACTTTGCATCCTTCCTGGCGGTAGGAAAGCCACCTCAGGCTACCTCCCAGAGAGGGTCTCGGACGGAAGTTTTGGTCCCTTGTCTTACCCCGCTCTCTGGGCGTTATAACCCCCACCACCCTGTTGTCTGTGGCACTGCGTCAGCTGGTGGGGACAGGCCCTTGTGTGAGAGCTGCCTTGTGGCCGGGCACCCCTCGTCCTCGCCATCGGGGTGTCAGGGAACTGCTCCTAGGGGGGCAGCACAGTGGTGCCCTGTGGGGGATGCACGTCGGGCACCTCAGCTGCGCCGTGTGAGCCCGTGAGGCGGCGTGTGGCAGGGCTCGCCGGCCGCTGGCACGTGGAGCTTGAAACGTCTGGAAACCAGCCTTTTTGTAACTGAGGACAGACAGATTCAGCGCAGGCAGGTTTCTGGTTTTCTATTGTATTTCAGCTGCGGCCATCAGGTGGCAATCTGATCTCTGCGATGGCTCGAAGCTCCGAAGCCCCCGCTCGGGTGGGTGCCCGGGTCCCGCTGTGGCCCTGGCTGCGGCTCCCACCTTTGGGCCCGTGGCTGCCGGGTGGCTTGGCCCTGTCAGGACACGGCAGGACGGGACCAAGGCTCGTGGGGTGGCTGTGGTGTAGCTCCTGGGTGCGAAGCACCTCGAGTAAATCGTAGGTGGGCAGTGTGGTGCCGAGAGGTAATGAGCCCTGGTAGCTGCTGGCAGCAGTGAAGCACATGGTTGCTTAAATGTGAGTGTTTGCACTCTTGGCTGAATTAGGCTGCGATGATGATTTGTTCCAGCTCTACCGGTCTACAAATCAGCCATAAAAATGCTATTTTTTTTTTTTTTCCCCTGATGAAACATCCTGAGTGTGCAGCAGATAGGCACAGACTCCTGTCACCCCGCTCTGAAATGCGTACGGTCTTGTCTCTGGAGGTGCGAAGTGCTCCGTGCCTTCTCTCTAACGTAGCACTGTAGCCGGGCTTTTGCCTGTTTGATCGCTTTCTTTCTCCCTTCTGCCCTGGGGAATGTTTCTAAAGGGAAATCCACACAGTGCAGGAACAGGGATGTGTGCTGAGGGGCCCTAAAGGTGGTGCCGACGTTCCTGGTCCCCTTGGGGCAGCTGTTGGACATCACCCAGTGCCCTCCTGGCCTCGGACCAGTGAAACCAGGTCCCAGGGAGCTCCTTACCCAGTGTGTGCTTTCTGCTGGTACCTTTCGCATTGCAGTAGCCCAGGAACAAGCACTTCAGGCAGGACACCGGAGCCTTTCTGAACTTAGAGCTAGGAGTGAGTTGCAGAGTTGGAATAATGGAGTAAGAAGACTTTCACCTACCAGTTAATCCCTAAGGCCAAGAGTCTGTCTATTTATTTCAGTCTCAGACACAAAGTCATAATCCCCTGTGCATATACATGTGTATTTTATTGTGTTTTACCATTTTGCTCAAACTCTTTTCTTGAGACTGATATTCCGGGTGAGCTTCCGAAGCAGAGTATGAATTCAGCGGGAGCCTGTAATTCTTCTCCTTGTCATTTGGAAAATGAAAATATCAGCTTTTTACATGTATATTGTATTAATACAAACCGATTCTACAAGAGAATCCTCTGACCTGGCAGCATCGTGGACTTGAGCCGGTTGTTATTTTATGCGCAAGTAAAAATGAGCTGTTTTCTGTGAACATCCCGTTCTGGAGCTGGCTGCCAAATTTCAGCTTGGAAAGTCACCGAGTGTCAGCCAACAGCATAATGCCATGGAGTATGACAAAAGTGTTATGGGCTCAGTCCTGTGTTCTCTTTGCTCTTAATATCCCCAGTGCTCTCAATGGGAGTTCTGCGTGCGGGAGGAATGTGGGATTGGGCCCAGCTTTATGTTTATTTCAAGGTCAGTGCAATCCACGGAAGATTGTGCTTACTGGTCAGACGTTGGTTGCCTGAGAGGAATTCCTTCTTGGTGTGCTCCGAAAGTTTCCCGAGCTGAGGAGTCGGAGATGGCCTGTGAATATAAAAGATGCTTTGTTGTTTCAGATGAATAGATATTTCCTCTGCAGAATTTTATATAGTAATATTAATAAGCGTATTAAAAAACGAGTACAAACCCAAGGAGAACCCTGCCCTGAATCTACCACATTGTTTCTTTTACAAACATTTCCTTTAACATTAGATTTTTTTTCTTTCATTACAGCTGCTAAAGAGATTATTCATGAGGTCTCTCACCAATACCAAAGCATCACTTCCATTGTTGCAGGAACCTCATTGGTGTCACACAGATTTTAAGCCTGTGCCCATATCTGATTATCTGTGGAAACAACTTTTCAATGGGTCTTTTTATTGAGTAATTTTGCTAGTGAGCTTTGAAGGACTAATTTTAGTTTCATGACAATAACAATAAGGTCAAGTTGTATTTCTGTACTGCTTTTCACATAACCAGACATTCCAGAGCACTGAAATACTCGCCGTTGGAAGAGGGGCAGATGTAGGACAGCACGGTTGTCGTGAATGCAGCATCCCATAGAGCTCTCGAATCGCAGCCAGCTAACTTGTGATGAAACTCGGCAGAACTGAAACTTGTTTCTAGACAGGAAAATGTTCTCTGCTCGTACTGTACCAGTTGTGCTACGTCTAGAGTAAGGTGGAGGAACACTGAGGTTGGTAAATGGCATGGTGTGCTCAGCAAGGGCAATGTGGAAGGTCCTGCAGCACGATGCAACGATTGCAGTGCTATCAGCAGAAATTCAGGAGGCATAATCCATACTGGAGAAGTAGTGTGAGTAGGTGGCCTTGTCCCAGGTACATCAGGTCTAATCAAATGTAAACCCCAGCTGCTGCATGTTCCTAAAATCCCTGGAATAACCATGACCTGGGGAGGTCTGCCAGCACATCTCTATGTTTCAGGGACATCAGATGCAGCTGTTCTCTCCAAGCAACTCTGCTTGGAGCGATAGGAATGACTCTGGCTTCCTCTGGCAGCCCTGGTGGGTAAAAAATGCCATGTAAAAGCTGCTGAGCTAAAGAGCTGATGTGGTGCACACACTTGGGTGCTGGTTCTGCTCACGTGGATCCCCCGTGCTCACTTGTATCAGAACTGTCATGGCCTGAAAAAGTTAATTTTTGTTTTCGGTTTGTGCCTGCTGCCAGCCCCCGATAAGTGATTTTAGCAGCTGAAAAGGCAGAAGGAAGAGATTACCTGCGTTTAATGATTTTTCTTGAAATACGAGGTTAGTCAAATGTGGGCTCGACTTCAGAGTAAATTACAATTTAATCAGAACTGGCCTTATTATCCCATATAAGAGATTAAATTAACAGTGTTCAGAAGTGAGGTGTCTTTATACTCGTGTCATTTGAAATTTTTCACAGGTCATGCTCCACTAAACCTAGTTTTGCTTTTCAACTCGGTTGGAATTCCTGTTTCTTAAGTGCAAAAGAGGCTAATCATAGAGTAGAAAATAATTTGACTTGCTAATACCAGGAGAGAAAACATTTACAGCAACCACAAGTATTTTCAGGATTATGGAGCATATAATACTTATGAAAGCTTGTTTCTGGTGACATGTTTGAGTAAGGAGGGTTGTGCTTTTTAGCAGAGGAAACATTTGTAAACCCTAGCAGGCAGTTCTCTGTACTTCTGCAAAGCTGGAGCAAAAAATGTTGGCAAATGAATCAAAATCCTCTTCTATCGTGCAGACTGCCACCAGGTTTCTTAGGCATGAACTCAGGAAAATCTGTATTAGCCATAAAAAAAAAAAAAAGAGGAGGAGGAGATGTGCCTTCCATACAGAAGGTGTATTCTGAGGATACAGAAGAGATGCAGTATGCATACCCCGCCTGAGCCTGGCCGCTTCAGCTGCTCTCCCCTGACAGTTTGTGTCTGGCAGGGAGAGCTGCCTGCCGTGCTGCCGTGAAAACTGTAATTTTTGTTGGGTGCTGCTTTCCCCCCGATTACATCAGAGGTCAGTCATTAATATGCACTGTGGGAGTCCCTCTCGTTTCTGCACGGCCCACAATGAGGCGGTTGTTGGACTTGTTATCATAGTGGAAACTACTGTGCAATGAAAGCGCAGTCATGCTGCCTCATGTTTAATTGAGAGATGGCAAATCTGTTCCCAAAATACTTCAGCTACTTGTATTGTATGACAAATGTGTTTTTCTTTTCCCCTTCATCTGTTTCCCTCCCCTGCTTTTTTTTTTTTTCCTTTCTGGATGAAAAAAGCCCCGTTTCCGTTACATTTGAATGTTGTAGCTCCACGATCGACTCCTCCTGGAACAATCCCCACACTCGATTACCCCGACTCTGCCATTTTCACTCGAAATCTTCCTGTCTCCTACGTCCCTCATGCTCCCTGGCCAGGCTGTTTGGGGTCTGTAGCACGTTCAGAGCTGGTTGCGTACCTTGCTTCTCAATCCTGTGATTATTTCATGTTCGCGATGGTGCTGGCACTGTCCCAGGCAGGAGCAGAGCAGCAGGGAGGCCTCGGCACCTCTCAGCAAGGCGGCCAGCACCAGGCATGGCCCCAGCATGCAGGATGCTCATGGGGCTGTGGGCAAACCTCAAGGCCCCTGGAGCTTTCCGTACCTTCCCGTGCTCTGCTGGCTCCTCGCAGCACGAGCTGTGGGGCTGCCAGCAGCTCAGGCATCTATCCCCGTGCATGGGCCTGCTTGAGATTTACTTAGGATATGCCTCTTTGGTGGCAGTATCTTTTTTTTTTTTAATGAGGGAGGAGCAGTTGTTTAGCCCATGTGTCCTTTTCTGCTCGGTGACAAACTATTTAACTTTAAATTAATAAATTAGTCTCTGTCTAATACCAGTTTTATTCCCATCAGGCAGGATTTCCAGAATCTGAAATGGAAATTTCAGCTGATTGCTCAGTCGGTGCTCAGCACCTACTCAAAGCCTGCCTTTTTCCAAGGCAGTTTATTCATCCGCCTTGGTTGCTTGCCACTTCTTTTGCACCGTTCCCTCTATTAAATTTGATTCTGCATTTCAGCGCACCTCTTCCAGGAGTTCTGCTCCGAGACTGCCTTCTTAGAATAACATTTTGGTGCATAGCTAACCACTGCCTGCGATACCTCGAGGTGCTTTTCCCCTTCCACACACACAGTATCTTCTGTTTGGTGTAGAAAAGTTGGGTACTAACAGACATCACTTTTTGCTCTGTGAACTCTGGAACTGGAAGGAAATAATCGTCCACACTGGTTTCAGCCAGTGGCTGGAATGTGTGCTACAAAGCTGATGCACTAGCTAATGGGGATACTGGTATTTTTTTATTAATTAAGGAATAATTTTAATGAGTAATAACTGTGGATTTTTTTATGTTGCAGCTGCAACAAACTTCCAGTAACTGTAATCCAGGTGGGAACCATTTTTGTTTTACACAATTTCTTACTGACTGGTATTTCAGAATATTGCTTTAACATTTTACCAAACTTTATGTTGCCAGCTAAACCCCCATATTTGGAATTAAAATAAATTCTGCTTCAGGTTGGTACAAACTGAATATATTGCTTTGTCACACTCAGTTCAAATAGGATATTCTTATATACAAGCCAGCGCTCCAATTAATCTGGCAGAAAACTTTGAAGACATACATACAGTAATTCCTTTTTCATTTCCTAGGAGCTTTCAGGGAAGACGTCTGAAACTTATTTTCTTCTTAATCTCAAACCATGAGAGTGAAAGCGCTCTTTTTTAATTAGAGGGAAATATAATTAACAGTCTTTGTGCACTGGGAAGTTGGAACTAAATGTATTTGCGTGCATGTGCATCGTTAGTCAGATACGGGGAATAGAGGACGTGAGCCCAGTTCTGAGAACTCTGTATTTAAACAGGTTTGTGGTGCCTGAATAACTCTGCTCTCTTAAGTATGGTTTATGACATTAAGGTGTTATTCTTTGTACGAGAAAGATCTCAAAATCTGGAGAAAGCCCTGTCTGGCGCTAACAGTCTGAAGAGGTAGATGCGTCCCAAAGATGAAGCCTGCTGCCTTCAGCAGAGTCCCTTTGCATCACTGATCTCTGGGTCTAGCACTCACTTGGATGATCCTATAGCTAGTTCTGCCATAGGTAGTTCAAAAAAGTTGTTGAAAAACCACAGATGGTTCAGTCAGGAGTCTTAAAAGGGTTGCAAACACACAGTTCAGCGAAAGATATTCTATCCTATGTAGCTTATTCAAGAGGTTAAGAGGTGACATCCTCAAAAATTGAAAAGGGGGAGATGTTGAATGCAGAAGGTAAAAAGGAGGCAGACGGCTTGCCAGGGAGAGAGGAGACAAAGGGCCTTACAATTCCCCCATTAGCACTTGCTGCCGAACCGCTGCTTTGTGCGGCTGGGGGAAGGCGTACGGCCCTTTTTTATCCCCAGCAGGAATTGCTGTTGGGCCAACGTGAGGCAGGGCGGTGTGACCGCGGAGCGCTGTACCGGGCTCGTTGGCCATCGCTGGGAAATCTTGGAACAGGGTGGTTTGTTCAGCCTCAGAGATAAGCTGCGTGTCACCTTTTGATCTCGAAGATGGAAATAATTCAGGGGAGTCCTGTGCTCTGAGTTATGCAGGAGGTCAGGTGGAATTAGCACAAATCCTCTTTTCTGTCCTCAAAATCTGTCAGCGCCGTATCTGTTGGTAAATCTGTTTGGTCTGTTCGCCTTGTGCCTGGGGTCTCCCTGGTGCAGCAGCCCCGCCTGGCTCAGGGGTTCGTGTGGGGATGGAGGTGCTGGGTGGGTACCAGGAGCTGCCGAGTGGGGCATCGCGGGTTTTCTGTTCGAAGGAGGCAGCTTGGATACTTTTTTCTTTTCGCCTCTGATTTGGTTTTGGTTTTGGCTGCCCAAAAAATGTTTCAGAATGATCACTACAATTATAAACCTCTAACATCAGACCTTGAATAAATAAATAAACAGAACAGAATTTCAGAAAAGTAAATAACATGCTGTTGGGTAGAGTATTCGGAGTCTTAAAAAGAACTCAAGTTCTTGGCCTTCCAGCGAGCGAGGAGAGAACCAGTTACATTGCAAACTGTGGCAGAGCTCTTACAAATGACCCTGCTCTGGGTTTGTCACTTTACTGGGGAAAAAACCAACAATCTCCTCCCATCATAGTTACCATCGGTGTTTGCAGAGGTAGAAGTTCTGGTGAATGGCGCTTTATTCAGACAGGAGCTGCGGTGGAAGTCTGGGGGACTGACGGCTTCTCTTTGTTTAGCCTTTATTGGGAGGAGGAGAAGGGTTCAGACACGGTAAGCTAAGGCCTGGGGCTCGTTTTCTAGCTCCTGTTAGCAACCTGTGTGTTCTCTCCGTGGCTGTGTGTCCCGTCTGTAAGACTGCAGCAAACCGTTTCCCCTTCCATCTGTTTGTAAATTCTTTGCAGAAGGAGCTCTCTCCTAAGCAGGGCTGGCTAATCAGGCTTAATGGGAGCTTTCAGCATAGCATCACAATAATAATAATTGCATTTCATAAATGTATGCCAAGCAGAAATGCAACAGAGTGTGGTTTGACTGTGGGAATTTCACCACATGCGAGTCCAAGGGAAAGTTGGTCAAAACCCAAAGTTTTCTTTCTCTGTGGAATTTTGTTTAAAACAAAACAAAACTTACTCATTTTGTAATCAAAAGACTTAAATTTCAAAATTTCATATGGTCAGGAAAGCAAAGGAATTAAGGAGACAATTAATTTTGAAATTTTTGGAGTATTTGGTTATGAAAATAGGGAAATGAAATGTGTTCTTGGGATCCAAGCTCTGACATCTGCTCAGCTTTGATTCTCTGCATTTGCTGGCCTGGTGGCAGGGAGGGAAGCGTCAAAGCAGAGTGACGGCCGTCCTGGCCCGGCTGCCGATGTGCGAGCGTGGCCAAGGCTCTGCTAGGAGGACAGCTCCGGGGTCCTCGGGGAATCCTGGCTGCACGGCAGGGAACGGCTCGAGGATGCCCCGCGGGTCCTTACGGCGAGGCAGCCTTGGAGGTTTGGCCCTGGGCTGCTCCGTAAGGTGGGCGGCAGCTGGGGCAGCTCCCCGGCAGGGCTGCACCCAGCAAGGACAATTCTGCTGTGAAATCCCTGAGTGAAGCACTGTGGATCCAACAACCTGACATTTTCTGCCTTAAAGTATCTTCCTGAAAACGTCTTAGCCCGGTCCAGTTCCCTGCTCACAAAGCTTTCTTCTCTGGTTGCCCTTCAGTGCGTTCTGGTAAACCTGTCTCCGATTATTTACTTGTTTTTGGAAAGTGATGGAAGAGGAAGGGATGTTTGAAGAATATTTTTAGCTTGTACAAGCCAATATCAAACCAGAAGATGGATGCATGTTGTTACGGGCTTAGTAATGTAATTGACTTGTAATTCTCTGAAGTGTAATAATTCGTGCTTGCTAACATTGCGCTCATTTCCTAATTGTTCTGGCAAAATGAAGCTTGAAAAAGCCTTGCAGGGTTAAGGCTGTTTACTCTCGGGGTTTCTGGGTTTGGCCACTTTTCGCCAAACACACACACGTGCACACCTATGCAGTTCCTTCCTATTTTCCTATTTTAATTTGATCCCCGGCCTTTTCATAGGCACGGAACTGAAGGGTGCTGCAGTCACCCTGAAGGTGCCAGGCATCAAAGGGTTGACGTGGTGTTTCTAACAGGATGTGGGTATCGAGGCTGGCTAGTGGCGTTAACTCCTCCTACTTACAATTTTGCCTTTATTCTGTAAACGTCCTGTTCAAATGTGTTTACATATTTTTTTCCTACCACCTGAACATCTGAAGAACTCGAGGCATGGGAAAAACAGCTGCAGCTCTGCTGATGCTTCCGTGGGAAGACCACACAAATCAGTTTTTTAAGCCTAATGTTCTGAATGGTATGAAATAAATACTTCAGGCCTGCGTTTTTAGGTGTATGGGCTTCTTTTAAACACTTAACGTTACAGTAGGTATTGGGTTGGTCTGTTTCTGTCAAGTTTATGAAATGTGGCGTGGAAAATCATCGGTTCCAGGGTGCAGCGTGCAGCTTCTCCCTCGCTTGGTCTCTGAGCACTGTGGCGCTGCTGCAAGATCCCTGTCCTGGGAGGTTGGGAGATGACCTCTGGACTGGGCTTGAGAAGAGGGTAGCTTAAAATGCTCACTCTTCAAGCACGTATGGCACGTTAGTCTTAAAATAATATTGTAAACTAGTGATGGTTTTGTTCTGCCTGAAACGGGGCATTCATCCCGGAGGTGCGGTTGGATGGGCACAGCAGCCTCTGCTGCATGGCGCGCAGAGCCCCGGCAGCCCGAGCACTGGGCAGGCAGCTCCTGGCAAGCCTGAGCAGTGAATTTGGGGCTGTCAGCTCTGCGTGCAGGGGTCTAGCTCCTACGAGGTCCGAGATACCTGTGCACGAGGTCCCTCGTGCATTGCCACGCACTCACTGTGCCTCCCAGGTGCTTTTCGTACGAGGGAAAGCCATGTGCGTGGGCGCCGTAGGCACCTGCGATGCTCCTGAGGGTGGTTTTGTCTGGGAGCTGCTCAGAAGTGAGCAGCTGTGCCCAGAAAGCTGCCTCTTGCTGGGCTACAGCAAGCTGAAAAGTGAGCATCTGCCCTTCCCAAGCGTGCAAACACTTTTTGCTTCTGCACCATAAAAGATGAAAGGCCTTCAAACGGCTTATGCTTTGTGACTGTAGAATCTTAAGCCAAATTTTATCTGAATTACTCCTTTTCTTTCCTCTACAAAATGTGCTGAACCAGTTAAAGCAGTAAATGGTTACAGCAAAGCTGGAGTGTACTTCTTCTGTGTTTGTTCCCTCTTTCCATCACTGAAAGACAACCATTACAGGATCCCTGACCCAGGATAACACGATAGCCTCCAACTCGCTTCCCTTCCATCCTTACGTAGCTCTAAACGTTGTGCAGCCAGTGTGGATATTCTCACCTCAGGTCCACCTGAGCTCTGTAGGTGAGGATTGCCTTTTCTCCGCCGCTGCTCCTATCCCTAGTGTGTGAACTAGACTTAATGAAACTTTGTCCCGAGAAGAGATTAACTGATGTTCACGTGAGTATTTCAGTGTGTTTTGTTCTGCTGTTTCCCCTTTTAGGTGACAGCGAGATTGTAAATAATATGTACGAGACCGACCCTGATCTCCTTGCTGGCGAAAGTGCAGAGGAGGAAACAGAGGACAGTATTATGTCCCCCATCCCTGTCGGACCTCCATCACCCTTTCCCACCAGCGAGGACTTCACTCCCAAGGAGGGCTCACCTTATGAAGCTCCTGTCTACATTCCTGATGACATTCCAATCCCACCAGATTTTGAACTCAGAGAATCTTCGATCCCAGGGGCAGGGCTAGGGATTTGGGCCAAAAAGAAGATTGAAGTTGGGGAAAGATTTGGACCTTATATGACAGTACAAAGGAGCACATTAAAGGAAACAAACTTTGGATGGGAGGTAAGCGTGCTGAGTGTGATAATCACATTCATTTGTCTTCTCTGCAAACTGTTCGTAAAGCTAGACTGAGTCCTGGCTGGCCTGGGGACAGAAGCAGTGACTTTGCTAATGCTGTATTTCCCCAGGTTATTTTGTATCCCAAGTTCCACTCGGTATTCAAAAAGCAGCAGAAATCCTTTAATATAGCTTCTGGGGCTACAAATATTGCTCTAGCACCATTTAAGAAGGTTGGTTTTAAATGATGTTGGGTCACTTCTTAAAGTGCTTGTCATTTTCAAATTGTGTTCAGAACTTGTCGCAATGGAAGAAATATGATTAGTCGCGTCATGTTTTGTGGTTGGGTGTGTTACCTTTGACTTCCAGTCCATGTTAGCTGTGCGGGCATTATTAACTGGTCATAGAAAAATAACATGTACCCATTAACACCCTAGATGTTCTTGAGCTCCTGTTCTGCAGCAAAGATAAAGGAATGCGAAAGTCATTTTCCTCTAAGAACTAAAAAAAAAAAAAAGGTCTTCAGTAGGAAAAACAGCACTATCCCAGAATTCCTACATCTTTCTTCCTGCTTTTCCGGGATTGTCCCAGAAATTGTGTCAGTCTCCTTTACTCCCATATATTCTTGATTTGCAAATATCCATACCTGCAAGAATTAACATAAATTAAAGTGGGTTCTGGGGACAGTGAAGTGTAGCCAAAGATTTACGGTCTGTGTCTGCAGTCCTATCCCAGTGCACCTGTCCATGGTGTGATATATAATATATAACCACTTCTCTGCTGTAGCCCTCATGTCCACCCAGCGCTACAGGACGCCTGCTCACCCGTCAGCTGGGTTAGAGAGGTTCGCCAGACCCACTCGCATGCTCTTTGATAAGCCAGCTCTGTCCCTCGAAATATGTGGCACCGTTTTACCTCCCTTTCCTGCCGCGTGAAGCACGGCGCGGTGTCAGGTCCAGCAGGCACTACCGGTGTGCGGTGGTCGGTGCTGGAGTACGGCGGTGGGAAGGAACAAGGAGGTGGGACGAGGCTGTGGGACCTCAGAGAGCAAGCCAGGAGAGCACTCACAGCAGCCTTGTTTTCTTAGAAATATGGCCCAAGAGGCCAAACTTGAGTATTAACATTGCGAATTGTCTGATTACATTTACACTCCTGATTGTGAAGCCTCAGAAATCAGTGAACGGTGAGGTTATGCGAAGCCCGGGGAAGTAGGTCCAGATGTTTTTGTTTACTTGTGAAACGTGTCCGGAGTGCATGCGAAAGCAGAATACACTTGCCATAAAAACAAAAGTCATTCTGCTGCAGAACTCGTTCTGGTTACTTACTGGTTATTTCAGGGAGCCTGTAGGCACGGGGCACCTCGAGGTTACCTTGAGTGCCGGTCGCAGCGAGCTGCTCCTGAGGGAAAGCTCGGCCGGTTCCTCCAGGAGAGTGCAGAACTGTCTGTAGGCTGCAGCATGGGAATCGCTCCTGCACAGATGGGGGAGCTTTCTTTTTCTGAGCATAGTATTTAGAGGTGATCTTAATTTTTATTTTTATTTTAACAAAGCTTTCCTTTGAGCAAACAGCTGTCCTCCTTGGCTGCTAGAAATCAGACAAGACCCGAGTAAGGCAAAGCTTTGTTCCCTGTGACCTTGGCATAACTTTGTCCTTGTCTTTTGTACTGCTGGTACAAGTTGGTATTTACTTTCAGGTTTTTAAGAAGTTTCCTATCTCCGTTACACACTGAATGCCTGATACAGGCCATACCCGTTCCCTGCAGTCCGCGTTGACTTTGCGATACGGTTTGGTTTTGCGGTGTACCTGAGCAAACTTCCCTTCTCCGTGGCGCGTCTCGTTTCTGCGGCACGCTTGTGTTCTCCGATGCGGCAGGAACGTTTCATACCTGAAAGGAAGGAGTATTTGTCCTCCATCAGATGTCCTCAAACACTGTCTTACACCCACCCCGACACTATTTCTTTTGACCTTGCTCGTGCTTGCAGGTACCTCTTGGAGCTTTTCCCTTCCTGGTGTGCCTGAGGGCGGTTCGGAGACGCCCGCTCAGAGCCTTCAGCATTTCACTTGGGAAAAACTGCACGAGTGCCTTGGTGCTGGGCAGGAACCCGTCATAAATGCTGCCTCTGCCTCTGTGTTGGTTTCTGAGCTGCTTCCTTTGAGCACAAGGCTCTTTGGAACAGCCTTTAAGAGATGCTCTAAGCAGCTTTCCGTGATGTGCCTTGAATGTGTTTCCGTCCTCGGTCAGGACTGAGTAGGCAGACAGTTGGCAGCAAGAGGAGAAAAGAAAAATGGAGGAATTTGTCCTTGCTCTGTAACATGTTCGCTAGGCTTTTGCCCAGTTTCTTACAAATTTTGCCTTTTGTTTCATACAATAGTGATGAATCTAACAAATCTGCTTTTGTTGTATGCCAAGAAGAATGTCCCTGATGCAGTGTGACATTATTTTTTGACAGTACATCTCTGTAATTTGTGGGTTTGACTTGACAATGACTTGAACTTACTCATAACTTCTGATTGCTGGCGTATTGACATAGTGCTGTTACTCTTGAATTGTCCATTTTATTAGTTATAGTCGTATTGTTTATTTCCGGAAAGATAATTGTTTCTTACACCCAAACTACTTCTTACTGATGGCCCTCATTTCGGTTCCTGTAGTTTATACTCTTGTGTTGCAAAAAAAAAAAAAAAAAAAAAAAAAAAAAAAAGCCCCAACCCATAATCTTAAACATTCGGGCTGTTTTTTGGTCTGTTTTTAATGATCATCAGTTTCTTAATTTTATTGGTGTTTCTGCCTTTTGCACAAAAAATTCTTGCCCTTCATCAAAGGGCAAATGGAAGGTTGGACTGGGTGATCCTAGAGGTCTTTTCCGACGGGAAGGTTTCTGTGGTTCTGGCTGTGGTGTCAGGCTGACTCAGCTGAGTGCCCCTGGAGCTGGTACAGGCAAAGAACGTTTTACACCGTGTTTTCAAGTGGGCGTTCGTTACCAACGCCTCTGATTCACCAGGAGCTCTTGCTCATGTCTTTGTGCTTAAAAAGGCTCACCTGGCTCTCGAGCTCGTTCAGCGTGCGAGTGTCTTCCCACCTGCGGCGGGCCCCAGGCGCTGCAGGTAGCACAGAGGGTGCGGAGCACTGCTGGGTGCTGAGCGGGCTCTGTACACGTGTATGGGAAGAGAGCTTTTTATTGCTGTGGATTCTTTAAAATTCTGTGGATTTTTTTAATTAAAGCTTAAGGATGCTGATTCAGCATATTAAAATACAATGCAAATTTTAAAATGCTTCAGTTTGTACTTGCAGTTAAGATTTATTTTGTCTGATGTCGTTAATTAAAAAATACATTTTGGACAGCTAGAAATTCTGCTGTTAAGGGCTTTGATTTCAAAATGGATCTCTGCTCTACCCGATCCATGAACACTGCAGAAATAGCTTTCTCTGTTCGAGTTCAGTGGGACCGGGTTTGTGCGAAGGAAGATGAAACAAAACAGTGAACTGCATTTCTTCCAAGTCCTCAGGAAACATGGGCTCCTGTTTGGGGGTAGAGGCCAGCTCTTTTTTCACCTAAACTCTTTGATCCAGACCTGGCCTGATGTACAACATCTAGAGTCAGTAGGCAAAATAAGAATGCTGTTTGTTGAAACTTTCTGCTTACTCATTACTTCCCCTAATAGCCTTAAAATATCATAGGGAATACAGCATGTTGTGCCTTACCTTGAAAAAAAATGTGATATTTAAAATTACAGATGTTTTTTTTTCCTTTAGCCAGACAGGAGTGACTGGGTTAAGACTGGGTAAATACACGGCGCGCTTTATCTGCTCCAAGCCTTTGCTATCTTGTTTCTTTCTACGGTTTTCCTCCAACATTTGCTTTGCGGGATATGTTTTCAAAAGTATTCTTGAAATTAAGCCCCACCTATTATTCAGGGACCGTTTTAACATGGCATGGCACTGCGTGATTCATTCTCATTTCATAAAAAGCAACGAGATGTGTCGGTCTTCCGCCCCCCGCCCCCTCCCAGGGATGATTCAGTGAGTGCTTGTATGGGACGCTGTGCCCCGTGCTCCCTGTGCCTCGCTCCCTGCCAGTGCTGTGCTGATCGTGTTTATCTACTTTCTCTCCTTAAAAGACACCACCCAAACTAAAAGCCTTGTGATTATTTAGTGTGACGTGATTGCATTTCTGCTCTGCTCTCCTGATCCTATTACTTCCTTGCCTGCTGACACAGAACATACCATTCAGAGTACCCCGAATAAATCACAGCGTGTTTTCGCTTTATTGCCTCTGGGACCTGGAAAAAAAAAAAACAACAACAAAAAAAACCAGCATAACGATTTTGGTCACTTTGTTGAGTAAATAATGATATTTATCATAGCGCTGTTTATTTAGCTAATTGAGAGAAGAGTGGGAATCACATCCTGGAGGAAAATAGAGCAGCTGAATTCTAGGGAATTTGGAAGCAATCAGACATGCTTTTAGCTCAGTTTGCTTCACAGGGCAACTGTGAATTAACTGTGAATTAATAAAATACAATTATTAGTTCCTTTGTTTTGATCTGTGTTTTAAGAGGGAGTATTTGCTGAAACAAAAGAGACTTCTGTAACTCTAAAGTTCTGACTCTCCTAATAACAAGGTAGGTTTCTTTTTCTACATATGAAAAATAAGTGCTTTCATTTCATACTTCAGGGTGAAGATAGAAACTGTCCCATGAAGGACAAATAACTGTGGAAAAAACAAGAGCCGGCAGCTAAGGATGCAGCAGGCATTCTTGGCTCCACATCTGGGCCAGTGGAAAACTGCTGGTTGTGAACACGCTTCATAGTGTCAGCGCTGCACGGTAGTTCCACCTTCTTGTTCCCACAAAGTACAATACTTAAATTTGCTGTGGAGCTCTGCTTTATTTTTGTTTGCTTTTACAAATGGTCATAAATGCCAAGGAAATTTTACTTCACAGGACTGGCATTGGTTGCTGAGAGAATTATGTTGCATTTCTGTGAGTCTCATTAAAATAGGAAGGAGACTCTAAGCATTCTTCTAAATGTGATGGTTTTGTCGTGCTTCCCAGTTAAAAGAGCTCCCAGTCCAAATTCCCTTGTTTCACTTTAAAAGCCGATACAGTTTGTTAAAAAAGCACGTCCTCGTCGGTCCTGTTTTGAAAGAAAAGGTGCTAAAAGAGGAAGATGAGTCCTTTAGATGAGCAGAGAAATCTCAAAACCTCTTTGTACTCATCCCTTGGTAATGTTTCTTAACTTTTAGACTGAAAGGATGTGATGACATTTCCCTGTAGTTTTTCTTCATGTGTCTTCTGATTCATTCATTTTCTCTGGCCTCTGCCTTTCCCTTTGGCTTGAGAGTAATGTTAGGATAGCAGCCTCTGTCGCTGCATAGGAACTGCTGCTCTCAGCCCACAGCTGAAGCTCTTGCAGGGAGCGAGCAGTGTTGGAAATGGCTGCAGAGCGGTGTGTGGCCATTCCCGGGTGGAGCATGGTACCTGTGCGCAAAGCGTTTCCCATAAAAGGTTGCTTCACAATTTCTCCAAGTTCTCTTTGGCTAGAAGAATTCTGACAGAGCAGGAATCTCCGGGTTCATCTGGTGAACAGAGCATGAGAGCACCCTGGGACTGAGAGCTGCTAACGGCTGGCCACTCGTCATCGTTACTCGGTAGTTAGAATTTAATATAAATGCATTAAAAAACTGCAGATGAACTTTTGCTTTAGCCTGAAACGTGGCACAAGGGGGGGAAATGAATCTCAAGGAGGAAAAAGAACTGACTGCACTCTGAGTATTCTAAATATTGTGCAGTTTTGGGCCAAAAAAAGTCGCTCAGCTTTGCATGCCCTGGATCCTGTCCCCTTCCCGGAGAAGAAGCATGGTGAGAACATCGGCACTTTATTTTTCTCCCCCCATCTGGCCTTTGTTCTGGTGTTGAGTGACCAGCACGAGGAAGGGGAAGAGTCGGCCTCCAGGTCCTGTCGATTGTTAGGCTGTTTCCTACGGCTGGCACTAAACCCACGCCAGTGGGCACGCTTCTGGCCTCCGGGTCAGGGAGGAGAAGCAGCAACAAAAAGCCCGAGGGGGTTGGGGGGGGGCACTTCTTGTATCAAAGGCAAAACCCCGTTCCCTGCAGTTGAATCTGCTGGGGGGGGGGGGTGTCCTTCAATTTTAGTGGCGGATAAAAATGAAAAAAGCGTCTAATGATACCCAAGTGAAAGGACTGAAATTTGTACCATTTTTTGATGTTTCACCAAATGCTTCAATGTCGGGGTTAAAAGAGTAAGTCTTTTTTAGGTCCAAGAATGCCAAGATATCCTGCTCTATCTTAGGCACTTCTCTAAAACATGGGTATATAAGGAATTAAGAAAAAAGCAAGAAGAGACAGGGAAAGGGAATGACTAAGAATACCTCCTGATATTTCTCCTTTATTTCCATAAGGGGTAATAACTCATGAGCAATCCGGCAGAGGGCACTTTCTTTAAATAGAACATTCTGATTCACAAGCAGAAAAAGGAAATAAATATTTTCTTTTCGTCTTCGAGAGACATCCATGAATACCAGCTTTTGAAACAGTATTTTATCATCCACACTTAAAAAAAAAAAAAAAAAAAAAAGGATGAAAGGGAAAAGAAGAAAGGAGAAAGAAAATCCCACAAATAACTCAATGTAGACCGCAGGATTTGAAAAACAGCTCTTTTCATTGTCAGAAGACTTGCAGAATACAGGATGCTCATTTCTTCCTCTGGAATGCTAACCTTCGTAGAAATCCCACCTTTATTTTGTCCTCTCCCAGAAATGCCTGGCCGGCGGAGCATTGGAACACAGTAAGCTTTTGTAGAGGGAATAAGCAATAAGTTAGAATTAAACCGTAAACATACGTGGGACTTGGAGGAGGTGTCATTCCACACACTGTTCTCACTGCGGTTTCAGAAGGTGGAAGCAGTGCAAAGGGTCTCGCTCTGCAGTTCCTGGCTGCTTCTGCGTGGCCATCGGGGATGCGTTTGCTGTCGGAGGAGACCGTGCTGGTGCCGTGCACTAGTGGGCAACGCTGGCACGCTGCTGGGCATCGCGGACCCCGCACGGCTCGTGGGGTGGTAGCCCAGGCTCGCTGCTGAGCTTGTGTCTGTGCCACTGCACCGCTCCTGCTTGCACGCACCGCTTGTATTTGCCCCTTACTGCATGGAGGGACCCTTACTGCTAAACATTTTGGGTGTTCACCCTGTTATTCTCCAGCAGTCCGTTTCCTGTGCAGCTCATCCCTGGTCCCTGAGTTCCAGTAACCTCTGTGGTAAGGCCCTAGAGAAAGTCATCAGGCACCTTCGAGTCAAGGCTTAAGCACGCAGAGCTGGGTTCGGACTCCAAAGGTTTGTGACATGAGCGAACCTTGTTTGAGGTCCTGGTGAATCGTGGAGTCTGCAGGTTTTAAGTTAAATTTCTTTTCCTCAATCTGTACGATGCAAGAAGTGGAGTAACAACAGCAGATTTTCCAGAGGAAAATGTTAATTGCTTTCATAGAAAGGGGAAATCACGTTCCCTGCATAATTTGGCACTGTCCTTCTCTTCCCATAGCAAATATGGAGCAGCACCGCAGATTTGAACTGCTAAATATAGCAACTCTTACTTTGTGGGATTTTAGCACTTCTCACACTTTGGCACTTAGGTTGCTTCTTATTTGGCTCCAGAAATGCAAAGGATTTATGTTGTTGTATATGGAGATGAAAGTGAGAAGTTGGGTCTATTGCTTTTTCTCCAGCAGTGGGACATAGTTGGGTCTTTGTTCCTCACCTGTTAGCATGTCAGTTAATTATTCATCCCTTCCACTTTTTGTTTATTTCATCAGAGCAAAGTAGTGGGACCTCTGCAAAATGAGACAGTCCTTGTACTGAAAGTTTACAGCTTTGAAAAACACGGGCTGTTTATCCAAGGAAGGCGTGAAGCTAATTTCGAGTCCCATTTAGCAGCATTAACGAAGAAGTATGTCTGCGGGAGGATGGCCGGTGGTCGGACGCGGTGGGGAATTGGGCAGCCGGAGTGGAAGGAGTGTTTCTGGGCAGAGGGGAGTCTTTGGAAAGTTTCCTACTGATCCTGTGTCTGGTTTCTCAGCTCGTGGCTAAGGCCAGCTGCTCTGCGAAGCGTCCTTGTGGGATATCCACCTCGAGTCACTCGTGCATCACTCTTCATTTCCTGGTTCTCGCTGTCCTCTCTGAAAGTAAACAGATAACGAGATCATTTGGGGCACAGGCCTAAGTGGAAGCTGGTTAGCTTAATCGGGTTCCAGACTGGTAGCAGCGCACTGCGACCATTTAATGTGTTTGCATTGATCAGAGACATGCACATTCAAGTGGGACGTGTAAATAAAGGAGAGGCATCTGTCTCACAAGGAAAGTCGATTTGTGTACACATGGGGAAGCACAGACCAGAGAGTGGTTCGTCAGAACTTGCCATCACTTACCTCTCTGCCTCAGAAACGCACAAAATGTGCTGAAAAAAATGAAAGTGCTGCTCGGTGAAGGGTGCGCTCAGCCAGGTGTCCTGCTCACGCACACTCCTCGGTGGGGCTTATTTAGGCCGCTCCTGGCAGCACGTCGCTAATGAAGTAAAACTCCTGTAGCTCCTGGAAGCAGTGTAACGTATAATAACTGATGCAGTGGTTCAGAAGACCTGATCTTTAAGAAATACCTTTGTTTAATGTATTCCATAACCTTCCTGGTATAGAGGCTGCGGTTCCCAGCCCGCTTGCGCCTGTGTTTGCACTGCGACGGTTCATTCAGCACACAGGAGTGGGTATTTTCTTCCTTTTGATCTGATTAGTGAGCAGTATGTTTCTTCGCTTTCAGATAATGCCTGGGCAAGTCATTGCTTTAATTGTACATCTTATTGTGCCATCCCTGTTCAATCATGTTCAAAAATACCTACATTTCACCCTTGTCCCCCACCTCCCTTTTCCCATTTAGATCTCACTGAAGTCCATTCTACCTTATCAGCACAGTAATTTCATGAGCAGAGCTAGGATTTCTGCCGTTTAGGCCCCGGCCATTGTCTGTCGCAGCTGCAGTCAAGATAAACCCTCACCCAGAACAAAGTTGGAATGACCTTTTACAAGCAGAATCTGCCTTGTTTCCCTCCAGACTAATTTATCAGCCTTCATTTCAGCCCAGTCTCTCAGCAGAGGCCTGAAAGAACATTACAGAGAGCATGAATGAACAGGGGGATTAAGATGCTTGGCTAGTCCCTCTTTTTCATCAGACACCTTCTGGATTTGCTGAGATGTAAGCTGTAAATGACCGTAAGTGGTGAACTGCCTTAAACTTGGAGTAAGGGGAAGGGAAGGGGCGGGGGGGAAATCCCGAAAGCCAAATGTTTGGAAGAGAAGAGCGATGTGGGGAACTGGATAAACTTCCTACCCTGAGCTCCCCGTCCCGGGGGTGTTGTGCCAGAGGCTCGGTGCGACGAGGAGCTCTGTCCCTGGGGAGCACTGTCCCCAGGGAGCACACCACAGACCCCATCAGGGCCGAGCAGGGCTCCAGCTGCTCAGAGCAGCCAAGGAGGGCTTTCCACGAGCTGAAATCAAGTTTATCGATTTGAAGCAAATATTAAAAAACCGGGTTACATCTCTATATGTACTGAAAGTATTCCTGTGCAGCAGAGCAGCAAAAGTGTTACTGGGAGCATGATTTTAACGCTGCAAGAAGTGTTTTTTTTTTTTGTTTTGTTTTGTTTTTTTCTTTTAAAGGTGAACTTGGCAAGCGTAGAAGAGCCCTGTATGAAATAAAAGATCCTCTTGTAGCTGACAACAGCCGTAGTCCAAGGGACTTGCTGTGAGAAGGGGAGTAAATATTTGTCTCCTGAAGGAGGGGGGAGTTGTCGACCATGGTGTGGGTGAATATCCTGCTGTACAACACCGGCAGCTGCTAGCGGCAGCGGGGTTGGAAAGTTCCACCCCTAACGCCATAAGGCATGAGATTTTTTTAGTGCTTCCACCTTTTAGCTTTCTTCATCTTTTATTTAATGAAACAAGGAGCTGATAAACAACTCAAACATCATTGTTAACGCACAGGTCGCTCGGTTGAGAGGAGGGAAAAATCCTCGTCTGGAAAACTTCATGAAGCATTGTGGTGAATTACTTTAATTGAATTGAGCTGAAAGCTTTAGCAAGGGAAGAATTAAGTACAGCTCCAGTGACGTAGCCTGCGGTGGTGGTTATTACCTGGCCCTGTGCAGCAGGGCTGGCGTGTGCGCTGCCGCGGGACTGCTGTGACGGCCAAGCAGCAGAGGCGTCCTGTGCAAAAATGTAATGTGTGGAGATTTGGGGCTTTCGGACTGTTATTTGAACTGTTTGGTATATCTGGCCTATAGGTGGAAAAGAAGGAAGAGGTGAAGGATGGAATCGCAGGTGGAGGGGGTGGGAGGGGGACTGTGGAGCAGTCAAGTGAGCGGCAGGGCAGAAATACTCTGAAGAAACATCTTGTGACAAGTGCTTGCAAACAGCAACCACAAGATGTATAGAAACTGGCTTCAGATAAAGGACCAATGCTGTGAAATTATTTTAAGGTTACGAGGAGTCCAGCCTAGGCACTGGACAAGCTGGGCATTTTGGCTACGAGCATTTGGACCTTCCTGTGTCCACACGTACCTGTAAATCCCACCACAGGCATTGACATTTTCCTTTCTGAGCAGAAAAAAGCCCTTGAAATGCAGTGCCTTGTGATTATAACAAAAAAAAAACAACAACTAGACTTTTATAAACCTTTGGAAGACTTCTGATTTAATTTAGATATTTGGGTGAAAGTTCAGGCTGTGATTTCTTTATATCTTCTGTGTTGCTAATCCATAATGTATTTGTGCTTTTGCAGTCCTTTAGCTAGTAACGTGGAAGTCGTAGTCTTAGAGTTGATGCAATCTGTTTTGCACTCAGCAGTGGTTGTGTTTAATCTTGTATTGAAAGAGGTTAATAATGCAAAAGTACTTCACTGTTACAAAGCTTGCACCCTGTCCTGTATTTAGGTGCGTTCAAAGAAAAGGTGCGTGCATCTCATCTCTTAAATATCAACTACAGCACGCTTCTAAATACTGATTTACAGACGCTTCCACTCTCAGAAGTGTCTTTTGCTATTCATAAGTGCTTATATCATATCAGAAAATGAATTTCAGCAGTGTGGAAGAGAGATAAAAAGCTGCCTTTCTGGAGACTTGTTGAGGCAAAATGCAGATACTTTAAACAGGGCAGGCTGCTTGTGGCTCTTGTCCAGTTCCCTGGGAAATGAACAGAGAGAAGCTTAATTTCTTGTAGTCCACTGCAGCTGTGCTTAGGCTTTAACAAGCACGCAAACTTCGCAAACAACCAAAAAAAAAAAAGGGGGGTGGGAGAAATTAAATGATTCTGGGTAGCAACAAATGACATAAAGGGAAGAGTTGTGGGGTCAAAGGACTAAAACACAGAGCACACCAAGCGGTGCTCCCAGGTAAGGGGGATGCTGCCCCTCTAAGGCCTCTGCCCATCCTGTGTCCTTAGGAAGGTGCAAGTCTTCCCCTCCACTCCCTGCACCTGGAGAGGTGCGAGGTGGAGTGAGGGGAGGAGAGAGGAAATTTCTTCTGTCGTCCTGTTCTGCGATCCTGGTCCTTTGGCTATATGAACTGTACCAGTTTATGATGCTTCCGAAGTTACTCGTTCATTTCTATTTACTTTCTGATGTTGATGTGCAGCTTGCACCTCGCAAACTGTTGTTTCTGCAAGAGATGTTATTTAGTGAGATTTAAACCTATAAAAACATAGTGGGGTTGATATTGCTGGTAAGTTGGGAGTCTTCTTCTCTTTTTCAGAATTGATTCATTTTGTAAAGGGCTTGTGCCTGCGATACGTATCAGTAAATGCATGTGTAAATTCACTGCTCGCTACAAGCTGTAATTGGCAAGAGGAGGAATATAGTGAATTCAGAATGTGGCTGATAAAATACTGATACTGTATCTTTTAATTTATTACCTGTATTATCCACACGCTACGTTTTCCACTCTGTTCTCTCTCCTTCACGAGTTGTGTTTTCACTAGACTGGCATTTTCCTACTCTGATGAATTAACTGTCAATTGAAGTTAGTGAGATAAATCAAAACAAATGGACACGCTGCTCCATATTGACTTTCTCACTGCCTGATTCCGAAAACCACTTTGAGCGCCGTGCTGCTATTATGCTCACTTGGTTCTAAGCAAATGTACGAGAAAGAAGGAACTGGGGGAGGTAGGTGTTTAACAGCCATCAATTACATTTTCACTATCTTTGTTTCATCTAGGATCTTGTCAACAGTGAGATTTGTGCCATTTACCTCAAAAGAAGACACTTGGCATTGCATAAGGAAATGAAATGTTAAATGGCTTTCGGGAAACATACGTTGAAGTCTGAGGCTTTTAAAGCGTGGTCTTAATCTGTTAGAAAAGTGGTTTTTTGGAATAACTGCAGCAGTTTAAATAAAAGGGAGAGCATTTTTGTCAGACCCAGCACAGGCTGTGTGCAGGACACTCCCCGTAACAGCGAGTGAGTCTCCAGTGTGAATCCAGGTGGGGTTTGCCAGCAGTTGGGAATTTTCTGTACGTAATTAGATACTGGGTAGGGGGCTTCACCATGTCGAAGTCTTGGCTTGTCTCCCAAGACAGGAGAATCATTTCTGGCCTGATTTATTCTGCTTGCACGAGTAGATGAGTGATGATCAGGTATCTGATGACTAGGATTATCTGTGTCCCTAATTAGGGAAAACAGTGCTGAAGGAATCAGTAAAACAGACCTGAAGTACGGACGTGTTTGACAGTTACCTCTTGCAGCCATGGTCAAACTTCCAGAGTAAAGAGCACACGGGTGCAGGCATTCCTTCTCATCACCAGGGCTGGAACTCTGTGATAGAGAAGTGACGGATTGTTTCTAAATGTGAGAATAGAAAATCCATCTCCGTGTCCTCAGCAGTGCTACTGCAGGGCCGCGTGTATCAAATACCAGCCATACCTCTGGCTGACCTCAGTTACTCTGCATGGTTTCAGCAGGAAGAACAAGCATATGCCTGTCATACAGCAAGTGTTGAAATTCCTTTGTTATTTGTTTACTTGTATCTTAAACATCTGCGCCTTAATACTTGGCTTTGAAATGCATTCTAGATGAGCCAGACTATGTTTTCACAGCTATCTCCTGATTGCGTGTTATGTCTTCCTGCGTAACCAGCACCACGTTTAGCAAATAAATTTAACGCCTTCTCACCTGGAAGGGATCTTATAAACTTTAATTCAAGAAATAAAAGGTTAAAAAAAAAATTATGTGCGGAGGAATGGACGGTGGAAAGGGGTAAAGCCTCTCAGCAGTAGGTTAATTGGAGAGTGGAATACCAGTGTAGATGGGAGCACATAGTTTCCTTGGACAATGTGCTAAAGAAGTGGGAGCTGGGAAGGACCAGCTGGGATTGTTAGTGAATTAGCTGAAGTCAGAAACCACTGAATGGAGCAAAGAAGTAAAGGGGAAATGAAGGTTAGGGTATAATTCAGTCTAAATTAGGTGGGCCATTCACAATGCATAAAAGGGCTCTGAGCTTCCTTTCTAGGGGAAAATGGGTAGGAAAGCTCACTTTTATTTGGATGCGGGTTGAGTGGTTGATTTTAAGAATGTGCATACCTAGAGCCTGCTTTTTGGAAGTGCATTATCCCACATGAGTTTGGAGGAAGCATTGAAAATGCCATGAGCCTGAAAGACAACAGATTTAATAAGACAGAATCGCAAGCATTATACTGCAGAAGCATGTAACTTTAATCTCTTAGGAACTGAAACAAATTCACTTACTCAGTCTTTGCTTGCCTGTTGTTAACGATGAAAACTCCGTATCTGATCGCTTCTGAACCCTGGGTGCTTGCAAGCCACTCTGCCTTTGGCCTGTCTCTACTCGTTACTGTTGAAGAAATTATGGCATTTGTGTACTTTTATTAATTTCTAAGTTTTGTTTCTAAATGGCTGTGCCGTGGAAGGTGATGCTGCAGTCAGAGCAAACACGCTTGGAGGAAAGTATTTGTTCTACCTTAAATTACGAAACCTTCGGAGAGCCACTCTCTCTCTTTTCCTGGGAGGAGAGAAGGAAAACGGGTAGGAGAAAGAAAATGTAAACTGGTATTGTAGTTGGCCTGCTTTATTTATTTATTTAAAGTAGGGAGAGTCTTGAATGAGTCTTGGAAAGCCAGCTTTCACTTCAGTCAAGCTAGAAATGAAAACAAAGAACAAATCCCTTGTTTCTCTGGTGGAGTCACGTTTACGTCTGCGAGTACCTTACCAAAGCATTTTATTTGTCAGATATTGTACTTCTGTAGCACAGGCAGCTTTGTGCCGTATACTTCTTGTGTGTGTCGCTGAGATCAGCAAAGCAGAACTGACAATTAAGTCAGCGTTGTCATTGTTCAAAGGATGTTTCGTTAGGTTTAATGAACTTCTGGTGTTAGTTACAAGATCTGTAGTTTTCCAGTCTTGGTAGTTCATCGGTGGAAAGGCTGTGTAGGCTGCCTTTCACTTTGCTGGCTTACATTTAGCACAAGGTAGGCAAAGCCAGCTGGGCTAGCTGCAGCACGAGGGATTGGTGGTCAGTGGCTCTGGTTTGGGTGCCAGCACTGCGAGGTATGGGGGGGCTCCAGACATGGTGGGGCATCAAGAATTGGTGGGAGAGGAGCGCTCAGCTCTACTAATTACATAAATTTAGTGCATTATTACTTAATTTCAAGTGGCACCTGGTCCAGTTTAAGGCACCGAACATGCAAGGGGACCTGTAACTCCATAAAATCTCCTGAAATGAAGCAAAATTAGAAACAAAGGCAATAAACATTGATTTGTTATTAGGAAGTGGCAAGTCTGAAAGCCTCCGTGGTATTTATTGATATAAATCTGTGGAGGTTAACTTGTGGCCTCACCACAAGCAGCAGAGGCTGTGATGAATGAGAGCTGCCAGACGCGAGCAGTCGGCTGCCGGCGCCGCTGCTGCGCTCACGGCCACGCGCAATCAGCGCCCGGTGCAGCATCCATTTTCTGCACCAAAATCCTGAAGGAAGAAGCGGATTTGCAGCAACCTTGCGGATCAACAAATGTTGGCTCTTTGAAATGTTTTTATCCAGTTTATTTGAAAGCCGAGGGCTTCTCGCAGCAGGCTGCGGTGAGAACCTTGTGCTTGTCAGAGCTGGGCCAGGCCTCTCCTGACCCACGTGTGTAATTAGCAGGTACATAATCTCTGGGGTCCCCCCTGCCTGCTTCAGTTCACTCATCTGTTGAATCACATCTTTGGAGCAGGGGTAAAAACAAGCAACATACCAGAATGGGTATGCAGGGTGTACACTTCGTACAGGAACACGGAGTTAAATGTGAAGAAAGTTTGTGGTTACAGATGTGTGTTTCCTTTTCGTGTTAAACAATATATCTTTTTAATGATGTTTATCTGTGGTGCATTGCTTTCTAATTTGATGGGAAGAGTTTTGCTGCATCCCTACTGGTGTTGTGCCATTAGATCTCTGTGTAGGTGTTCCAACTCACTTGCCCTCCGTTTGCCTGCTATCCTCCAGAAATGTCCATCTGATGACAACAATTCCCCATTTTTCAACTTTGTAGATATCTGAAGCTTCCTTGGAGCTCGTTGTGATACAGAGCCCTGATCTGTATGTCGTCTGTGAGTGCAAAGTGATGGTAATTTCTACTGAAGTGGTCTTTGTGGCTGTGCAGAGCTTACCCAAGTTGTGGGGAGGTGATACCAAGCTTCTCTTCAGCAGTCTGGGTGATGCTAGATGTTGTGTGCGTCACAGACCTACCTGCGGAGACGTTATGCTGGATCCTTGATAAACCAAACCGCCTGCTTGTTGGTATTCTGGTTTTATCAGAGTTAAAATGCTTAACGGGGAACATGCTCCTTGGGCAGTTTTGTCAGCGTGCAGCTCCTGCGGTGCTGTGGCTGGAGGTGGAACTTGTTTTCCCCCCGTGCTGTACCTGACACAGCCTGGACTCGTTTCTGTGTTCACTCTAAAGGCTTATGTCAAGCCCAGTCAATTTAAATGAGATTCAGAACTGGAATGGCAATAAGTGTTCAATCAAAGTATTTGATAAATCACTTAAACAATCTTGCAGATTGCAAATTCTGTAAATGCAAGTTCTGCACTTATTCAAAACTAGTGAATGTGACAAGAGTAAGAGACAGCAAAGTCAAAACAGCAGGAAGAAAAACTCAGATTCTTTGATGAGATTAAAATACCAGCAATTTAAGTGGCAAGCAGGTAGGACTGTGCTGCTCGTGTAGCTTTCCAGCCAATACTTGAGCATTTACAAGGAGAATATACAGATGGGATAAAGAAGAGAAGGCTGATTTGATGATTACAGCATAATTTTACCTTTACTTCAGGGTATGTGTGTTTTCCTTAATATCTTGAATGGCATAATTTAGACGGTCAGGAAAGTTTTCTCTCTTATTAAATGGAATGGCAAGTGACTGTAAAAGTAGGAGAGGAGAAATCTCAACAAACCCCAGATTGCTTTGAATGCTAAACAATTTCTCTCCGGTTAGTCAGACCGTAGCATGAGCTTCCTCAGGGGGCATTTACTCTGATAAGTGTCTTCACGTGAAAGGTGAAAGCAAAGCAAAATGTTAAAACAAACTCTTTGGCTTGACTTTAAACTGGTTTGCTACCTACTGCAGCAATGAATGTGTCAAACTTTGTATTTAACGATTTCTTTTTGTCTACAATTCTGATCATCTCAAAGAAGGATGGAAAAAATTAAAGCAAATCAAAGGGGTTTTTTTGAGTAACTTCCAGAATGAAAACTTGTGCTTTCTTCTTTAACTTTTCCTATTATTACTGAAAGAAGATTACCAATTAGGACAGGAGAGAAATGCACTTACTGTCAGTACCAACATAAAGGCAAGAAGCAAGGTTTGAAATCAGGGTTTTCGTGTTTACCAGGAGAAAAATGAAAAATTGCATCAGTTTAGACTGTAGCTGATGTTCAGCATTCTGTTGGGCTTTGGTTCGATGTTCCCTTGTCTTTGTCCCTAGTTGTAATACTATGCGTGTTTTTATTAAGACCCTGATCCCAACCTTTCGTGTACAGTGTTCTCTACTTGCTTTTACTGTTAATATAGTTCTTATGAGCAGAAATGAGGCGTTTGATCACTTTTCGTAAAGATTACCATAGGAGCCAGGTGACCTGAAGTTTGGTCTGGTCTCCTCCCAGGCATTTATTCTGTGGACATCTGCAAGGGACTGGTCTCTTTGTCTCCTTTTCCCCACCTGTCCTACCACAGACATGAAATGTTTTAACTGGTGCTTAAGACGTGCGTTCTGAAAAAATGTGCATTTATTTTCAGGCAGCCTGAGTGCTAATTCGTGGAAGTTTTTAAGGACTTTGAAATTCTCAAATGAAAACTAAAATTGCAGCACGTTACATGGGATAATGTTTTGTGTTCTGCAGTGAAGTTGGACAGATTTGCATTATGCTAGACTTACATACGTACATACATACATATATACACGTACACGTGTAAATACGATATATCCCCCCAAACACAAAAATGCTAAATGGGTCCTAGAGTTCTTTTCCATCACCTCTGTGAGAGGCTTGGCATCGCTGGTCCTGAGAATGTTTCAGGCAATTCTCTCTTAGTTAAGCTAGTTTTCCAAATTCATCCAAATAAAAATGATTGTAATAGATTAGTAAAGATTCACATTGTAAACCAGTAGCTACTGAAATGCCTTATTCTACTGACGTAAAGTTAGTAATTTTGAAAGGGCAATAAAATCTTAACAAATGTGTATACAATCATTAGAATTGTTTCCCCTTAAGTTGAAATATTTTTTTTGCCCTTTAAAAACAGTTTTTGAAACTTGCCAGCTCTCATTATTCTTTCTCCCACAGAATGCATGTTTTGCACATTGAACACGTCATAGTTGATGGAAATCAGCAGTTGTAAGGATTCTTATAAAACTGCACGTAGCGTGCAAGGTGGAATTATCTTAAAATCTTGATTTGCTCGCATGATGCCGGCGCCTTTATTTTCTGGTATGTCTGTGGCTGTGTCTAGCAGATTTGGAGAGGTTAAGCTCTGTGTGTGCGTGCAAGCGTGTGTGTGCGTGCGTCTGTTGTTCCTTTCTTCTTGAAATGCTTCACCACAGTAGGCAAAATGGATGAAACATAGAAAAAGAGAGACAATAAATAGTTTCCTAACCTGGCTTGGATAATAGAGAAAGTTCGTTAGATTTATTAATCCTCATTTTCCTTTGGACTGTCAGGCTTAGAGTGACAGTAAAAAAGCTTGTGACGACTTTGGCTAATTTGCACTCCATTCACTTTCTCATGAAAACCCATCAGGATGACTGAAGAACTGCTCTGCAATTGACCTTATTCAATGGCAGAGTGATATACTGGGAAACAGGCCAGTTTTTACAATGCCGAAAAGAGCAAATTGGACGGAATCTTTGTTCCTCTCTTTTTTTCTCGTTCCTTTTTATGCCAGTCTTGCTCTAGTTAAGCTCTCTCATTTGTTCCAGCAGTAGCTCTAGGGCTCAGGTCACCCTCTGTGGCTGCCATTGCAGGTGATCACCGCGCTGCTTGTCTGCGGTGCGGAGGCAGCGGAGAGAGAAAGGGAGACGCTGGAGGACTCTGCCGCAGCGCAAAAGGCCGAGGCGTTGCGTTCAGCCGGGCCGTTCGGCGACAGGAGGCTGCTTTTGGCCTTGCACAAACCCCTGGTGCCCAGACAGGTCGCGTGCATCCAGCAGCCAGAAGGCGGCTGATGTCTGCCTGCCGTGTTTTGGGGATATTCTCGGGGAGAGGCGCTAAGCTGGTGGCCGGCTGGTGGTGGTCACGGCGCTGAGCGAGAGGGAGGACAGTCCTTACACATCTGTGAAACTCCGTGTGCCTGTATGGACACACCAGCAAAGCCGGGGCCTTTCGCTGTCCTTGATGCAAAGCA
Organism: Cygnus atratus; assembly: GCF_013377495.2. Lineage (NCBI taxonomy): Eukaryota > Metazoa > Chordata > Aves > Anseriformes > Anatidae > Cygnus > Cygnus atratus. Next base: position 1,427,913 of record NC_066382.1, on the reverse strand, counting down.
GAACTGAGACCCGCTTCGCGTGGCCCGCAGGCTGGTGGCGAGAGCGCTCACGTAGGGCGCGGGGACAAGCGTCTCCCTAAATGAACATCTCGTGTTTTGTGCGAGAGAGAACAGCCCTGAGTGAGAGGCTGAGCTGGATTCGCACACAGTCACCAGTCTGGCAGGTATTGAATTTGTCTGGGACGGTGGAGAACGGCAAAACAACTGGAATTTGGGTCTGAGAACTGGGCTGCTGCTGCTCTGGGGGGACCCCACCCCTCTTATATTGACTGAAATTATGGAAACTGCAGCTTTGTTTCCAGGTTTCATCAAAAGTGGTTTCTATAAAGATTTCTGACTCGTCAGACATTGCTCTCAGTGTATTTAATAGCAGTAATCCCAAGATATAGTTACTGTAGCTCCTGCGTGTCTTTAGTGCTGTACGAACTGTGCTGCGTTTCACTCCTGTACCAGCAGCTTTCCACGTGGTGGCCGAAGTGCTCGTGATCACCTCGTTTGGTGAGCCCCTTCAGAGGAACCAAACGAACATCACAGGAATCAGCAGAAAGCTGGCAAACTCTCATCTCTCTAAGTGGGACCAACCCAGCCCTCCCCTACAACCCGGGAGCCTTGGTCTGCATGTGGCTTTTAAGGATGGACAGACACGTTACAGACTCCTGCCGAAGAGGTTACAAACCTCAGTGGCTGTAGGTTTTGAAAGTAAACCAACAGGGTGGAGGCTGAGGTATGTGTGAAAGAATGGAGGAAACAATAAAGCTTTTTCTACAAGCTTTTTTGGGGGCAAGCGTTCGTGTGAAGGGAAGAGCCGTATTGACACAACAAGCCTTGACCTGTAGGATAAACCGCGAGAGCGCTGTGATACTCCCGGAGGTGCCCCACTGCCGTTCCTAGGTATTCCTCGTGGTATCAGGAGCCTGGGTGGCGATCACGGATGCGTTTCGGGCAGCTGGCCCTGTGCAGAGCGATTTCCGCCGCTCGCTGTTCCCATATGCTGCGCAGTCACTGGCATCGCTGTGGCGCGCTCTGTCATCTCCTTGCCCTCCTCCTTCTGGTGCCCTCAGGTCCTCCAATTTCCCCTTCTCTCTCTATCAAATTCTGCCCATGTCCGCACCCTCATTAATCAATGTCAAGTCACAGAGTGTACAACAAGGGCTGTATTCTTCAACTGCCCCCTCAGCCCTCATACATCCCATTGTTCCAAAAAACTGATTCAGATGGCAAGAAAACAGCCGATGCAGCACATAAAAGAGATGAGACAGAAATGAAAAGAATCAAGGAGGGGAAAAAAAAGAGGAGGCATTTTTTTCCCCTGAAACACTCGAATAAATACTCGGCAATGATAATTTAAATTATTCATACATTTATGAAAACATCCATTGAAAAGTGAAGTGTATGATGCTCTTTGTCTACTTTACTTGTCTCTTGTTTGTGATTAACCTTTACTGTAACTTGGGCTGGCAGTGCCACGATCACAAAGACCAGACTTTTCCTTCCATGGGAAAAAATGTTTCATCGTATCCAAATGAAAAATTAAGTGGAGGTATTTAGTGCTGATGTGGCGATTTGTTGCGAGGCATTAAAGATGCAGTATTATCCACGTCTGTCATCCAAACACTGCCTCTTAAAAAAAAATTAAAAAAAGCACAAAGCCAGCTTTTAGCAGCGTGTTCCCTTACAGCAGCGTTTGACATATATTCTACTTCCAGTGCCATGACGTCCTTCAGGAGCCAGAGCGCTCGACACCGCGCAGCACACAGGATTTGCTGCTCTCAAGTAAGGAGAATCCATGTATACATATGGACACTGACAAACAGTCTCAGAAAGTGGAAACGAATAAAAAGGCAGCTCAGACTATTTTAATTTCAGCTCCTCCTAAGATGTGCAAACTATGTAGGGCTTACTCATAGTGTCGTAGTAATAATTTTGTCAGAAGATGTGAGGCATTTGTGACCTGACAGCCTGTGAAAGTCCAGAAGATTGTTTCTTTCGCCTTTTGGATCGACTTTTTTGCTCAAACTTTGTGGTCGCTGGCTTGCTTTGTAAAACCGCAGTTGTGGCAAGATGAGTAGAAGGATATTAAATGCCAATAGTGATAAACAAACTAATATTGGGAATAAGAATAATAACTTGGGAGGTTTTGGAGAACTCGGAGCTGTGGGTATTGTATTTTTTGGTATATTTCTGCAATTCTTACTTTTTTCAGAGACCAAGAGAAATAGTCAGAGCAAAGCTTCTCTTATAACGTTTGTGTCTTGCTTGTAATTCATCAAATTTCTATCCAACTTCCAAACCAGAGAGGTCTGGATAGTGTCACATAATCTATAGATAATCATCCAAACATTTTTATTCTCAAGTGAACATATTTCGTCCTGCAAATATGCATTTATGCCTTTCCATAACTGGTTGATTACGTGGGAGGGGGAGCCATTGTCTAGCAGTCAAAGCCAAGGGATTTTAAGCAAAGATCTAGTTACTCTTCTGTTGACTCTGCAGTTGACTCTTTGTGTGACCTTGGACATGTCACTTATACTTTGAATGCTTCACTTCCTTCTGTAAATGGATATAACAGTTTTGAGTACATGCAGAAAAGTGTGTCTGGAACTTAATAATGCATTTTGAGATTTTCCCTCCTAGTAGGTGCTATTGGGGCTCGGCAATTGAAACTAATGGCAGTCTTTTCAGTAGTGGGGTTTTGTTAAGCGTCGTTGTTGTGGAACTCATCTAGGGAATTTAGTATGTTTTTTCTTCAATGCCCTTTTCAGTCGCTTTCCACTTTTGTATTTTGTCTTCCAGCTTTCCTACCTAGCAATTTCTGTACAAAATGACTCCGAAGCATTTTATTTGCATCTATCTTGTCTGGGATTTACTGCTTTTGTATTTTAATACTGTCTCTGGATGTGCCTTTTGCTGAGGTGAAGCATATGCGCTTGTTTCAACAGAAAACATTTTTAGTAAATCCACCAACGGATAAATCTCCTAAAAGAGGCTGTCAGCCATAGGATACAGTATTTATATAGAAAGTGTGGTGGAAAACTGTATATTAAAAGAGGAAAGGAGCTGGAGCAAAAGTCCTAAATCAAACTCCTGGCAATGTACTGTCCTGGTGTGTATTTCTTGTTAGGCTGTGATTCCTTTTTCTTGGAAATTCTCCAGCAGTTCCTGGCTCGGCGATCGGGGATACTTTTCAATACGCTGGATGTATGGAGCAGCGGGCAAACTTCAAAAGGGTCTGAGATTTTCTTTGGGCACGGAGAAGGATCCAAGCGTTGGGTTCCTTCTCTCTGCTGATTTGTTCCCGAGCCTTTCCGTAGCTTCTGACCGAGTACGGGCACCCGATCCCTCCCTCCCTGCCCACCCCGGCCCAGGCCGCCCTTGTCCTGCAGCGGGGCTCGCGCCTCGGCCCCGCTCCCTCGTTCCTCATCGCCCGGCAAGGAGAGGACCGTGCACAAATAGCCTATGTTACCCCAGCTGGTAACAGGAGCAGGAGGAAGGAAGTTTTTTGTCCTGTGCACAAAAACCACCCCCGGGCTTCTCAGTTTTAGGTTTTGGATGAAGATGGCTTAGCTGGGGCCGGTTATTCTAAGCACGAAGCCGTCACGCTATTCGATTCGCGGTGCCAGTAGTTTGTAAGTAACCGTCGCACCTCTTTTTTTTTTTTTTTTTTTCCGCCGGGCCTTTCTGTGGCCGAGGCGTTAGGAGGAGGCCGTGCCTCCGGCCTGCGGTCGGCAGGGCTTGAGGGAACGTGGCTCTGTGAGGCCTGCCCTGCCCCGCGGCCCCGTCCCCATGGGGGCTGCCTGCCGCGGCCCCCTGCCCCGGCGCGCTCTGCCCGAGGAAGGGATGGGGACGGCGGTGCCGCGCTCCCTCCTCCCGCCCCGCCACCGCGGCCGGGCTCTGGGAAGGTAGCCAAATGCCACCAAGGACACTGGAGCAATAAATCATCCTCCTTCCAACATCTGCAGGCCCCAAAGGCTAGCCCCTTGCCGATGATGATCTCGCCTCCCACCCCCTGCTTTTTATCCTGTCCCTCTCTGACAAAACACCTATTGTCACAGCCTGAGTGAAGAAGAGTCCTTTTTCCTTCACAAAGGCCCTCTGAAGCCAAGTGGTGAGCTGCCAGAGAAGATGCCTATGTCTCCGCAGGGAGCCTATATCTCACTCGCTTTCTCTGTAGTTCATACTTTTTCTCTCTCACGGGGGTCACCCAAAGCCTTTCACTCTGGCTTCATATTCACATAAAGACATCAAGAAAAAGAAAAACCACACCAGAAAGAATTATTAGGCATGGCTGTCAAATGCTTTATGGGGGGGTGGGGGTGGTTCGGGGGGAAAGAACAGTAACTCTTTATGTGCTGGCATTGTTGGGAGAGCTAATGTACTCCTGCCTGAGAGCAGTTTGCAGGAAGACATTACATGCCTTAAGAATTACGGAGAAATATTAAGCTAACATATTGTATTTCAGCAAAAGGGCATTTCCTTCTCATTTCTGGGTTTCAGCAGGTTTTCCTAGGTTGTAGGAGGCTCTTTCTCGATCCCGCTTTCTCAAACTTTTTATTATTATTTGAAGAAGTCTTTACTGACTGCCCTTTGCATGCCATTTCTTAAAAGCAGAGTGGTCTCTAGGAACAAATAGATCAAAATGTCCCAGGTCTGCATTTGCTTTTGAAAGGAGTTAAGCATCCAGGCGCTGTCACCACCAAACCCTTCCCAACATTTGGTGTTTCCACACCAAATGCACTCGAGCAAAGGAGCAGGACCACGGCAGAGAGGAGCCTCCTGCCCCTCTTCCCTACCAGCACAGGCAGGAGCCAGCTTTTTGGCCGTATTTGCTGCGAGCACAGTGACCGGGCGGCTGCGCAGATTTACAGGTAGGGAACCACCCGTTTGTGACAGCTTGGGGAGGAAAAGCCCCCGTGAAGCTGCTGCCCACCTCCCTCCGCGTGCTCCCAGGGGACTTGGGAGAGCCTCACACCGAAGGCCTCGCACACAGACTGCCTGCCCCACGTTCATCGGGGTGCCACGGAGCTGCGTGTGCTTTTACCTCTCTGGAGCCGTGCTCCTTCTCCGGGCTCACTGAGCAGCGGGCGAGGCACTGTTTAGGAAGACCCTGCTGCCTTGGAGAGGAAGATAAATTAAAAACTTCGTTTAATCCTTTGGATGGCCGAGACTGTGAAGTTAACAGTCGAGTAACCTATTAAAATTTACAGTGCAAGGCATCAAAACAGAAGAAAAGTGCACACGTATAAAGTTTAAAGCATCCTTATAAAAAGCCGGAAACCTAACACTGCATTCCTACAAATTATTCCCTTAGCAAACATTTTTATTTCCAATTAGTAAAAGAAAAATTGCTAATTTGCTGCAGTTGGACAGGCCTGACGTCTCAATCTGCAAAGTGTCAGTGCTGTGAAAGGAAATGTTTCACACTGTGCTGGAGAGAGAGAGCAGCTCTAAAGAGGGTCAGGGCATTGGGCCCAGAAACCAGATTGACTGGCCATAGTGCTAAATTACTCACACAAGACATACATTGTCTGCAGTGCCAGCTACAGAGTACTCACTTTCTCATTCTTTCCCTTTTTTAGCTGGTGCTTGTGGGGGAGGAGAGGGATGGTCGGGCCCGGGGGATAGGGGAGAGGGGAGGGGGACGCCTTCGGCAGGGACGCGGGGTACGGGCTCATCTCCGCTCTCGTCTGAAGGCAGCGCTTGTAAATCATCCTGGGGAGGCTGAGCAGAGCTCGGCGACTTCTGGGGGAGCGGCTGGCAGTGCCAGGCAGCCCCGAGGTGCCGCAGGGCCATCGGGGAGACCGGGGCTAGGGCTGGCCTGGGTGGCAGAGGCTCAGGCTGTCGATGAGCTGCCCTTTCCCATCCGTAACAAACAGCTCACCCAAGAGCAGCAGTAGCTGCTTTTTAAGGGTAGCGCTGTTATCGGCACACACTGCTTGTGTAAGGGTAACGTGCACACGATGCGTCGTGCTCCACGAGGGGGGCGATCCCGGGAGCCACCGGAGGGTGATGGGGCTGAGCACAAGGCAGGCTGCAGAGGTACGGGGGCAAAAGGCACCTTGTCTGCCGCTGAGGTTGTCCATGCTATCGTGGTTCCCTGTTTAAAACACCCATGCTGTATTTATTTCGTGGTCTCATCAAAGGCCCTTGAATCCAAACACTGTTACGGGTGTGTTTTAATACATTAACCAGGATGTAAACCTGGATTTTGTGAAACTCATATAGGTGAGCTGAAAAACAAGTCAGGTCTGAGTCCTCCACGCTGACCTTTGAGAGATTCGGGAGGCACCAGCTGTGATCTCATGGCTTCACCTTGGCATTTCCCTGTTGTACGGCTGCCTTGAGCTGAGACTAACAGACTGACAGGGCCCATTTTTATGTTATCGGGGCTGGTACTTTAATTTAAATAATTACCGTAATTGTTTTGTTAATCATGTAAGGAAAAAAAAGTCAAAGATCACGTTTCCGAGTAATTGCTGCTTCCTAAATTGCAATCGTCTTAACTGCCTATGAAAAAGTTTCTTATGCCTTTGGTTCCTCCTTCCCCCGGCTGCTCCCACCCCGTAGCAGCACGCTGTTGGGTGCTCAGCTGGAGATGGAGCAGGGCAGCTGAAGGTGTAAGGTGCTTGTAACCTTCAGACACTCGTTACTCGATTCATCGCGATGGGCAGGGCGTTGCAGCACTCGGAGGTATCGCAGGGCCGAGCTTGGTGTGCTTCCTATTAAGCAGCTTAAAAATAAAATTTTGTTTTGCTAAGATACTGCTCGTTCTTGGAGAGGAATGTCAACATCAGAGACATCTTAATTTTTCTTTCCTTTCTGCAAGAAGCCAGCATGAGACAAGAACTGATTTATTTGTGCTAAAAATCTTGCACGTGGGCACAGATTTCCCGTTAATTCTGTGGAGGGGACCAAATACAGAAGTAGCTTTTAGCTGGCCTGGGAGGAAGCTATTGCACCTTGACATAACAATCTCCATAGCCCCTTTCCTAACCAGACAGGTTCTGGGTTTCTTTCTGCTGATAATCCCACCAGGACCTTTGTTTTCTGATAAAGCTAGATTCCGCTGGAGAAACCTAAACACATTAGAGGCTCCATTACATCCTCTGCATACTTCTTAAAACCTGCCCCGTGCTTCCTGTGCGTTAAACAGAGCAGATGCCTACTCAGTTCCTGTGGCACAGTCCAGTCCAGCCATCACGGTTATTACTGATAGCTGTGTACAGCTGCCATGATAACGCAGTAACATTCTCAATGTGTCCCTATAAGAAAAGAAAAAAAAGAAAAAAAAAAAAAAAAAGAGGACCTTGCCTTTGGTGAGATAACTGAAGTAGGACTGTGATGGTTTCTTTTTTTCCAGGAATGCAGACGCTGAGCTTTTGGGTCACGTTGCAGCTTCTTCACTGATGGGAATCTCAGCAGGCAGTTGTTTGTGATCCGATACCAAAACGGTTCTTCTCTTAGCCGATACGAGGAAAGGGAGGGAGAAGCAGCACTTCATTTTGGCTTCCAGGTTGGGCTTACAGAACGGAAGGCCAAATACACGCTTCCTTTCTGAGGCTGCCCTCTCACAACGCTCATGGCCAGAGCAGGGAGCTCCAGCACTTCTTGCGTGGGACTGAACCATCAGCAAGTCCCAGAGTTGCTTTAGAAGGGGCACGTCCTAGCGTCTTGTGCAGGAAGGAAAGGGAAGGAGAGAGTGATCCAAACTTCTGGGAGGATTCAGGAGGTTCTTGTTGAGGCTGGTGGAAAGATCTGTGAGCCCCAGTCTGAGCTCAATGAGCAAGTAACCACCGTTGCCTCCCTTTCAGTTTTCCTTCTCTTTGCCTTTTCTGGGGCTGAACTTTACCCTATGCAATTCGAAAAATAATTTTCAGAAGAAACTTGTAAGGGAAACAGCAAGAAATGCTCGAGTTCTTCCCTTTTCATGACCCCCCAGTCATTACCCTGCTATCTGAGGAATGCAGAGAGCGAAGCGGAGGACGGGGTCCCGGAGCTGCACGGCTCGCCGTGACCCTGTGCGTGCATCACTTCCCTGGTGCTGAGGGGAGCGGTTGTGGACCATCAGTGCTGAAGGGGCGGTTCTCATGCATCCAAACCTTCCCAGGGTGAAGGAGCCTGGTTATTTCTCCAGTCAAATGAAATAAAAAACACCCCGTCCGCTTGAGCCGCTCAGGTTTCGCTTCTTGTTGGCCAGTGGAAGGAGAGTGCCCAGAGTGAAGCGAGGAGTGATGCGGGATGTGCTTCCCCGTGCTCGTGGGCTCTCAGCCCGTGCCAGCAGCCGGGCCCGGCGGCAGCACGAGCCCGGACACCGCGTTCCTCCTGCGTCCGCACGCACCGCTCAGCGCCGTGCGCCTGGAAGCGCTCCAGGGACTTTGCATATGCAAACACCTTCCCGGCGCTGCCGCCCCACAAAGGGCGCATTCTGCCAATCGCTCCTCGCACCCGCGCGGTGCCCTCACCCTCGCCGCAGAGGTTGCTTGGAATTTGCTTCCGTGCATCCGAGAGCTTGTGATGTGTGCTGAGGAGGGAGGTCGCGGCCCTTCATCCTGAGGTTTCCTGCTTTTTTCTTTTTTTTGTCATCTTTTTTGTTCTTCCAGGCCTTTAGGATCATCCTTCAAGCCATGAAAATATCCTCGTGCTGTCTACAAGGTGTAGCTATCGTTACAGCTGTGCGTGGCCAGACAGAGATCCTTGGGACACCAGATGTCACGTTTTCTAACCTCTACTGCAGGGGCAGGGGCTGGCCACATAAACCTTACAGTGCCTATATTTGTTTTTGGGGAAACAGCCTTGATGTTCAGCAGAGCAAATTGCCCTCGGTCTGGAGCTTCAGGAACTCATCGTGCTTCCCGGTTGCTTGTGGCCTTTCTCATGTTCTTTTTCCATGAGCCGCGCGGCTCGCTAAGCCAGCACCGGCTGCTGCTGGTGGTGGTGGTGGGACCCGTGTGGCCCAGCAGCAGGATGCTCTGGGTGACTTTCCTGAAGCCTCACCTTCAGCTGAGCTCCTGTTTTTGGAGCCTGAGCTATTCAAGTTGACTTTTCAAACAGGGATATGTCAGAAACTGGTCCTAGGATGTGGCGCTAACTCGTAGCTGCTGAGAGGGGAGGCCTTTGCTCTGGTTTGATGGCCAAATTTAAGCGTGGGTTATTACATTTGCCTTTTCGTGTGCAGCTGGTATTATCAAATGGAAATGTTTCCTTCATGTTTGCCCTTACCTCGTCTGCAGAGTTGCTTTGGGCTGTTAGATGCCCCAGTTAGCTCCTCTCCTACGTTGGTCAGGTAGTGATTAAAGCATTCCCACACACACAAGCTATAAAGCCCTTTGGGCTTTGCCACGATGGAGGTAGCCCACAGCAAACGCAAGATAGCGATTTCTGCCTGAGCTGCAGGGTTTTGTTTTTCTTTTCTTCTTCCTTGGTAGTTTGTTTTTCCCTCAGCCAGCCCTGTTGGTTACAGCGGAGGGGACAGTTACACTAGCGAGAGATAAGCCAGGCTTCAAAGTCTGAATTGATGTGTGTATAATTCTGAGCTTACCGGGGTCAAAGGTGTTTGCATCTGAGGAGGACTGACAGCCTTATTGTTGAGCTTAGCTCTGAGGAGCTGGAAACTCAATTTCTGAATGCCGGAGACTGTGTGGTTTTGGCACGTCACCTAATTTCGTGTCTCAGTCTTGTCTGTAAAATGGGGATAGCAATCTTTCTCTTTTTCTTTTCCCACCATTTATCTGCTGTGTTTACTTATTATCAAGGTTTTCTAGGCAGACTCATCACTGTGTTTTACGTAGCAGCTAGTACAACAGGGCTTCGGTCTTTTTCCTGGGTGCTCCCGATAATAAATGGTGGGAAACTCGGTCAGGGGAGTGCAGCACCAGGAAGTTTAGTCACAGGGTTATCTGACGTGGTGCTTTCCCATTACTTGGAAATACCAGATGTGGGCAATAATGGAGAAAAAATTGTCCCTGTTTCAAATTTGAAGTCAATGGCTTAGCAGTACTGGATTTTTTTTTTTCCCCCATGGAAATGATGAGTTTTGGTATGGAGATTCTCTAAGCCGACCTGCCTGAAAATGTTTTTACGTAATTTTCTTCATAGCTAGCAAAACAAGCATATTAGGAGAGTTATAATTTTCTCGTGCTTGTTTCCTGCATGCCTTGGTGAGTGGATGAGAGGCGCTTTTGAGGCAGATTTGCTTTCCGAAACAGGTTGGACCAAACTGTACTGTGCTGTGAGGAAACAGCAGCAGCGGAAGCTGGTACGAGGCTGTCCTGCCACGTTTGAGGCGTTTCTTCAAGTAAATTATCAGATAGAGGTCAACTTGTGTCACCTTAACCATGACACAGCTAACAGAAGCCTTGTTTGTGAAGCAGCTGCTGATTATTATTGGTGAGCAAATGTCTTTGAATTTTATAGCTCCTCTTATCTGAAACTAATAAAAACACAATGCCAGTGACGAGTCGAAGGTCATCTCATCCCTCTGTCGAGGTATATAGTAAGTAGTCAGCAAAGCTCAACATTATACACACTTTTTGTCTGATATAGTCCATAAAAAATAAATGTTTCTGAAGGAGGAATGTAAGTCAAGGATGTATTCTGTCTTTCCCTTAACACCTAAACCAAAGTTTTCATTTTCTATTTTCACATATTGGATCCTAACCTCCGCTCTGCAGAAGCTAACCAAACAGGTGGCATATTTCAGACTCGATGAGGTGCCATTGCAGTTAAGCAGGCACTCGGATGGTTGTGAGTCCCTTTTAAAAAAATCAGATTAATAGAAAATCTATTGAAACAATCAAAATATTCACCTTTCAGGGAAGCCATTGTGCCAAGTGCAACGTAAGGAGACAGCAATAAATCACCATGCTATGCACCTCAAATAGATAATCAATTTAATTGAAAGCATCAATAATCATAGTTTGACATTTATTACCCTGTGGATGGTTTATCTTTTAGGCTAGGGGACAGCAGGGCAATGATGAATACCAGTTCTGCGATGGAACACAATTATATGGTGCAAGGAAAGGGATTTTATATTCTGCAAAAAAAAAGCAGTCAAATTCATAATTGAACCAGATTGCATGAAAACTGGGAAATAAATGACTCAAACGCATATCACTTGGATCCTAGTGTTACGGTTTGTGAGATAAAGTTGCAAATGTTGCTGTGTGTATGCTTTTTAAGTGACTTAGGACAGCGATGCTGCAAGGCCAAATCTGCCAGAAAATCATCTTTTTTCACACCTGCCTAGAAGAAAACCCCAAGCACGGCTGGATTGGTTCCCACTGCTGTGTTTTATTGTTTGTGCTCACCTGGTCGTTTCCTTGTGCATCCTCCGTGGTGAAAAGTACAAGAACAAGCAGCACTGGTTGTACAGACAGAAGGCTCCGAGAGCAAAAGAGAGGTCAGAAAGTAATCTCCTGTTTATTTTCCAGTAAAGGAGGAGTGCTCCTTTTCACCTCGGGAGCTGTTTCCATGTAGTGTGCCCAGTGTCCTGGCCAAGTGGAGCAGTGGAGCAGGAATAGCTGCTGAGCTTGGAGGCAAGTCCCTGGGACGGCCAGCAGACACCCGGTCCTTGCACGTCCCGGGAGGCTTTCAGGAAGGTGGAAACCCCAAACGTTTAACATTTAGAGCTGTAGAATAAGTTATTGCAAAAACCAAATTGTCTATGTTACTTGGAATGGTGCACTTACTGTGCATCAGTCCAAGCAGCTTATACCTTTTTTTTGGTGTGTTTTTGAGGCCTCTGTTGAATAGCTTGTACTTTGAGAAGAGTGAAGTACGCTCTTAGTGCTTTCACCAAGTAGTGCAGCCCGTGTAAGTTACTGTAAAGTTCTCTTTTTGCGATTTGAACCAAAACACGATTTAGAAACCACACTGACTGGCGCTGTGCTCCTGGCAAAAGGGAGAGCACAGCAGTGAGCCTCTGGGAAGGGAGGGATTAGTCAAGCTGAAGTAGTGTCCCACCAAATGTCAGCCAGATTATTGCTTTTGCATTTAATCTTAACTTTCATCTAACCAACAGGCTGCACGCCTGAATTAGGGAAGGGGGATAAACAACTGTGAATTATAAATACATGGACAAATTGACAGCCTTGGCTGTAGCAAAGCGGGCAATTGTATAACAGAGTATATTATCTTTCTTGGTTCTCTGCTTTATTCCATTGCTTATCCCAATCCTAGAAATCATTGTTTTACTGCTTTAAAAGAGATTCCTTATCTTTAAAAAACAAACCAAAAAAACAGCCTTACAAATTCCTTTTGTATTATAAAAACACACATCTGAAATACGAGGGATGATATTTAGGGAGCCTGGAATGGAAGGATGTGGTGAGGAGACGTCTTTGGAGAAATCCGAGACACCACAAACTCATCCCAAGCCTCAGAGTCCCCCTTGGAATTTTCTAAACTTCAGCACAATCCGCAGCACAATGCCAAACTTTCAAAGCAGTAAAATAGCCCTCGAAGAAATGTGTGTGAGCGTGCAATCGAGGATGATCGCGTTTTTCTGTGTAAAACCCGCAGTATTCGCCTTCCAGCTGTCGCTGTGTTTGCAGCAGCCGGGGCTTGGGCGGTGTCCAGCCTGGTTAGAGCAGGTGCCACGGGCAAACGTGGGGAAACGGCTGCAGCCTGTGGCTAACGACTTCATTGACTTCATCCTTCCCTTCCTTCAGTCAGAGCAGGACCAATTGACCCCGGTGACCCGGCAGCACAGACTGACAAGCATGCGGGAGTTCTGTAGCTTTTGCAGGGCTTGCTTTACTCTTTCTCAGTCCCAAGAGGTTTGGGGTGTTGAGGAAGACAAGAACCAAGTTTCTAAGAGTGTTAAGCTGCTGCTGCACTGTTTCCACAAAGCAATGGTTTCCTTGATGGCACGTTCAGATGATCTGGTAAGGTGAAATCTCTTAACTATGCTCAAATCGGTGGTTATTTACTTTGGGCTGGCAGTTAAAAAAGCACTTTACTTCATTAAACCCTCTTCAGTGGCTCTAATACGTTTCGTTTCCAGCATCTGGATACGTTGCAGACATTTCTTTGTCTATGAACCCTTGGTGGTAGTTTTGAAGACGTAAACTGAAGTGCTATTTGGCAAGATCGTGCAGGGAGCCATCTTCAAACCTCAACGTTCCTTTTGGCACAAGATTGAAAAACCCCTTGCAATCAATGCTCAGAGCCGGGTCTCCCCAGATTTTCTTCAGAACTGCACTTGGAGTGTTTAACGACCAGGAGGGCTGTGTGTGCTTTTTCAAAGCTCGTAATGAAAAAAGAAAAAGTGTGGGATTTTTTGGTAGTGTTCTGAACGGAGCTCCAAATGAAAAAATCCATTTTTGTTTTGGTGGCGAGCAACTGGAATTACTAAGGATAATAAAGGTGATTTTTTTTAGAATCTAGAATTACTAAAGATAACAACAGTAAATTTTTTAGGATCTATTAGCCATTTTGGTTTACCTCAGGAAAATTTTCTGCGGAGATTTCCAAATTTTCTGAGCAAGCACTCTGAAAGCCGGGCGCCCACGGCTTGAACCGTGCGGTCAAGAGGGAAGGAGCTTCTGGCAGGTGGCTTTTTGAAGTGGTTGGCCGCGAGGTCTTTTTGCTGGGAAGATGTCTAATCAAGAAAATGTGAGCAGACGGGTAATGGTCAAGTTTTGTGACCTCAAGAAATGAAGTGCTCGCTGCATTTATAAGCTCATTTCTCTAGTTATTCGCTGGCTCTTTTAATCAGTGTTCTCTCTAGGTTAGGACTTGCCTCTGTCTCGGGGAATAAAATCCCATTTCTGTCTTGGAGGCCAAAAGCGGTCCTGGTGCAGAGGGTGGGTGTTGCTGGCTCCTGTAAGAATTAACAGATCTCGTTTGCTCCAGCACACGCACGTCGGTAGCAGACAGCCCCCAGTAGGAAGGGATGTTGGGTGCTGAAGGTGACGTTGGAAGGAGAAGCGTTACGCGGAGAGATGGGAGGGTGCCGTCTGCCCCGAAAGCTGTCTGCGTGGTGCCCTTGTAATTCTCTGACCCACCAATTCCTGAAGTGGAGCTGGCTTACAAACTAGGTGCCAAGTGAAGCCACGTGCTCTCCGGTGGCATTCCCTGCAAAGAGGCGCCGGGCATTTATCCAGCCCTGTTATGTCGAGGCCCCGGACACAAATTCCTACCTGGGGAAGACATCAGCAGCCCAAGGAAAAAACAGAAACTGATTTCCGTTCGGACTCCCTGAATTCCTGTCTCAAGAAAATGCATTGAAATTGCCACCCACTCTCTGTCTGGCTGATTAAATAAAATATTGACCTTTTCCAAACACAATATTATCATTCCAAGCATAATATTATCCAGTTCTGTCTGAAACTGTTCCTACAGCTCTTAAAAGGGAACTCACCTGGCACCCCCTATCAGCTCAGGAAAACAACAGTGTCCCTTTTAAATAGGAGACAGATTGTGCCAGTGTCTGAAGTTAGTCTGCAGAATAATTCCATGTTAACTTTTCTTTATAGAGAATATAACTTCTTGATATTACTTCTGAAAAAAAAAGGAAGACAAAGTGCCTTTTTCTGTCCCCCTATTGTTTTTTTCCTCGCAGAAAGCATTACGACAGGGAGTTCCTCCCCAGGATAACCAGCCGATTCGGGACAAGTCCCTGTTCTGGGTCTGAGGGGCAGCGAGTCTGGAGGACAAGTGGCAAAACAGCAGCACAACCTCTTCTTGTGCTGGTCACCATCCTCCTGCTTTTCTTTCAGTAGCTACCTCTGAGATGGGCCCTGCAAAGGAGCACTGAATATCCGCGTCTTCCCCTAAAATAAACAGGACTTGAACCTCTCACAGTCAGCCTTATGTTTCTCTTCCAGTTCTTCTCAGGCTTTAATGGGCCATTTTTCTTACTGCATCGCAGTGCCTGGCTACGACCTTGTCATGTTAAAGTGGCAGTTAGGTTATCCTGCTGATGGGTATCAAACTGACATATCCCATCCTCGCTGTCTGAGTGCCAGGCAGGGATACATTCCCAGACAGCCCGCGCTCCCCCTGGACGGTACCAGCTATTAGGCAGGCTGCTGTTCTCATTCGTCCCTTTCACAGCGCGAGCAGCAAAACTAAGCTGCTAAATGAGACAGTGCATTTCCCACTTTAAACTTTTGAAATTGGTGGGAACGTTGCATATTGGCTTTATTTTCCTTCAAGTGTGATTAATGATCAAAAATCTACGTGTCACAGCCTAGCTATTTAGCTTTGGTGCACTACTATGGTTACAGGGAAGGCCATTATTTTGATGGAACTGAGGATAAGCTCTAGATATAGACACAGTTTATTGAGCAGGATTTTTGGCAAATTCTGTATGCAGTGAGCTGCAAGTTTGCTTTTATGTTTGTGCTTGTGATTTGACGTGCTTGCATGCGGGGAGCTAGAGCAGTTCCAGCGAGCTGAGCCATGCCGTGTTGCTGGGGCAGAGACAAGACTTGGCTTTTGGACCGAGGCAGGAAAGCGCGCCCAAGGAAAAATTTATTAGTTATATACTCTTTAAATGTGGTGAAACAATTCGTAATTCTTATCAGTGTCTCTTTAGGCTGCGAGGAAGAGAAAGAAATGAGGTCATTTTTCTCTGTTCTTTCTCAAGTCCTCAGCTGTGAGATCACTGCACTTAGGCACAAGCGCGCAGGCTGCGGCGCTCGGAGCGGGCGGTGGCA
This sequence comes from Cygnus atratus, assembly GCF_013377495.2. Lineage (NCBI taxonomy): Eukaryota > Metazoa > Chordata > Aves > Anseriformes > Anatidae > Cygnus > Cygnus atratus. Next base: position 1,412,251 of record NC_066382.1, on the reverse strand, counting down.
GAGGCCAAGGGCAGCTGCCCTGCTCGTGGCTTGAGACCTGGGGCAGAAAATCTGTTACCTGGCTGCCCCTTCTCCTAGCCCCTCTGTTTGTCAGCTGCAGGCGTGTGGAGATCGAGGTGCCGAGACTTTCCTGCTTCCTACAATAATGATGCTGGTCAGTGTCAGCGTCAGTGACAAGAATTTGTATATGACGAAGGGGATTTCGTGAGGAAAAAAGGAGTAGCGTCGATGTTGCCGCATTGGTTTGAAAGTGTTGAACCTCTGCCACTGAAGGAAGAAGAGCAGGGAGTTTCTGGAAGTGCTGCCATCGGAATTGGAAATGAATTCAGAGATACTCGTAATGAGAATGGGGCAAATCAGTCGGTTAGCTGTGTACGAACCTCACCCAAAGGGAGACACAGATGGCTGGTGTGCAGATGCCGAGTTATTCTGGGGACTAGGTGGTGTATTTGTTGAATCCATTTCAGTACACCTCTTCCCTGTGAGAGCATCTTGCAAGACGTCTCGGTCATCACAGGTGTGGTTGTATATTAGGATCTGAGTGCATTGCCCTGTATAGATCTGTATGCCCGTGTGTGTCCTGGATAAAAAGGCTGCAGCGTAACATGAAGGATGAGCTGTTCCGCCAAAGCCCAGAGGTCCCCATACGTCAGACCAAGTGCGTGTCAGCACTGCCATTACCAGATGATGTATGGTCTCCCTGTTTACTTATGATATTAGTGATCATCTTAACAAGCAGGTTATCAATATGGGAAGTACAGAGGAAGTTCATTTGTATTATTCTGTCAATATCAAGGTCATTTTTATAACTAAAAAGGGTTGAGAACAAAAGATAGATGGATCGTGTATGACTAAAGCTAACCGCCCAATCTATTTACATTGCTGCAAACAGCAAAGCTTGATCTGCTAACCAAAACACTGCACTTCACTCTCCAAGATGATTTTTTTGCCTGGACGATAACAAGCTGCAGATCCATTAAGCGATTGTCTCGTGTGATCCTGCAGCAGGCACGATGCAGAGCTGGGGGCCCGACACTTCCATTCCACTGCTGTTTTCTCTATGGATCGAGTGAAAATACCAGTGTTTTGCAGTTCAGAAGCACGTTCTGTCACAGGATCTCATATTTTCTCAAACTCTCCTAGTTATGGTCCCAGTTTTGAAGACGAGCAAACCGAGTAAATGCAGAAGCACTTCAATACTGAGGATGTCTGTTTTAATCCTTAGGCTGTACATACTGCTCTGCTAGGCAGACAGAAGTGTCCGTTCTTCTTTTCAGGATTGAATTTTATAATGGAAACATGCACCAAAATAATACTGCTTGCTTTATGTTCATAGGAATGGGGGAGGTGAGGGGTAATTCTTCTACCTGCACGCTGAGTGCACCTAGTTTCATTCTGGTGAATGCGACTCCTAACGCACACGTCAGGACTAGGAAAGGTTGCACAATTTCTCCCCAAAAAGTCAGGCTGTAGTTTATTGTAGCGGGACTTTGACCTGCCTGCACTTTGCTAGCTGGGTATCTAACATAACGCTGTCATCACTGCCATATTGAGACACAGTCGTGTTCTCAAACCGTGCTGTCCCTCTGGATTTCCTTCAACTCCTGGGTCACTCAGAATCTGAACAGAATCTGGACGTTTATTGTTACTGGTTTTGTGGTTTGTCCCAGTCATTTACCATCCCTGGTACTTCCTCTTCTTTCAAGAATCGCTTGCCTCGCAGAAGGGAATGCAGTGGGCGCATCTCCTTGCTGGAGCTCTGAAGGATCCCCTTCTCTGTTGTTGGTAAAGGCACTTAATTTAAGCAGTGTAAATAGGTGGCTATTAAAGGTGATGTCAGGTTGCTGAAATGGAGAAAAAGAAAAGAAGGAGGTTACACGTGACGGCCTGTGAAGGGGAAATGCATCTCTAGTTTGGATCCAAGGCACATGTGCAATGAATGGAATACATTCTCTTTTAGCAAAACTGCCAAATTATCAAGTGCATTTCTCATGCTCATTAACGCTGGACTTTTAGAACCCGATAAGAATGCAATATAAAATCAAACAGCCCCTAAAGACTGTGAGATTATATTAAATGCTCTCCTATCACCAGCCCCTGAGTGCTTGGCAAGAGAAATGGTGACATTTACTAATCAGTAGCCTCTCTTATTTGTCTTGGCTGAAAGTCTCAAGTCCTCAGCTTATTGAAGTTATTACAAATGCTCTCCATTAGATTCTGTTTAACTTCCTGGTATTTGCAGTTGAACTTGATCACAATGTCACGGAGGAGTTATGTCTTCAAAAAGTGATACAGAAGTTGTGATACCATGTATGTAAATTGCCTGTTTATTTCCTTTCTTCCAGCCTCTCTTCCTAAGCATATCCTGAGTGTCTGACATTGACTCTTTTCACTATTAACTACCCCTGACATCTCCCTGCTCCTGTTTGACTGCAGAGAAGTTCATTTCTTGTAATGTGAAGGTGATATTTCTTACTGAAACACGACTTGGGATATCCCTTTCTTTTGAACGCCCTTGAGGATGACCTGTAATGGTTCACCTCCGTAAACTGCATTCAGCTCTCCTGGAAGTCAGCAAACGGCACAAATTCCTCCGTAAGGCCACCCAGGACATGAGACACGAGCAAGTGCAGAGGTGTGCCCTGGGGCAGATTACCAGAAATCTGGGGCCGTGGATCCCTGCTAGGTTTGAATGTTTTTCATGCAGCGCTGGACCACCTTTTTGTTCAGACTTTCAACTGAAAAATAAATGGTTATCAAATGGTCTGTGGAGTGCATACCGTGGCTTTGCAGCCTGTTACTGGTCCACAAACCACAGTTTGGCTGCTCTAACTGTTCACAATTGTGCTGATTGCCCTTAGCAGTGACTGGTTGGTTTATTCTTTACGCTCTTTGCAGCCCTTGGCTTGTTCCTTGCCAGGCAGGGCAGTGCTCTTCGTCCTCCTTCCCTCACCAGCCAGGAAAGGAAATCCTTCCTCTCAGACAAGAGCTTCCCTCCTTTTCCTCTTAATTCCAGGCACATTCGGTTCAAATTCCCAAGACAGGATATTGAAAATTTCCTCGAGTTAACAGTGCTTTGCCAGTTTATTTACTACAGAAATTCTATAATTTTGTAAATTTTTGGCCAGAAAGGGCTGTAAAATCATTATATTTTAAAAACATGGCTAATAGAAACGAGCACTGTAGTGCTTCTACAAAACCTTAGTGCTTCTTGCGCAAGGTGTTGCAGCTCCTGAAGCAGTGCTTGGCCATCGTATAACGTTCAGGCAGAGGAGAGAACTGATATTTCCATTTGTATTTCAGGACTTGATAGCTCTGGTGGCAGTAAATCAGATTAAGAATTATTCCAATGTACTCAATAGGGGGAGGCTCCACAGTCTGTCCGGGCAGAAGGTTGAAAACTTTGCCTCCTGATTTACCGTATAACTTCAGGCAACTTTGGCACTCGATTTATGGGCTTTTCAAATAGTTATCTGTCTTCTGCAGAATTCAGAGCTTACAAAATTTACTGTTCAATGTTTTATTTTTATTTAAAGGTTGTTTGAAAATTGGCGTATGGGGTTCAACAGATTCTGTACTGGTTCCGTGTGCCGTTTTGGAGCCCTGTGGCATCCAGGAGAACGCCTGTGCTGGGTTCCTGGTTAGCAGCAGCGCGTTGCTGCTGGCCTGGCTCCGTGCTATAGGAGACCTCCGAGCTAATGCCAAACTTCTTCGAAGAGCTAGAAAAGCGACAGCTGTTGTGACACTGTTACGTTTTGCACAAATCAGCTTTTCGGTTTCGCTTCAAAATTGGCAAATAGATTGTTTTGAGAATTGTTATTAAATAAACAAAGCCTTTCCTGCTTGTGCATTTGCAGTCCCCAGAGCTGCTAATGGCAGAGTAGGTTGGCTCCTTGCTGCGGCAGCAACAGCGTGTGTCAGTGCGATGAGCAATGGTCTTCACGTCCCAGGCAAATGGTAACAACGAGAAACACATCGCGTGCTGCTTTTTGTGTGCACGTGTGTAAATTGTCCTTGGGCACCAGGGGGTGGGAGGGTTACCGAGATAGCTGCTACGGCCACGCAGATGGGCATAAGGCTGGGAAGATGCTCGGGGCAGAGCCACGTGAGCTGGCATCGGGAGGAGGATTTGTTGGTCCTGCGGCACACCAGGACAGAGCTTTCAGAGGAGTAATTCATGGGATTATGAAGAACAAGAGTTAAGTGTATCAAAGTGCTTGGTTAACTGTGTCTTGCCAACCTGTGATGTGTTGAGGTCTTCCTGAAGGATCAGCCAAGTTATTGACCAATGTGCTGTTATCCCCACGCCAGCTTTGCGGACCCATTGGGCTTTCTCTTCCCTTTCTAGCGCGGTGTAAACATGGAAATGCTTCTCGAAGACCAAGACTCACAGTGGAAGAGCAGGGGCAGGTCCTAGTCCGTCGTTGTCTTTGCCTTTCGGTTTGCTGAACACATCAAGCCATGCCTATTCAAGCTTTTTTTTTTTTTTTTTTTTTTAAATGACAGTTTATCTGAGCTCACGGAATGAATGGATAACGTTACTATTTACATAAGCTCATTGTGATCTGTCTCGGTAATGTAATCAAATTAGGGTTAACTGCAGCTGGAGAATGCCAGCTTGTAAACTGTTTTTCAAAAAGAATCACATGGTGTTACTTGACATGTTTAGTATACATTCAGGAGGCTTTGCAAAAATTATAGCACATCCCTAACTAATGTAAGTAAGGCAGGGTTCTGTTGCCACCAGTTCGCTGAACCCAGGAAATGAAACGCAATGAAATTCATCATCAGTTGGAGGAGAGATACCTCCAACCGGATCCCTCAAACAACTTCTGACGTGGCTGCTGCTGACATGTTGTCTTTCTTTTGGCTAAAATCAACATATCAGTTGATAGAAAAAGCATATGGTGTAAATTTTGAGTACATTTAAGAACATCTGTGTTAACTGCAAAACTGCAGCCCACTGTACACGTCAAGCACTATATTTAGTATTATGGCATTCACATAAGATGAAGTCCAGCCTGAGCTAAAATTACCCAATGAGTAGATTTTCAAAGTATCTTTTGTTATTCTTATTAATAAACATCACATCTGGTACTTTCTCCCTCTCTCTCTCCCTTTCTCTTGTTTAATTAGGAGGTAGTATTTGCATCCCAGCGTGTTGCGTTCATTGAGCTCCCCTTCTGCTGCGGAGATCTCCCGGGGAAGTCTTCGCCCCGCGGAGCTTGCGGAGTGCAGACACACCTGATGTGGCTGTCAAATTTTCTTCCGTCTAGAAAGGTGTTTTCAAACAGTTTCCATTCCAAAGTGGGAGTGCAGAATAAGGATTTTGTACTTTCCTTCTGAAGCCGGGAAGGTTTCTGAAGGCTCTGTCAGATCCCTGGTAAAGGCTTGACAGCTCTGGGCTTTGGCTTGTGTCTTCTGACAGCCTCGCCCCCAAATACCAAAACTGTCAACTTGTTCTAACGACGTGGGCAAGTAGGAAATTCAGGTGCCTTCAAGAAACGCAGAAACCCTGTGGCAGAACCTAGTCCCGTGCTTTTGCACCGCAGACGTAATCATCTTTCTTTTGTAAAGTCTGGTGTAAATGAAGGATGGAAAACGTAACAGAGTTTGAAATCTCCCACTTTTGCTAAAATACCTTTCCCTGCATGTAACTGCATACAGCTTGAGTGTGGAGATGGCTCCATCAGAATAAAAATTCTTCATGAAATCAGGGTTTATTTCCCTGGAAGTTCTGTAATGGAAGGAAACTGAAAAACTATTTCCCTTTGTCAAAAAACAACCATTTTGAAATACCACGAGTGAGCATTTAGATAAAAAGCCATGATGCTTTTCTGCAGAATTACAATTTCTGAATGTGTATGAAATACTTTTTAGAGAAATTCTGTTCTCTGAGAATTTTAAAATTTGGGATCTGCTATGAATTGAAGGGGGAAAAAAACGCTCTGAGAAACATAACTTGCCCCTTGAGCAGAGATCTCTCCAAACCAACAAAAGGAAGCTTGTGTTGGCATTTAGATTCAGACTCAGGAATTCCTGACTCTTAAGCCTGTTTATATAGGACTATACCACAGCCCAATTTGCACTTCATTTCAGTTTTTTTTTCCCCTCTACGTTTATGGTCATGATGAACGGGTGGATTATGCACTCTGAATGCACATACTTAACCAATTGTATTTAAAGATATTTTACATACAATAATTACAGCGAGGTGTCTTCGTTTGGAAGCAGCAGTGTTTTCGTGAAGGCTTTTCAGTCATTTAGCATCGTCCTGTTTATATCACAGCTCTGAAAGTTTCATGGCCTGGTTCTCAAAGGCTCTCACCAGTTCCCAGGGAAAGTAATGGGAGCCGGGATGCTCTGAGCCTCCGAGCAGCCAGCCGATCCCCCGCAACCTGGGGACCCATGCTCCCAGCTCTGTGGGATAGATTTTCGTGGTGGTATTTCAGCGTCTGCATGTGCACACGCAAGTGCACGAGCACACAGATTTTTATTGCTTGGGTATTCACCTCTTGGTCCTGTTTGCTTTCAGCTACTTTCCAAACCACAATTTCAGTATCTATTAAAGCTGTTGTAAAATACAGAATGGCTTAGGATTCTTACTATTTAAGACACGGCACGCTGTTATTACAGCTGAGCTTGGAAATATTTGCCAGCATTTCTGAAATTTGTAAATCGGTCAATCTCACCTGGACATGGTCAAGGGCGTCCAAGAACTTTGTGCCAAGTCCTCAGCTGCTGAAATGCAATAGAGCTGCCTTGATTTGGTGAGAGTCAGCTCAGAGTGCACCAAGAGAGGACTTGGCCCTTTCCTTCCTTCCTTTCCTTTTTTTTCCTTCCTTTTTTTTTTTTTTTTTTTAAAATAAATCTTTACAATGTACAACTATTCTCTTTGTATCTTGGGTTTCCTTGCAGTTTGGTCTCTGTTCCTTTGAGCTTTTTATTATTTTATTTTTCTGCTCTTCGGTAGCCAAAATACATTGCCCAGGCCTGGAAGTCCTGAGTACCTTGACCCTACCCTAGCACTTGAGCATGTGCTTAACCTCAGACATGTGAGATCCCCGCTGAGGTCAGAGAAGGTACTTAAGTACTTGGAGCCGGGCTGCTCCATCGAGCCCTCGCGTGGGATGTTTATCCTGATGGCGCTCTGCAGCGTTGCACGAAGCTTGGGTACTTGACCTCCCTGAATGCCTGCTGACCTAGATCTAATCTGAGGTGGAACACAGCCGCTGTCGGATGGTTTGTGTCACCACACCTCTGCTGGAGGAGGAATTAAAGAGTTTCCCGCACGGCTGCGGGAAGCGCCCAGGTGCCGAAGCACCGCGAGCCCCGACCTCGCGGCCGGTCGCTGGCGTGAGGATGCGGCCGCTCGGAGCCGTCTGGGAAAGCGGTGTGTGCTCACATCAGCCAGACCTGGAGGTGTTTTTAGAACCACAGAAAACCGTAATGTGTGGGAGAATAGGAGAATATGTAAGCGCTCTGCTGTGCGCCTTCCATCTGACTTCCCAAATGTCTGCGTCACTCAGTTGCAGTTGAGGGTTTTGGCCTTTGTATGGTAATAATAATAATCATCTTTATTATTTTATATCATTCTTAGCTGCAATTCAGTTTAATTTTTTTTTCTTCTTTTTTGTAGCAAATACTGACTGATCCTGAGGTGACCCCCCAGGAGGGCAATATAAAAAAGGTAGGATATGGATTAACCTCGTGCAAGTTGTTTTACTGTCTGGCTTTGGAATACACCTGGTTTCTTTTACCTCCTCCTAATTTTGAACAAGGGTGTGTATTGCAATAACGTCATGAAAGTGTTCCAATATTTGCTATTGCTTTTGGGGGTTAAATTTTGTGGTTCTATTGCCGTATTTTTCTGTCTTTCTGTGATTCCAGTATTTATGAAAAAAGAAAATAGCAGTGTGAAGTGTTTCTTGATTCAGCTACAATATGAAGAGCTACCAGTCCAAATCTAAAAACCTCATTTACCTCTCTTCCAGTAAAAGAAAATGTTGGTCCATTGTTAAAAGTGCTAAATTTTTAGAGGTCACTCCACCATGTAAATGTGGCTTGCGTGAAGTCCAAGGGAATAGGAATAGATATATGGAAGGATAAAATTTAACTAGTATGATGTATTACCAGCGCTTTTCATCACATTGTGATGCTTAAACTGTAATACTGACCAGAGAAAAATGTGCTCCAAATACGGCCCAGCTGTATAAATTTCTGCGTGGTAACTGCGAGGCAGCCTCAGCACTACATATTTCAGTAGCCAGGCTGCTGTGGCGGGTGGGCTGTTCTCGTAGCACCGAGGTGGCGTTCTTTCCGTGGCTATCTGCTGGTTAACAGCTTTCCTAAGGGAAAGCGTTTCAAGTCGCATTTGATTATAGCCTATCTGGATGTCTGCAGAGGTAGCGCGTCCTTGCTGAAATAATGATAATTCTTTTCAGATGTGATGGTCTTATCATAGCTACTCACAGTCCTGTTCAGAAATTATGAGTTTTTTAAAGTGGAAAATATTTTAAATGGGAGCTTGCAACAACTGCCTTTTTTATTCATGCGTTTAGGCCATCTTCAGTACTGCTTCTAACTCTGAAAGTTAAAAGGAAACACTTGTGTCACTCTGCCAAACACAGTGAAATGCAATACTTGTCAGGCTCCAAAGTTAGTTTGGGAAAAGATATTTCGACGCATGTCCGTTGTGGGCCGTTCTATTCTTACCGTCCTGAGAAAAATAAGCTCTTATTTTAGAAACTCGGGCTTCCACTAGGCAGTGTCCCTTGACCATCCGGTGACCTTGCGAAAGGACCTATCGCAACACTGCTGAACTTTTTACCTTGTTCATCCCCATAACTCACTTGGTGTTTGCCTCTGCCTCTGTGGGATCCTTTTGTCTGGGCAGACGTGGTGACAAGGTGGCAGGTTCTTATTATCACAACGCGCTTATCACAGCGATGGAGAAAATTCTCCGTGGCCCACGACTGCTCTGCTGTTTCTTTCTCAGTCTCTAAATACAATATCACGAATAAATTCTGCATCCCTGTTTCGCTGAACCTACATTACCCTGAAGTGAGCAGGCTTTGTATGAGACAATGGTGGAAGGAAACATTAAACTGGCAGCTTTATGTGTTGAATACATGTTTTTGTATTTAAGCTCCGTTACCTTTGTTTCAAAGCAGAATGTTGCAAAAACTACAGGTCTTTGAAAAACACCGTGTCCTTAAATATTTTCCTGGACAGCAGGTATAAAACTGGACAATTATGATATTTGACAAGGGGGGGGGGAGGATTGCCCTTCCACTTCTTTCTTTAAATGCATTGTAGAGAAGCACTAGTGGGAGTTTATGAGGTGATAAATTTATTGAAGGATGGGCAGTAGGGTTTTACAGCTAGGGTAAAAAAGGTCAAAGCAGTAAGGTAAAGAGTTCAAGTCTAAACTTTATGGCTTGTGAAAAGACTACTGCTAGACAGCTTTTCAGTCAGGAAAAAATGAAAAAGAATGAAAAACCATTCTGTACAATTTTTGAGGTATCTTAGAATAGTTTGCAAGCACTCTTTGCTATGTAGCGTTTTGCTCTGGTGGCACAAACCCTCTTGGGAGATTTCCTTTTCTAGCATCTCTAAATCATTCGGTTGTCATATCCCTAAAGACGCAATAGTTGAGATCTGACTTCAGTTTGTTCCTGTTCCTTCAGAGATGTGTTGGTGGTGAGAAGGTGACTGAAGACAGATGCAAGTGCAGCGGGTGGGCCAGTCTAAGGCAAGGGGAAGGAAATCAGAGCCCAGCCAAGGTGCCGCGATCTGCAGCAGCTCGCTTGATGGACTGCTGTATCACGGGCTCAGGACTGGGTGGTAACAAGGACTAGGGAGGGAAAAAATTGCTAGAATGAAGAGAGAACCTGTAAAACAGTGAAAAATAGATCAGGGAAGGCCAGCGTGATAGCAGAGAGATGGATGGAAGATGTACAGGAAGCAATCGCTGCTTAAGAACTGACCCCAGTGTTATTTCTGGTGTTAGGTTGCCAGAAAATAACGCTCTATTATGTAACCTTTCATAAATTAAAAGGCAGTGAAAAGTCTGAGGACACTATTATATTGTATAATAAAGCAGGCCTTTTTTTTGCTTGGAGCAAAATAAGAATGATTTTCCCACTATTTCCAGCATTTCTCAGTTTGCCTTGCTGCTGTTTCTGCTGGGACCACTAACACCAGAAAGCTGATGTTGTTGTCTCACAAGAATTAAGATTTCTAGCAATGCTATTAAAAGACCTGTGCCCAGGGTCATTTTTCTGTATGCTGTGCCATGGAACAACACACGGTGTGCTCCTACCAAGCTTCTCTTCTATCTGCTCTGCTTGCTGATGTTCAGTTTGACTTGCACAAACCTGCATCAACTCCTCACCCTGGTTTTTTCGTTTTTAAGTCATTGATTGTGAAAGTCATTGACATTTTTTTAGCAAACTGAATGCGTACACTCAGAGAGGTGCACAAACATGCGAGCTATATGGTGGGTGTGTATTCCCCATATATTCCCCAAACTCTTTTTTTTTTTTTTTTTCCCAAGCCATCTTCCTGCGCTCTGTTTATTTTGCTTACGGAGCAGCTCGCGCGTTCTTTCACTCCGAATTTTCTAAGCATCTCCACCGCGTTGACTGCGTCGAAGCACTGGCCCGTCACCATTATCTCCATTGTCATTTTGATTTAACGCTGTGAGGGAGATGAAAGATGCGGACTTCCTCCGGCAGGAAGCGAGGCCGGTGCCCGTTACGAGACGTGCTGTCCACGAGGAGCTCGGCGAGGTGTTGGTCTCCCCTCCCAACGCCGCCGCGTGCGGGTTTGGGAGCCGAGCACGCAGAGCTCCCGGCCAGCCCGGCCCCTCCGGTCGGGCTGTTTTTCTGCTGCGGTGACAAGAGACCTCGGGGACTTCTCTCTTCAGTAGACTCTCTATTTAGTTTCTGTTTACTTAGAGGGAATAGCCTGAGGGGCTACTGGAGAGAAAACATCTGTGGGAGATAATCTATAGAGTTATCTATCTATCACTCTTGTCGACCCTGTCTCCCTTGAGAGCAAGCTGAGAGACTTGTAATAAAAAGGCATCGCTGAAGAGGCTTTAGGGACAAATAAAGAGACATGTTAAGGGCCAGCTGAAAAAGGATAGAAGACATTATTAAAGCTCAATAGCCGTCTTATCAAAATCCAATAGGATAGGCATTTGGCAAAAGGCTTTAAATTTATTCTTTGACTTTCTCGAGAGCTCAAATTTATCCATTAACAAGAACGTACTGCACAGGGAGCGGGAGATGCTATCAGCTTCAAAAGAGTTGGATTCAATCTGGCATTGTTAAAAAACAAAACAAAACCCCAAAACTGAAGACAAAAACAATTTTTTTTTCCTTTGGCTGACTTCATACTTACATTGCAAACTACTAGCAGCCTGTAATATAATGCCGATGACATTATAAAGTAAAAGTAATTTATTCAGCACCTTTGCTACTTTTCCCAAATCGCATAGATTTTTTTAGAATACCGTTGTGCTTAGAAACTGAGTTAGATTAGAAATCTCGACCTCTGAGAAAGTATCAAGTAGTAAACACGACAGAGGCAGACGGAGAGCTTTTATTCCTAAAAGAAAAGTAAAAAAGAAAATAACGAATGTTTTGGTTCTGCAGATACGAGGCAGGATAGGTCCATAAATCTCTCTGGGTTTATTATTATATACAAAACGCTACAGGTCACAGGAACCATCTGATACTTCAGGAACACATTGTTCACACAAGATGATTGATTGATAATTATGATAATTTGCAAAATGATTATTTGGGTATTATAACCATAGTTTGTCCCACTGGATTGCTGTGAAGACATTTTCTATATCATGGGCCGTCAGAAATGGCCTCTGGCAACCGGGGATATGGAAAGGTCTGGTCGGTCTCTCCCGGTGGGATCTGTGGGACTGATGAATGATGACCCAGAGGAGTAAGAAATCAGACTTCAATAAGCAGTCAGGAAGGTAGTTAGAGAAGAGCAAGGGAACTGTTAACTGTCTTTGGTGGAGCAATTACGAGCTGGGCCATACACCCTCAGGCCTCAGCACAGTCTGTCGAAATATTACCCATGCAGGGAGAGATCGCCTTCGAGATTCTCGCTTGAGCTGTTTAAAGTTCCTGGATTTGCAGCACTTTGCACAAAAGATTCCCGTTTCCGTGTTTAACACATATTACGTGTTACATGTTCATTATATCTAACGAAAGATGTACTAAAACTGTTTCTAAATTTGATATAAGAATCCAAATCTCAGAGACGTTTCTATATCATTTAGTTGTATATATTGAGGAATCAAACCCAAAACGGTAGTGTCTCAAAACAGCCTTCGTACTTACCAAGAACCACTATTTACCAGCCTGAATTTAATCGTTTTGGAAACAGCATGTGCTTTTGCGCTCTTAGATTGAGCCAAAAGAGGGGGAGCGTGCTCCTGTGGGCTCGAGGGCAGCGAGCGCCGTGCGGGGACCGCGCCGCGAGGAGCCAAAATCCAGCTGCAGCGTGACCGCTGCCGTGCTGCTCCTATCTCCCGACGAGCTTCAGTTCGCCTGTTTTATAGGTTGTATCTTTATGAAATAAAGGTATGTTTAGCTGCCACAAACAGGGGCAGCTTTGAGTTGATTTTTATAATCTTTCCGTGAATAGGCTTGCGTCATTCCAGTAAGCCCTGGACAAAAGAGTGGACAGTTGTCTGAGGGTCTTTTTTATAACATTTCTCTCTTTCCATTGTTAGAGGGCTGCTAATAAAAGAACCAGGAGTCCATTAATTCAGTGAATGAACATATAGTAAAGTCAGTTCCCTCTTGAGAACAATAATGTTGCGGTCAGCTTAGGTTTCCATGGAAACTAAGTACTTCTAAGAAGTTTGCATCCTTGATTTTGCTGAAATGAAGCATGTAAAGCAAAAAGAAGGTGTAAAGCAGGCGGGGAAAAGTCGGCGAAGAAACCGATGGTTAGATTACGTTGCAGGAGGAGCACCGTGCGTTTAATTTCTGCGGTACAGTTGTTTGGGCTCGGTCGCGGAGTGCGTGTGCGTGACAGCTGAGTCCATAAAGGGGCCTGGGGGCCGAGCCCATAAATCAGGCCGACTTAGGGAGACCGGCAGCGGCTCGGCTTGCTCTGCCCCTGCCCGCGGTGCGTTGGAGGGAGCTGAGCCGCAGGCAGCACCACGAGATATACACAGTGCACCTCGGCACGGCTCCTGCCCTGCTTGCTTGCCGTGCTCTCGGTTGGCAAGGCAATGCAGAGCATGGGCTGGATGCGAACTTGTCATGTTGTTTTTTGGTAAATTAAGTTGGTTTTTCCTCCCTTCCGCTCCAGCGGAGTTCATGCTTGAGTCACTACACCCGGCAGTTTTAACCAAAGAGCAGTGATGGGGATTTGTTCTTTTCACGCTAACGCATATAACCCGCTGCCTTATTTTCTTGGGTACGTGAGTTAGGGTGATGAGGGGAGAGCGTCGGAGCCCTGTCACTGAGCTGTTTGAGCACCTCTACTGAACTCTGACGGTAAGTGTCCGTTGAACCCCAGGCATGGAGAGCTGCCCGAGGCCACCTCGCCTGCTTAGAGCCCCTCACAGACAAACAGCCTCCAGTTATAACGGAGCCAGCAGCAAGAAGGCAGGAGGCTGCCCCTGCTCCGGGCCCTGACACGGGTCCGGGTCTGGTCCGCGGGGCCTCGGCGTGGTCTCGGCCCCGCTGCGAGGGCAGAGAACAAAGACCAGAGCGCGCCGCGGGAGGTACCAGAAGTGTCCGAGTCGTATTTCAGCATCGGGGCAGCCTGGGCTAATTAGGGCAGAAATGATAACTCATTAGCTAGCTGGTCGTGTAATTCCTTCTGTTCCTGCCCTGGTAAGCGGTAACAAAACGCCGCACGCTCGGTTAGTCGGTGGCCATGGACCCGCGAGCGCCCGCCCGAGCAGCCAAAGTCAGCCGGGGCTGGGGTGCAAGGCGAGCAGAGCGGGCTCCCTGGGACATTTTGGCTGTTTTTCTGCTAAAGACATACGAATGTTTAAGGTTCATAAACATGTTTGTAGCTAAGAGCTTCCTCAATAGCATGAAGCCCACGTGTCCCAGAGAGTGACCCTCTCCTTACTTTTTACTTTCTTTGTTCGCAAAATCATTCACAAGCACGCACTGACGATTTGGCACTTCCCTCAGCCCTGCTTATCAGTCTGAATCTATAATTTCAGTGATTCCCTGCTAAGAAACCCACACGTGCTATCCTATTGAAATTCCAAATGCTCCACATACGTGTTTATTCATTTAAATCAAGCTTTGTTTTCAAGAGTTTGCATGTCTTTGAGCACATACTTTTTTCTTTTTGCTAATGAAATGAACTGCAGAATGAAAGGCTGGCATTTACGTGCCGCCTGTAAGACGATTACCAGTGAAATAATATTCTGGATGATTAGGAGGTATTACGGCCTCCACTCAGTTTAAAAATGCCAGAATGCCCCAGAGAGCCCCATGAATCTGCTGCCAGCCGGCCCCTGTCAGACCTGAAGGCAGCACTGTCTGGAGCCCAAAATCAACTTCAGGAAGGTCATGTGAAAGAAAATCCTCAGTCATCAGGAAGCCCTTGGCCTCGTGGCCTTTCTGACATTTTCTGACAAACCTTAAATCACCAGAGTAGACAAAACATCACAAATTTTGGAATGATAGCCTCTGGGATTTCAGAACTGTATGCGAGCTTCGGAGGGAAACCCCCACTTGGGCTGCTCCGCGGGTCGGAGGGCGAGCGTGCCCCAGGGGCCGGGATCGGGATCACCACCAGGTGCCGGGGCAGGAATTGTGGCAGAGCAGGGCATGGGACAGACAGCGATGGTGCTGCCGGCATGCGTGGGTGTTGCCGCTGGTTATTTACACCATGCCGGGAACATAACATCAGAGCTGTGAGAGTAGGGTGCGCCGAGTGGGGCGGGTTTCTGCTCCAGAGGGAAATTTGGGATTGGGATTTGTTGTGTATGTCGCGTACGGTACAGGAGCCAGGTGGCTTTATGAATAGTCAGTGAGCTTGGGGTGCGTGCAGTATCCCGTTAATCACGTTGTGCAGCTATTAAAGAGAATATCTATCAGGTAGGAGGCCTATTAGGGCTCTCCAGCTAAAAAGAAAAACCTGGACAGTAACTGGGGAGGAAAAGAAAGGCGGGGGAAAGAGCAGGGAGCGATGTGGATTTGCCTCTCGGCAGCTACGGTGCTGCTTGGAAACAATAAGCCAAAAAGCAGGGAACAGGATGCCAGTGACCTATAATTAAAAAATACATGTATCATAGCAAAACCAAAAAATGCTTCTGCTTCTATTTGATTTTTTTTGTTCACGTTTTGCTCTAGAAATATATCAAGGGTAAACAGCAGTAAAGATATGACTGTTGTCCCGTGCCCGTTCCAGGAGCGCAGTATATTTTGATGATGCCAGTTAGATGGCCTTTTAGATTAGATTAGATTTTTATGAGATTATAAAATATGTGTTCTGAAAAAAAGCCCCAATTTATTTTTCACTGGGCGGTTTTGAGAGGAAAATAATTACTGGAAGTCCACTCTGTGGTGATGTTCAGTAGTGCCTTCTATCTTTACCCATGGAAATTTCAACGTGCAGTGGGAGCACATCACAAGCAAATAAATTAATTCCCTGTGCTCTTTGTAGTAGATGAAGGGGTTGGATGGAGGAGCACCTAATGCTAAAACCTGCAGTACAAAACCTGACTTATTTGAGGGTAAGGATACAATTTTGGCTCCACGTCTTGATGATTGTCCTCAACATTTTTTTTTACTCCATATGGATGTTTCTTTTCACAACATAATGAGTTTTCAAAACTTTATTTTATTTTGAGTTGGGCCAAAACCACTTCACTTAAACCTAATCGAGTTATGTTTTCGGATTACTTCCTTTAACTTCTGCTGAATTTTAATTTAAAAATAATTTGCTTAAATAAATTGCTACTTATCAACAGAGAATGTTTTGAGTTGGGAAATTTCCAATCAATTCCAGTCTTTAGCTGTAATTTACTTGTACGACAGCAGCGAGCATTTATGTAGTATTTAAACTGATGAGGACTTTCCAAGTTCGGAGCCCCAAAAACTACTTCAGAGCCACGAGAGCAGGGCTGGTCGTGTCCTTCCACAGCAAGAGATGGAGCCGCAGCTGAGGAAATGGCGGCGTGTCCAAGATCCCACTCTGGCACCATTTGTTTCCAGCTCTGCCAGTTCCAAGCCAGTCCCCGGCTTGCTGGGAATCGCCGGGGCTGCCCCGGGCCGGGAGCTGCAGCCGGGATTGCTCAGCACCGGGCGTAGCCTCTGCAGGCCTGGATCCACTCCGCGGGCTCCTTGTAAGAGAAAGTAGCAAGGGATGGGAACTTTATCCTCCCGTCTTCAGTCATGACATGAGTAATTTTCACTAAATGTCCAGGTTTATCTTGCTCTTGTGTTGAAAATCCCCTGATTAAATTCCTGAGCTGAGAAGAAGGAACCTTGTCTCTCTGAGTGCTGTGGAGGATTTTGCTGACAATTTCTGTCCACTTGGGCAGCCGTAGGGGTTTCAGGTCTGGTTACGTTTCTTTGAAATTTAGAGTTCTACATGTGCCTTGACCAGCTGTTAATGCATGCAGAAAGGTCTCACATTTAAAAAAAAAAATGTATAAAATAGTAATAATAATACAGGAACCTAAATTAAGTGCTTAAATCCTTACTTGGCTACCCAAGCGATTGATCTAATTATTCTGAAATCCTGTGTTGGCTACCTGCTCGAGCAGTGGGCTTAAATGCAACTGTCAGCATCAGAGAAAGGAATCTGGCACCGAGAGCTCCCACGGTAGTTTGGGGAACTTTCCTGTACAAGCGAAGCTTGCGTGTGGTTTTGCACTGTTTTTGCTAATAGGAGCAACGGAGAGAAGAGGAGGGTGTAAGAGAGAAGCAAGAATAGCAGCGCTTCTGTCTGCTGGCCTTGTCTACTGCTGCGTGCTAGAGCGGCCGGGAGCTTCCTGCAGAAATAGTGCCTGGCTGAGAGCAGAAGGCAGGCACTGCTCCGCTCTCTTTTCTTTTTTCTTGCCTTTTTAAAAATAATATAGAAAGGGACAATGTATACAGAGGTAGAGAAAAGAGGTAGAGAAATCTGTCGAATAGGTTATAAACTAGTTAATAAACTTCATAAGCTTGCCTCATGCTTCTGTTTCGGGTTCCTGTAAGCTTTAATGTAGGCTTCGTGTTCCTGAAATGAAGAAATCTTTCCTACCGAGGCACCTTATCTCCTCATCTCCGTGCGTTAGCTGATCAGTGCGGGGCTTTGCCCTGGTGAACGCTGGCCTCCGAAGAGGGAGCTGAGCTCGCTGCTGAGCGTTTTTCCACATCATTGGTAATTGCTGTAGAGATAGTCAGGCACATCTGCTGTCAGGACGTCTCAGACCCTGCTCGGTGCAATAATTCCTCCTGCTCCAGGGGAATGAATCCCGAGTCCTAGCGGAACTGGTGCCCTTCGTTTCCAGTGGGATTCCAGGCTCAGAAGTCGGCCCACGCCACGTGCAGACCGGTGGGAGCTCTGGGAGTTGACAGAAATGCGATTCCATCCAAGCAGTTTTTCCAGAAGTGCTGTAGAGGTATAATTCTTCTCAAGAATTAAATTTAAAGCTAATCAAGAGGAACCTTCACTTTCCGCATTGCCCTGTGCAGTCATGTGCCCCTCCTGAAGTCAGACAATTTCTTTCAGGCTTTTAGTCTTCTGAGGAACATGTCATCTAGTTTCCAACGTAAATTTATCCCTGGCAGTCTCTATTTGCTGGTCTTTCTGCCAGTAAAAACTTGATCGGAATGGTGCCCCGTCCTCCGGTCCTGTCCCGTGGTGGCAGTGGCAGCCCCTCCGGGCTGGGTGCTCAGCTCAGGCCCCTCTCCCTGAGGTGCTGCTGGGTGCTGGTGGCTGTGCATCCAACACGCCCCCCCTCACCCTGCGGCTGGCATCGCCTCCTTGTCTGCATCCTGTTCACGGACCTGTGGCATGGGTCCCTTTCTGAAGGGATTTAAATCCGAGAGAAGAGGCCGTAGTGGTAAAAAGTGGGGATTTTATCATCGCTATCCAGATAACGCGATTTTCTCAGATTAATGTAATCAGAAAAACAAGGGTTATTATTGAATCCTGGTAAATGTCTGCTACTCCTGAACCCCGACCAAGGCTTCAGCCATTTGCTCTCTGAATGTTTGTGTTCTTGTGACTTTAAAGTGTTACACAGACGGAGGCTAGTAAAATGACCATGACCGTGACCGTGAAAGCAGGTTACTCCGAGATGATTTCAAACGGCCCTTTCTGCTGTGTGATAGGAAGGTTGGCAAAAAGTCGCTGATGAACGTCAGAGTTCGGAGTCTGTTTGGCTTGGATGCTGGCTCAGAAGTTTGGATGCATCTCTGCAATTCAGCCTGAACCCCTCTGGTCTGATAAACAGAGATGAAAATCTTGCACATGACATTTTTAAAAATTAATTCGTTCTAATTCCACAAACTAAGTGGACTGGAAATACCCAAGAAATAGATTTCCTTGTTATGTTTCCTCTGTTCTGCTTCTAATTCCAGGCAAAGCCTTAAAGCGTTAGAAGCCTATGTACATAAATAATGAGAAAAGAAGCTAATGGATTTTTTCTTTTCCTCCAAAAGTTCAGAAGTGTTTTAGAGCTGGACGAGACTTTGAATGTGTTTTCTTTCTCGTGGGACTTAGTAGAATGAAAGAGCAAGGAGTTTTCTTTTAATACCTCTGAATGGATTATTCCAGAACCAAGCAGAACCACAACCATAGATACAGCTGGTATGAAGAGCAGGTTTCAGGGGAGGACTAGAGTACACTGAAGGTCAGACAGTAAGTGAATGGTAAATATTATGAATAACAAACCCATATGCCAGTGATTTATTTCAAAAAGAAATAGATAAAAGAGTCTAATTGCAGCGCTGGTACGTGTGGCCCGCAGCTCAAACTGCCTGCAGACGGCCGCAGCCTGCGCAGCTCTGCCCGAAGGACTGGGAACGATTGCTTTTACTGTGAGAATGTTGTGCCAAGGGAGGGAGAGGAAAGCCCTTAACAATTTTAGGTCTTGAAGGGGGAGAACGTATAGGTGGTTAAATTAATATTCAGTGTCAATCTGAAAACGTGCTGTGCTCTTTGGATAAAAAGCATCTGTTGCTCTCAGTCACCGTACCATCCTGCATCGCCGCCTGTTCAGGTAGTCTTGTGCTTTTCGTACTTTTTCTGTGATGCTTAAATATGTCAAGCACTGAATTAAAACAGTCATGCGTTTGGCAACTATCTGTCCCATTTGTGAATAACCCTGCCCGTATTTGCTGCATTTGGGCTGTATTTCGGCTGTATTTGCACAGCTGTGATTTATCCTTGTTAGTAGCCCTTCTTCCCCCAGTTTCTTTTCACTCATATAAAGCAGTTCACCTGCATTTACTGTGCTTACACAGTGCTCCCCCTTTTCATGCTAACACAGCACACCAAATATTTGTTCGATTTTTCTTTAAATGTCTACCTAAATGAATAACCATTTCCTTAAAAGAAAAAAAAAAAGGCGAGAGGGGAAACAGCATCTTAATTCACAGGTCACAACTGCAAAGCCAATATGGTGGTGGAGGCAAACCCTGTGTAAAGGAAACAGAAATAGTTAAAATAAATAAATTAGGCCTGATCATGCTTCTAGTGGAGAATTTCCTTAAGATAAGCAGACATCCTTCTGTAAACTAAACAGCCAAAGCCAAAATTCTTGTTCTGCATTAACCTAAAGGGGGATCATCTGCGTGATACATCCATCAGAATAAGACAAGATGTAGCCAGCCTTGTAGCAAGAAAGATTTGTGTTAGATGCTAAGAAAAATGAAATACCAGAACAGTTTAGTACTGGGCGGACTCTCTAGGGGGGAGATAAAATATCTGCCCCTGCAGGCTCTGCAGAGACAAGCGCCTGTCAGCTGGACTTGTCGTACATAGCCCTGCTTTAGAGTAAGGGGTAACCTGGATGACTCCTGAGATCCTTTCTGCATTTTTATGGTGCTCATAAGTTTGTCTTGTTAATCAGCATGAGAGAGAGCAGCCAAGTGGAGGAGGTAGGGAGCCAGAACCTGTCCTCTCAGTCTCTACATAGCCTGCACCGGCAGGTTGAAGCATACTGAAAAAAGTGAGATGCGGTGCAGTGAAAGCTTCTCTTCTTACTTTAGGCATTTTGCTTTTCTTTAGAAAGTGATGCCTGGTAAGTTTTGTGCTCTTTACTTTGAGCATTCCTTATCAGTCAAACATTTTTCTCCATTTTCAAGTGGGTTTGGTGCTGAGGAGAGCTGGCAGGTTAAGGAGAAGGTTGATCTGAAGGGCTGAAAGTTACCTCCTAAACTTGTACCTAGCCAAGTTCCCTAGTATGGAAACTAGTCCATCCAGATTCCAAAACATGTCTTTATGCACATCTGAACGACAGAAGCCCAGAGAAAAAGAAATGGGGGGAAAAAGAAAAGAAAAGGGAAAAAAAAAAGCCTTCGTATCTGTAACTGTGAGCCAAGGTTCTGAATTAATGTAGTAAGGGGAAAAAAGAGATGATAGAATGTGGAATCCCAGATGCAATTAAGGATAGTAAATTACTGCTGAAATGCATTATGCTGTCATAAAAAAGCCTCAATGTGTCAAAATATTTTTCTGTTTCAACATGGAAGTTATTTGTCCTTGTGGCTGACATTGCTTAGTTTCTATGTATCGTTGCAATGGGTGGAAACATCCTTTAACTGCCAGACAGCACTTACCGATAAGCCAGCCAATTAATAATGTTGATTTGAAAAGCCCAAGAATAGGTGAGAAAGCAAAGTCCTTTGGTAAGTCATATTTGCACAGTATTAAGAGTCCCCTTTTACCTGATCTAGTAAACATGGTATTAGGAACTCTGTGCTATTGAAAAGTTGAGAGACTATAATGATATGTGTCACTGATAATTGCCACTCCTAACTATTCAGCACCCACTTATCATGCCTTTTGTACATACATACCTTTGAAATAGACAGCTTATGCTATATGTATTTCTCTTTCCTAAATACTGATGGGGTGATTTTTTTTTTCCTGATACATTGACCTGCTTTATCAAAGAAGTAAACGGGGAAGAAGAATCAGCATTTCCTTCCAAGCTGGTGGCCCTCACACCGCAGGGTTTGCGACAGGCCTGGATGTACAAACATCTCCGTCTGTTTGCTCAGCTGATGCCACAGTCTTCTCGTGCTGCATTGCTGCATGCACTCCACAGGCAAGATGAATGTAGTTTGTGATGAAAGCAAAAGGTGATCTGGATCTATAAGCAAATGCAAAAGTGATTCACTGCGGTAATTCCACTGTCACTAACCCCACACAGCCACAGCTTTTTACTTTCGGTCTCCGGCATGAATCTGCTGAGTCTCAAGCGGCAAAAATACCGAAGGCATAGGATCGTGAAACAGAATGGGGCTTAATCGGGAGGGAGGCTCGAGCAGAGCGGTTGTCAGCTGGCAACAGAATGCACTCTATCATCTGTATCTTTGTGTGTTCCTGTACTCTTAAAAAGGCATAGAAATTGAATTAATTAGAAGTAGCTGAAGCTGTTTGATTAAAGGGCTTACTTGTTGCCTAGACGTATGTGTAGGTATAGAAATGCAATTAGTTGAGGAGTGCCATTAGCAGTGTCAGAGACCAGAAGTAATAGAGCTTAACCCTCACAAGAGCCGCACTGTCGAGTTGTGCGGAGCTCTTTGCAGGACTTTGTTGTACTGCAGGAACCACTTTTACCTCCTAGCTCTTTCTGCAGGGTGAGTGCCCGGGGGCTGCCCCGCTCCGGGGGCACACGGTGCCAGCTCTCCCCTGCCTCCGACAGCCAGGGCTGGGAAGGGACGCACGTCGAGGCTCTCCTGGCGATATGTGACATACATAAATGCAGCAGCTTTTGGGAATCCCGTGAAAGTACGGCTCTGAGGATGGCACAGGGGAACGAGCTCCTTGCACCCCTGGTCCTGTGTCGCTGAGCTGTAGCTATTTGGTGTGAGTCTGATCAGAGCACATGCGAGATTAAAAATCAGCCCTTCAGAAGTAATGGTGTTCGGATACCGTACAGTGTTGCTGCCTTCAGCAAATTAACTTTATCAGTGGCTGCCTAAGTTCACGTAGATGGTATTAGGACTTATCTGCACTTCTGGTCTGAGCGTGGACTTTGAATGCTGCTGTGATCTGTTTTAATGAGCGTTGTGTAGCCTTTGTGCTGTTACTGGGTTGTCTTCCTAGACCTGCAGAGTAGGAAGAGGGAACATTGACTGGATTTAGCCAGGGCCAGCGTTGTGCTTGGCTGAGTGACCTGTGTGGTTCGGTATTTCTACCCAGTGCATTGCCTCTTGCTGCTCTTTCACGAAGATGCTCTTGACTTAAGCGCTGTAGCGTTTACCCACAGTGTCCTCCATGAATGAGTTAATAATGTGCTGCAACCATCCGTGGTTGAGAAATACTAAAACACTTTCTGGGGGAGAAATATCAGTGTATGTGGTACCCATCATGTGAGAAAACGTCCACCAACATCAGTCAACATTGGAACAAACCCACCCTCAATCATCATAAATGTATATTAAATATCTGTTCTTTCCCTTGAGAAAGTGCCTTACTTTAGATGAAAAGAAATGCACTTCATATTTCAGCTGATAATGAGAAGTTAATAAAATTGGGATTTTGTGCAATGCAGGACCTCTGACATCTTAATCTTTATTAAAGAGACTTAAACTACCAGGAACTGCTGGTGCTGACTGGCACAGCCAGACTCAAGAAACACCAGGAGAGACTGGTCAAATGAACTGTTAAACAACTCTTCCTAATCCATCAGGAAGAAACAATAAGTGCTGGAAACATCTATTTACCATGCATCAATCACGCTTACCTAAGCAATTTCTAAGTAATTATACTTCTGTTATGTAGTTCCTGAGATGACTGGTCTGAACAAGACATTTTCTTTATTAAAACACAAAAATTTACTGTACTTGACATATCGAATGTTGTTTCACATTCTGACAAAGCAGTAATTTTTTTGGACATAACCTCTGCTAATTGTTGTATTAAAATCCTATCTGGAATTCACTTAGCTACTTTTACCTTTTAAAAGCTTTACAAAAGGATGGTTTTTAAATGTTTTAATGGTAGAGATTTTGTCTGCTGAGTTTTGCTAAGTCAGTTAAAAAAGCATTTGCACTAGCTTAACAAGATGTGTAGTTTCAGCAGACCTATGGGAAGGAGATTTCTTTTTCTGGGGTGGGGAAGGGGTAATCGATCCTTTCTGCAGTAAAAGCTCATTGCTTTCCTTCTTTCCTTCTTTTTGTTTTTTTTTTCTTTTTTTCCTGCTTGCTTCCATCCCAAAGCATCCACTAGGTGCAGGGAGAGAGACACTTCTGTAACAGACTGATGGTCTCCAGCACAGAGCAGGTAGCATACCTCTGGCTGCTCCTGCTCAGAGTACCAAAGATAGAGAAGTTTTGCTTATAATTTTCCTACCAATATAACATTCTAGACTACTAGATAAATTAATGAAGAGCGATTTGTGTCTTCATTTTATACAGCTAGACAAGTGCAGTATGTTGCGTTTTGTTGACCTTTGGTGTTAGAAGCTTGTGGAGTTACAAAAACATATATATATATATATGTGTGTGTGTGTGTGTGTTTAACAAGCCCATCGTTGTGTGGGGCTTTGAAACGTCGTTTTCTAATCCACTCAGAGAAAGGGGAGGGATAGAGTCTTTGTCAGTATCCAAGCAATTAGGATAATTAAAAAAGAAAGCTTATTGGGTAAACATGCTCTTAGATTGTGACCTCTTAATTAATGGACTACAGGGAGAAATTACAGCAGTGGCAAGATAATTAACACATGCATTTAAAAAGAACTGTTAGACAAGGGTATTATAGGATAGTAAGACACAGATTTGAATCACCGAAGGACTATGGAGGTGAACAAACACAGTTGAACAAGACAAGATTTGCATGTATGAGTGCCCCGGCACACAAGAGGGAACAGATTAGGTTAACTTCGTTATCACATGTGGGCGGCTCTCACAGTAATAAGGTCCCTTCAGCAAAGTATTTTAAAAGTCCATGCTGATTTTTGTACAATCTCCACTGAGACGAATTCTGCCACAGAACGCGTGCTGCCATTTCTAGTAGTTGTGCGTGGTCCTAGTAAAGCCTTGCAATTTGTCCCGCTCCCCTTGGTAGGAATGTTGACAGCCGTCCATGGCTATCAGCGATGCGCTCGGGGCTTGGGGTTCCTAACAGAAGTCCCCATGCAGGGCAGTTTTGTGGCATCTCGCACACCTTGCTGGTTTTGTTACCCTCGCTAGTTCTAGCAATTTCAGCAAATATTTTAAAAACTCTATCAGTCATTTAAAAAAAAAAAAAAAGAACCAGATTGTTGTGTTTAGAAGTGTTCTGTACTTCAGGAGGCAGAGGATATCTGTCACCCCAAACAGCCCATGCTTTAAGAACCGTCAGCTTCGTAACATCCCAGATACGTGTGTATTTTTCTCTCCTTTCACCTCTGTGGTAAGACAGCCATTTATTTAAATGGAAACTTTCAGTAGATTTTTGCAGGCAATAGAGAAGGATCTTTTGAAAACCTGGTTGCAACCAGACAGAGCTCTGCAATTTGAAAACCTCTTGGGAACAAGCGAGGGGTGCTTTGTAGAGCTTGGGTCACGTCCATGCTGTTGGGTCCCAGCCTCTGATTACAGGGTAACTGGTGGGGGGCTGGTTCAGCCCCAGCACTACACGTACCCCCAGAAGCCATCGTCCCATCCATTTGTCTCTTTTGGCACTAAAACGTTCTTGCACTTTGTAGTTATAAAAGGGGCTGTGCAAGGTGTGGAGGGGGAATTCTCTGTGCCTCTGTACGCCAGCAGCTAACCTGCACCAGCACAGCAGGAGGCAGGCTGCACACAAGGTTTGGATGGGGCGTGGAGGTGGTTCGTCTGGGTGGGATGTACCTACGTACACGGTGCACATGTCAAAGCCATTTTCTGTGCTCTCTAATCGTTAAATTCCTAAACTCTACTTTATAAAAGAACAAACTGCAGAAAAGTCTAAAAGTGAAATTATTTGTGCGAGGAGATCAAGCCTCGTGTCGTAAACGCGTACGCGAGCCAAACCGAGTGATTACGTGCAGTTTAAGGACGTGTGATTTGCATATCTCCCCACTCTTCCCGGTACCGCGGGGAACAAAGAGATGCTCTGCCAAGCCCACGGTGCGCGTCTCCAGCCGTGCACTTGTCCCGGGTCCCACCCACCTCTCGGTAAGTCTTAGCTTTGCTGCTTTTGTCTGAATATAAATGTCCCCGCTCAGTGCTCTCTTCATCCTACCTGGAACATTAGAGATGCAAGTAGACAAAAAAAAATGAAAAGCTTTATGAATGTTTGATTAGTGACTTGGGCCCCAAATTTTTAACTAATTGAGAACATTAAATAGCATGTCTCTGAAAGACTAATACAAGACACTTTTCAAAGCTTCTTTAATAAAAATTCTATTTGGGATTTGACCATAATGGCTATCCTTGCTTGCCAAAACATGACTTCTTAGCAGGTGACTTTCATCAAGTACATCTGAAATAGTACCTAAATGAATTAGCAATAAAATGGACTTAGGCCTAGCAGTAGGAGCCTCCATTAATCTTGGGTTAATCACTAAAGAGATGCCATTCACTTTTCTTAAGAAGTCACATTTTTCTCCCCTTGCTGGCGACCAGATTTCATAAAGTAACATATTTCTAATGAAAGGGCTCTGCTTGAATTAAAACCCTGAAGGTTTATGCAGATTTTAGTTTTGATTACTGCTGGCATGGGCTCTTAGCAGACTCCGGAAGGTAGGTCCGCAGTGAAAGAGTCCCAGCATGCAGTTCATAATATTCTTTGAAATAAAATAGTGCACTTGTACTTAGTGGCTTTAATCAGCTCTGACTTTTGATAGTCAAACAATAGCTAATTACAGTAACACCTGCCTTCTAAGTCATGTCATGTAGGTTATTGCCAACAAGAGACCTTGTATCTTAGCTGCATGATTATTACAGAGTCTAAAACCTATCTGTTAAAAAAAGGAGGGGGGAGAAGAACTGAGTTTGGTAGCCATTATACGTGTTTTTATTGTCTGATGCATTGCTGGCTTTTCTGTTTGCAGTTCTCTCTGTCTGAAAGGCAAAGAGTTGGTGTTTGTGACCAGGTTAGAGAGCTGAGTTTCAAGGAAAGATACGTGTTTGCAGCTCTCACTTTTGTGTGAAGTCACAATAAATGATGCACGGTCTCCGAGCATATTTGAATGCCTCTCATTTTACCATGTAAAAACACAACCCAAAACAAAAACCCCGCCATTGCGAGTTGTTCGCATCATCTAATCGCTGGCATGTAGCCACAGAGCAGAATTTTATTTCTCTGTCATTAAATGTAATCGTACAGTGAGGGGGAGGGGGAAAGGCCCATTTATTTCAACCTCCATCAAATTTGGAAGGGCTTCATAAAGTAAATTGCCTAGCTGAGAACTTGAGTTTCAAATAACAGTCAATATTTCGGAAAATAAATCCACGCTGCTTTTCCTATCGTTCTCCTTCACGTGAAGAACAGGCAGATGAATTTCGCTGTACTCGCCGGCCGCTGTGGAAGCCATAAATTATTGTCTCATTGAAGACTCTCTTTCCTCATTAATTTTGCTAGCAAATAAGTCTTCGTTTTCACAAGCCCAGTCAAGTGAATAATATCAGGTGTTTGCCAGAGGCTGAGCAGCCGCTGCAGCAGCTTCAGGAGCCGGAACCACAGATGTGCGCGGACGAGGCGAGGGATGCTCCCTCCTCCAGGAGGAGGGGATGGGGCTGCCCTGCTCTGCGCTGCGTGAGCGTGGAGCTAAAAGGGCATTTTAATAATCTGAGCTTTCAGAGAAAGCCTGCTGGTCAGAAAGGGACAAAACCGAGCCATGAGTAGATCTTGTTTTATAAAGTGTAATCCTGTGTGCGGTTCGCAAAAGCCATCACGTTGCGTTTAGGTTGGGCAGAAGTTCACCACCTGCACTTTGGTTTTGCTAAAACTTATTTGTATTGCTTTTTTGTAGTTGTTTGTTTGTTTGTTTGTTTGTTTTCCCCCAGCAAACCTCATCTTAAATACTTTGAGAACATATATGCGTATATATATGCAAAAGGATTCTTTATCATGTAATAATAATAGACAGTACTGTCGTGGTGCCTTCAGTTCTTGTGCTGCTGTTTAAATGCACATGGAGATATCAGTCCTGCCTCAACTGAGGTTTGTTTGTTTTTTTAATAAGTAATGTGAGATATGGAATGTTTTTATAGAAAAATAGTCTTTGATGCAATGAAGTTGTATATTTAATGCTTGAATTTAATTCAGCAGCTGTCTAGGAAACCTTAGTGTTTAGCTTTTCCTTTTATTACTTATTAGACTTGAAACTACAGTGGCCAGAAGAGCAATGCTAAGCAGCTTGCTCAGTGCCTGCAATTGCAGAGGAGCCTAGGATGTGTGTCTGGTTGGGGCTTCCAAGTAACTCCCATAAAAATTCTATTTAATTTATTTTGGATTCTGCCACAGTTGTGCCATCAGTAAGAGAACCCTGACAGCGCAATTCCTTGTGCAGGGCAGCGGCACAACAGAATTTAATCATTATTTCTCCGTGGTTTTGAAGGCAAACGGATGAAGTTCTGGGAAGGGTATTGTTCTCAGATTGTTTGCTCTGAATGACAATAGAGTATTTTTATTTTTTTTGGCCTGAGGTCACACGTGGGTTGTGCCTGAGCTGTGGCATCCACAGTCCCAGTACCTGGGACAAGCGGAAAGGGGCAGAATCCGCTGTAAAAACCGAGGTTCTTCATCTCCACGGGTGGAGAAACTCTAGTGCAAGGTGGGAAAAGCCTGGTCAGGGCTGAACGTCAGGCGATGGCAAAGCAGGGAGCAAACTGCAGAGCTTTCCTTCCCGACTTCCAGCCCAGTACTCTGTCATACCGCTTCCCTCTGAAAATGTAAGAAACGACAGACGTGAAGCTGTGGGGGGGGGGATCCTCTGCTGCCTATCAGCGCGTCAAGGCACCAAACTTCAGTGCAGGATTCGGCCAGTCCGTAGGGTGGGACAGTTTGCTGTCTGTTCTGGCACCTAGGAGTGTGGGCTAGGCCATCTTAATACAGATTTTGCTGGTTTATTTAATGGTTTATACAGAACTTGAATGTTAAGCTGCACGTTGGCCTCTCTGCATTTTAAACAACCAAATCGCAGCCTCGCCTGGTGCAGTGGCTGCAACATGCAGCCTAAAATGGGTGCTGACACAAGGCATTAGCTGCACTGCGACCATCGCGTCGGAGAGCTGAAGATGTGTGTAGGTTGTTTAAAGTTTCTCTTTAGAGTCAGGCTGTGTGGTCGAAAACCGTTCCTCTGCGTTACACGAGTTGCTTGCAAGGGAGCACGTTCGGGGTTACCTTGATGAAGAGGGAATGAGTGCATGTTAAAAGGAATTGGTGTTAACTCTGCTTCCCAAAGCTGCTTTAAGTTCACCGTTTAATGGGCTATTTTTTCCCCTAAGTTATTCTTTCTCACTCTATCATTTGTCACGTTAACCTCAAACCGTGTAGTAAGAAATCTTCTTTATATCAGTTACCATGTTTGCCATATCTGATCAGTTTGATTGATCATGGCCTCAGCCACAGGTTGGTAATAAGCTGTTTTGAGAGAGACACACATTTCCCATAGGACAAAATTGGCATGACAGCATTATAAACTGGCCATTTATCAACCTTCTCCCTGGTGGTCACTGTCGGAGCTCTGCTAGGCAGGCAGGCGAGCGGGGCTTCGGCGGCGCTGCAGGGGGATGGAGTCGGGGCCAGCGGACGCCGCGGTGCAGCTAACGCGGGGACAGTAACAAATGACGCTGTATTTGAATCAAAATTGTTGGTGCAAATGTCACGCGTAAAGTCGACCGAGTTCCTTCTCTGGCAGCGGCTCGTTAGGTGCGTGTCGGGTCGTGCCGGTCCCGCTGCAGGCGGAGCAGAGCAGCGCTGCCAGCTCCGGGGTGCCCGTC
Source organism: Cygnus atratus (assembly GCF_013377495.2). Classification (NCBI taxonomy): domain Eukaryota; kingdom Metazoa; phylum Chordata; class Aves; order Anseriformes; family Anatidae; genus Cygnus; species Cygnus atratus. Next base: position 1,383,158 of record NC_066382.1, on the reverse strand, counting down.
CTGCGGCACGAGGTGCCGATACCTGCCGCCTGTCGCCCGCGGGATACTGACGGTAACAAACTGGGCTCCGTTACAGCCGGGCACGCATCAGGGTTTTATAGACCCTGCGTGCGTAGAAAAGGGAAAAAAAAGACACACACCCTATCTTAAAAGGGTTGCGCAGGCGTTCTTCAGTTACATTTCTGTTAACGACAAATCCGTGGACGGAGTGAGGTGACGCAGGGCCTTTGGTGTCATGGTCTCACATCTCCTCCCTGTGCTCCTGCCCCGGGAGAGTCAGCAGGTCCTGTCCCGGGAGGAGCAGCAGGAGCCCTGCCGAGCCGGGCCCTCCGCACGCATCCGCCCCGCGCCCTCCCACCCCTGTGCTGCTGCAGCTTCTGGCAGCTCAGCCGCAGCTTGGTGAGCACGCCTGACCCCATCTCTTCCTCGCAGCACGCCTTGCTGCAGTCATCAGTATATTTTTTATTAAGGAAAATTTGGATTAAGACATTTGCTCCTTCATTATCGCCTTACTTTGCCATACACAGACCAGGTAAACTTCCTAATGAAATAGAAATTCTTGTACCTTGCAGTATCTTCTTGTATCTTATAGTAGCAAGTGGGGACCTGACTTTGCACTAAAATACATATTTTATAAGATCTTTCTTGATCTAGAAAGGCATTTAATCCCATGCCTAATTTGAGTCCAGTGGAACTGCTCCCATGCGTACAGGTAACTCATGCTTACGTTCCCTGCTGGTTCGAGACCTGAGCTGTCGCCGTTAGGTATCATGCCTGCTTTAGTGATGCTGGTATCTCACAGCCCTCTAGAACGCAGGATTTCCAAGTACTTTAAGGAGATCTTCCCATATATCTTGCTTTCTGAGCACCTTTGACAGTGTGTGTGATGCACGTTAGAGGGAGAAATCCATCTTCGGAGCAGAACCGAGGAAGGTGTTACAAAACTTTCCTTCTTTTAATCTGCTCTTAGGGCGTCGTGTTTTTTTCCCAGAGAATTTTGGTAAAGTGATTTTATTTTACAGGTTGAGTGTGAAGTTATTTCCAGACTGCACAAACTGCAAATTTTAATCTTAACGATAGATTTAGTGACCACTGAAGTGTAAAATAAACTACCGTGGCCTAATCAATCAAATCTGCATAGTTCAGAGAAAGCACCTGTATGAGGCTGTTCTATCCGAATGTCTGTAATGGTAATAGATGTTTATTAGCAACCATAAAGCTGTTTGAATTTAATATCTCTCTAAATAACACCAACAGCATTAAAACAAATCTCTAAAGCAAATGCAACCACGCCATAAACAGCCCACAATGTAAGGTTTAAAAGCCATTACAAGAATCCTGCAAGATTCATGGTTTCTGCTGTGGCTTTGGACACTCAGCTGTGAATGAAAAAACACTGCAGTTACTGTACTGAGCCCTTGGAATAAAGCACTGCCCGGATATTAATGAATTGGCAGATTTTGTATTTCAGCACAAAACGTACGCAGCTATCTTGTTAAATTGCATGGGCAGCAGAAGCTTCTAACAGGGCTGCGTTCACAGCTCAGCTACATCTGAAATGTCTTCAAAAATCAGCTTGTAAATGGGGAAAGATCAGCTTTTAACCCAAGAAACAGCTCCCGGGAAGTGCTGAGGACACTGATGTCATTCTGAAGCACCAAGGTGGCTGTGAGTGCTCCAGACTTGTAGGATTACTAATCCCTCATGGTTAGAAGTGAACCAGAATTACCTCATGACCGGTGGTTGTGATTTTCTTGGCACTTAGAGCATAAAAGCCGAACCCTCGGTAAGCCATCAGGCCCCGCGTTAATGAACTTCCAAGGATTTTAAAAATGTTCAGGGTTTTGAGAATTAAAAAATAGGTTGGGTTTTCCTCTGCTTAATCAAGACTTCTTCTTTGGCCCCTTATTTTAAGCCATCTCCAAGGATGGCTTAAAAATTCCAGTATTCTTCTGCCATCCTTGGAAATGGCAGGAAAGTTCTTGGACCGGAAGCTTTTGACTCCTGCCCTGCCTCTGCTTGCTGCCCGGGTCTTTCCCGCGCAGCGGGGGCGCAGCGGGGCGCGGGGCTGGGGCGCTGCCCCGAGTCCGGAGGCGATGGGCGCCAGCCCTTGTCTGTGTCCGTGTCTCCTCAGCAGAGCAATGCCCTACCTTTCATCTCAGCCCATTTTAAAAAATGTGATAAAATGCAATTTTTTTTTTCCCTGAGAACACCATTTTGGCTGGAGCAAGGCAGTTTGCGGACCAGGCTCTATAGTGTTTGAAATGCAACCAGGGCCCCGCAGGAAGGTTGTGCTTGTCCCTCTGTCAAAGGGTCGGAGCGGGTCGGGAGCTTCCCGCAGGGGTGCGCGGCTGGCTCCTGACCTGACGGGGATCTTGCCGAGGGGCGCAGCGCTCTCCTCCCCGCACGGCGAGGCCGGCTGCTGCTCTCCCCTACATTTATGGGGCGGAGAAGCCAATAAAACCTCGTTTTGTGGCACTGACGCAGTCTGAGGTCAGGGCCCCCAAGACGCAGTTGTTTTTTTGGGGGAATGCGGTCGGATCAAAGTGCCCAGGAAGAACAAGACGTTCAGATGACAGGAGGTGATGGGCGCACCGGAGGATAAGGGGCGGCAGTGTTCGGCCCGGGCTGTGGTTAGCAGCGGGAGCGGTGCCGGCAGCGCGCTCACCGGAGGGCAGCCAGCCCTGCCCCGGCCCGCGGGGAACATTGGAGGGCTCTGTGCTCGCAGCTCCGACCCTGCAGCGAGGCCGGGGCAGGGATTTCTCAGCACGCGGGAGGGAAGAGAAAGGAAATCGGCAGCCGTTGCAGCGAGGTGACGGGCACCTGATGCTTAACGAGTGGGACTGAAACCCCGTCTCTGCCCGGAGGGACTGGAGTAGGAGGAACGCTGTCTTGGGAACGGAAAGTGAAATTTTGGTAAAAACCCAAGTCAGTCTCAGTAGTGCTTTCAGCTGGGATGCTCGCGGCTCCTGGTGGCTTTTCTGCTAGGGCTGCTGTTTGCAGCCACCGGGCCCCAACCTGAGCTGGTGCCCAGGACCACGCTGAGCGCTGCGGCGGGTGCTCGGACGGCAGCAGCCTTGCACGCGTGCTCCAGGAAGGGCCCCGTCCCTCGCCAGGCACACGCAGGGGTCACAGGTGGCTGTGGGAGGAGAAGGCGAGAGACAGGGAAGCCCAGCAGATACCAAGTCCCGAAACAACTGGAAATAGTCAGAGCGTTGCTTATCATTTATAGGAAGTTAAGGATTGACATGTGGCATATGGAAGGTGTTAAGAAAAAAAAAAGCTGTATGGGGAGATCTGCTGCCCACCTCCTCCTGTGCAGGAGCAAGTGAACAACTTTCCTCAGCTTTCTTAATGCAGCTAAGTAAGAGCTCTGCGTAACAAGAGAGTGGTTTCTCTTGTAAGAAATAATTCTTTTTCTTTTTTTGCTATGAATTATAAAACAAAACACCCCCACAACCAAAAAAAAGAGGTCTGGCTGGAGCAGGAACAATTGCAGGAGACAGCTGACGGTGCTGCCACGCTGTGATAACGCGCCGTGATCTCAGCCAGGGAAGCCGAGGGTGAGACCGTCCCCGAGCAGGAGAGATTTTCTTTTCCATCGTCAGAGAGAGAGCGAAACTCAAACGGAAGGCAAAGGAGGATGAGATTGGATGCTAGGAGCCTTAACCGAGAAAGAGAGCCAGTAATTGTTTAAGGGAATTAAAGTAACGGAACTAGTTCTGGACATTTTGTGTTTTATTGGGAAACCCACAAATAACAGGACCAGCATTCCCCGCGTGTTTCATATTTCCGTCTTCCAAACTCTTCACCAGCAGCAAGCTTAAGTTTTGCCCATCTTTTCAAACTGCTGTTTGCTTTGCACTGCATTCATCCCTGCACCCACTGGCATTTTTTTCTGATCAGCTGTTACTTTCTGATCAATTTTTAAGTCTGTGAGTTTGCCTTGATCTCCGGGAATCCCCCAGCTGTGATCCTCTGTCCTAAAGCTGCCCAAGGAGCCCAGAAATGTGCAGGAGCCCAGCAGCCTGCAAAGGCTGGTTACGCTCTTCCCTCTTCCTTTGTTGTGTCCAACTTTTACGTCTTGCTTTATTCCTGCCTTACTGATTCCGTACAACAGGACCTGTTTCTGTTGTCACTTGACTACTCGGCACTTACTACAAGGTGCCGGTCCTTGACCGAGTTTCCTAGGTGCTGTGACAGGACACTCGGGAATGCTGAAGAGCTTCTCGCTGGAAATACAGTTATTTCTAGCGAGGCAAGCGTGAAGCGCTGAAGACAGGGACAAGATGTTCTGGGTCTGTTCAGTGGTTCCTCTGCTTGTTGTGTAAGCGTTTGCAGTTGGGTGAATAGCTGGGTGCAGAGCTGGCATTGTGTCTGCCAGTTTTCATACTCTCTGCGGGACGATAAATGAGTGAACGTAGCTCAGCAGGTAGCGGACTTATCTTGCAGTGCATCGGGACGAGGGAAATAAAGAAAGAAATGGAGAGACTAGTGTCTGGCCTTCCCTAGTCATATTTCATTTATCCTTGCTTTCTGGACTCACCTTTTAGTGCAATTTACTGGTTTGTATGTCTTGTCCAGAAACATCGTCTTTACCATATCAAAGTAAGTACCCTTTACAGACAGGTTCCAATATGAAATTGCAGTGCAGAATAATAGCTAGTAACACCAGCATCCAACCTTAAGCACGGTGCGCTAGCGTGTTGCTTGATTACAAGAATAATCATTTTACCAGTGCTTCAGTGAGGAGAAGGCTTCTCGGGTTTGGGGGAGTGAGTGCCTGAGAGACCGGGGCTTGGGGTTCACACCTCACCCTACCGCGGGCCAGCTGTGACTGCTCTCAAGCAGCTTGCTCACCGCTCGGAGCTCGTCAGGCCCCGTCCACAGACCGGGGAGAGCTCGGCTGGCGGTGTCGGGAGGCGCAGGGCCGGCGGCTTCCTCAGCAGCGCCGTGCTGCAGCACCTCGGGTCGCCGGCCTGCTGCTCCGAGGGCTCCTCCGGTACGAAGCAGCACTTCCCCTGAAATCTTCCTGAGTTGTGCGTCTGCGAGCAAGGTCGTGGCAAGTAAGTGCGGGCGTGCTTCAGGGTGCCTGCTGTGGTGCTGAGCGTAAACGGCACGGGGCATGCGGTACGGCGTCGGCGCACTGCAGTGAGAACTCGGTAATCTGAAAGACTTTATATGAGTTTTGTTAAAAAATAAATGTACTGTCCAACCACAGCACTCGTTTTTCCAAATGAAATAATTTGTATTTAAAATGCATTTTTTTTTCTATTTCTTCAAGAGGAGCCAAAGGCCTTAGTCTGCCTTCAGGATTAGCAGCCAGTACAATTTCAATTTATAATAGAAGCCCGTTTTGATTTGCAAATAAAAAGCATCTGAAACCACTAACCAACTTGGCTTTCATTTTTATGCCTGTAAAAATGTCTGAAACGTTTGTTTTTTAAATTTTCTAACTGTAAAATGTGCTCCTATGACCGAATATGTCCAAGTTTCAATTGGAAGAGAACTTTTTTTTTTTTTTCCTGATGAGAGGAGTTAAAAAATCCTCACGTTTGCAAGGACTTCAGAATGATCAATCCATTACAAGCAGACTAAGAAAGAATTTGGTGTGAAATAACCTCCCTTATCCTGTTGCTTTACTTGCATGAGTGACACGAAGGCCTAAAGGGCTAGCTGCCATAGATCCAAACAGCCAGGCAGTGCAAGGAGAACTCCTCCCGTGGCTCTCCGTGCGGTTTGCTGGCCCGGCACGTGGCCGGTGGAAGGCCCGGGTGTCCCTCTGGAGAGGCAGCCCTTCCTCAGGAGCCGCCGCACGCTGAGAAGAGCACCTCGGCACCGGGGTTCTTACCGCCTTTCTTTGGCTGCTTTGCCTGGGGAACCCTTGAAAACCACCAGAAATGCTAACTTGTGGCAAAGCGACTGCAGTTTGGTTGCAGCTCTATTAACAAAGCCTTGTAGCAGTGTGCGAGCGCTGACCACCATGAGCCAAGGGCCACCGAGACCTCTGCTAGGAAGGCTGAGCCTGCGTAAGGGGTTTTGCTAGCCCAGGTGTGTCAGTCCTGCTTCATACCTTGACTCTGCCCTGATCTAGGCAGGTATTGTCGGGATATTTTCATGGCCTTGGTTTCATATGAAACAGGAAAAGAAAAGGTGCAAAAAGCAAAGCCAAATACAGTAACTTCGTAATCCTTAACAAGTTGGTTTGGGTTAGGAATGTGACAGAAGTGAAGGATGCCTTTTGTTTTGTTTTGTTTATTTGTTTTGCTTCTTTCAGTCTGAACAGTTTCAGTAGTTGCAGCTTTTCTCAGGTCCCAAGTTTGTAATTTCTTACAGGCCAGTATAAAACTGTTTTTTTTTTCTTCTGACAAAAAGTGAACATTGCTCTGCCAGGCGAAACACCTGAAATGGTTTGAGAAGCATTCTCTGGTAGTGCAGAGCTGAGGCACAAAAATTGGACAGGTTGTCATGTGGTATAGGATGCGTTTGTTTTTACTTGGTACTTAACAAACAAATTTAAAAGGAAAAAACAAACCCAAGTCTTTCCTTCCACTTTGTGTTTTCCTAGTTTCAGGCAGTTATTTTCTCTCTTTTCCCAGCTGGTTCGTCAGTTTCGTTATTGTTTGTGTGCATCCCAGGGAAGTGTTATTGTAAACCCGCAGTAAATTAGCTGGAGGACTCTGAAGTGCATATAATCCCTCTAGGCTATTTCAGTTCATTTCTTCCTCTGAAACAGTTTAGATTTCATTGTCTCCTAACACTGTTTTAAAATGTTTTTGCTCAGTCTATACTGCCCTTGCGAACAGCTCTTTGCAATAGATGTGTTCTTAACCTGTGTTGGAGAAATGGATCTTTAAAGTAAGCCCGAAGGGCGGTAGGGCATCTGCCTTGCGGTGTCTGGATGTGCTGCGGGGCGGCTGCACCCCGGGTGGGCTCCTGGTGCAGAAAGGTCCCAGCTCTGGGTGCAGGAGAGCTCCTGGTGCAGGAAGACCCCAGGTTCTGGTGCAGGAAGGCCCCAGGAGCTGGTGTAAGAGAGCTCCCGGTGCAGGATTGCTCCCAGCTCCCGTCCCCAGCCTTTGCTGGGTGCCATGCAGAGCTGCAGCCGAACATCCCCGGCTTTGGTGCTTACCGAGGAACATGTCAGAATTTGGTAGCTTCGGTCTAGGATTAAGCTGAACTACTCCTAAAAGAAATCAATGCGAACCTCATTAAAACTGTACATTCTTAAACTAGAAATGCAATGTCAATGCGGTGCGTGAAATAGTACACGAACAGAGGTGTGTAGCATCTTTCCCTGACGCTGACTTAGATCCCCTTGCTCTGTAAACGTAGCCCTTTTTGAGCTGCAGAGCCCGGTGGCAGCGCAGCACCCCGGGGTGCGGGGCAGGGTGCCCGCCTGGCCCCCTCATGGCGCCGCGCCGGGCCCGGGCGGGCCGCAAGGCCTGTGTGAGGGCGCCCCCTCTTGCCTCGGCCCGGGAGTTGTCGCGAAGCTTAAAAATAAAACGTCCTTCTCTTCCTTTTCTCAGGCTCCTCTAACGCTGCCAACATTTTTGGAGAGTTAAAAAAAAAAAAAAAAAAAAAAAAGTGAGGCACATGTGTTTTCTGGCTGGGCAATAAATAACAACGCGCACGGGCTGGTGAAGAATGGCGCGCTTGTTCGGGTGGCGGGGCGCTGCCCTCCCTGCCAAGCGCGGCCTGGTGACAGCGCTCATGAGCCCCATGGCTCTGTCAGGGGGTCCCGCTGCCATCCTGCTGCTGCCCTGGTGGCACCGAGCAGCTGCCCGCTGCCGGCCCCCTCCGTGCCCTCACCCAGGTGCCATGTCCCAGCACAGGGCCTGGCGCAGGCCGGGGCACCCCAGGGTGCTCACAGGGGACCTGGTCTCCCTTACGGGCTTCAGAGCCACTCAAGCTAAACACACTTTGTTCCAGATGGGAACTTGGAAGTAACTTTTTTTGTTTAACAGCCCACCCTTGGCTTTAAGCAAAACCATAATAAAATGTAGCTGGTGCCTCCTGGCAAACACAAGTGTCGAAGTTCCAAATATTCTGGTCACCGTAACCTTATTTTAAAGTTTTTCTTTGGAAAATGAAAAGTCCCATCTTTTTTTCTTATTTCTGCAGGTCAGAGGTACTGTTACTAAAGGATGATTAAATTTTGACCTTGATTATGCACCTAGTTCTGGTATTGGAAGAGTTGTTCCTGTTTACATTGGTCTAAATGGGAGAATAGTTTGTTTCAAGTAATACGCTCTTTTGTTTTAAAGTGTCAGCTTCAGGAGGGTTTGGTTTCAAAGGAGCCATGTAGTAGTTTATGTCTCTATCAAGTCCTTAAGGATTGTGGTTCTGTTCCTAATATTGGATCTGTGAACACTACATCAAAAATGACAGCGCTTTTCTGGAGATTATTATTCCAATAATATAAACTGTTCCTGGATACATGACTTCCAGGGCACTGGGAGTTGGGCTGTGTGGGAAGATTTGTTAGGAAAGAGATACAGCTCAGAAATTCATTTGTCCACATTTAAAAACAAATTCTAAAACAAACAAACTACACAAAACCAACAAAAAAGCACTGTGCTGCTTTTAGTACTAAAATTTTGTGCCAGAACGGTGATTTTCAATTTTGCCAAAACGGCAAAACATTTAACTAGCAAATTGCTCTGGAAGTAGCTAGATGTCGCCTTATAAGCCAGTATATTAAATTACTCCAAACACTGCAGAGAAAACACCACCTTTTGCATACAGCACTAAGAAACTGGCAGCCTCGCTCCTGTGGAGCCGTTTGCTTTGCCTGATGGTCGTCGGCTCCCAGTGGTGTTCGGGGGTGCCTCGGAGAGGAGCCGGTCCCGGGGCGGCAGCGGGCACCCCGCTCTGCGGGAGCCCAGTCCCGACCGAGCTGCGTGCAGCGGGAACGCAGGAGGTGCTGCGAGACAGGTATCGAGTGGCTGGGGTAGTGACAAAACTTCTCTGAAATTCTAGATTGATTTCTCGAGATATTAGAGCCTGCAGTATTTTGGGACACGTTCCAGGTTTTGAGAATGTTGAAATGTTGTTAGACATGTTCTGAATTTGTGGTTAACTCGGAGCTGCCTGAACCGTGTTTTAATGCTGTGTGGATCCCTTTAACCCCTGAACCATAGGAGAATAAGGCCCTAAGCTAACAAAATAACTGCGTAGTACCCTGTTCCAAATTGTTCAGATTTATAATGACGCTGGAAATATTTCTATGGCATGTGTGTGTGACATTTGCTAAAATTTTATTGGACCTACACTTGAAAATTAATTCACAAAGGGCAGAGGCAGGAAAATCTTGATGAACCGTTAATCAACCCCTGCTTAACAGCAAAAGCAGCCACATGTTTATATAATAAGTTGAATGTGTTCAATGACAGTTTTCTTTATCTGGAAGTACTGTTTCTATTTCAGAGTAATGGTAAATGCAATTCACTTATTATTACTACTTACACAAATATGTTTATTCAGTCTTTTATTTTTTATAACTTTTACCGTCTAGAAACACTCAGAAGGCCTTCTGTTGTAGTGGTAATACGTCTTTACCCACACGTGCACCTATGTCGGGAAGCACACAGGTATGTGTAGGTGTTTATTAATACTTCCAAGTTATAAATTGGGTCCAGCTCAGCCTCTCCCCTAATGTTCGTAATCTCATACGTTCGTGAACCAGAATTAATCTTGTTTAACGTGAGGCACATTTCAGATTTTAGGAGTCATGAGAGGAGGGAAAGGTGCCTGTCTGTGGGTCCGTGTGAGTCCCTCGGTGAGTTTCTGGGGGTGAGCCCACAAGCCGTCCGCCTCGCACGGGGCTCTGCCGGCCCTGCTCACCCAGCCTGGAAGGAGCTGGCGGGCCTGGCTCCGCATCTCTGCTGCTGAGCTGGCAGATCACAAAGTGGCTGTCTGCTGCTGGTGATTGCCTTTAACCACTGAATTTTTACATTAATGTGACGGATTTAAGAGTTATTAATGGCTTATATATATTACCAGTATGTCTTCCTAAAAGCAGTAATTTGGGAGTCAGTAAAATCATAAACCGTGAGAAATTTCAACATGGAAGTGTGTGTCGTTACTGGTCACCGTGTGAGCGAAGGGATTCTGAGCTGGCCCGGGAAACCTCACATAAAAAACCCTCAGTTACTGTACAGTATGTGCAGAAGTGCCACTTCAGTTTTAATCTAAATAACTTGAATAGTTTTTTATGGGCCAACGTGGACTGAGGAGTTGCAAAATGTTGGGCTTTATCCAGGATTTTTCCAAATAAAGTCCCTCTTCAAATGTTACATAGATGTTTGTTCTGGTTTGGGTTTATTTTATTATTCTAAACATCATTTGTGTATACCAAGCCTTACAGACAGTTACAGATAACAGGCTCCCAGCGTGAGAGGTTGCACTGAGTGCAATGCAAATACAATACAGCGTACTGCAATATGGCACAGCAAGAGAAATACATCCTCATTTTCTTGCCTTTTCCACTTGCTTTCCATTAACTTGTGAGCCATTCTTAGGCTATTTTAGTGCACCTGTAATAGTCGGTTTGAGAGGTGACAAACATCTGGCTGCAGATATCTGCCCCAAATGTACGCATTTACCTGCCTGCGTTCATTGAGAATTGTGCCCAAAGTCTGCTGAGCACAAAGGAGCTCAGCTGTCTCACGGCAGCTTCCAAGCAGCTTTTCTCAGTGAAACGAGCGGAGTTTGCAAAGACAATTTCAGGTCACTTAATCATCAAAGGGTTAATTCTAATTTTGAACTTCCCAAATGTCAGTGCTCTTCCATCCAAAAGTACAGCAACTGGCTTTATCAACATATGCTTTTCATTACCTACAAGACTTACAATATTTTTGGTGTCTGTATCAACTTGATTCAATTACTGGTACCACTGTGAGGGAACGTTACCTCCAGGGAAAAGGGGGTGAATGCATCAGTGCCCATGGATACAGTGTACAGAGCAGATTAATATAACAGATTTACATCAAGACTGCTGACTCCATTACTTTAAAACTCCTGTAATTGACTTTTTTAAAAATGACATTAGCATTTAAATGGTACTATCGTTACAAGGGTGAAGGTTCAGCAGAATATGATCAATTTATTGAGCTCTTCAAATGTTCTTTTGATATTTATTTTTTGTTGTCACGCTGGAGGGGTTTTTTAGTGTTTTGTCAGACATGAGAAAAAGTCTATACCACCGAGCTCCTGGGCTGCACTGCCGCGGAGTGGAAACGCGTGAAAAGCTCCCCTAAACAGTGCGTGACCTGCTCCAAGTTATCTTCTCACCTTTGCTCCCCTGCAGCCTTTTCTAGTACGTAAAATGGCAGTACGGCAGAAGGAAGGGGTGAACAGAGGCTGCCTTCGGTCTGTGCGAAGAGCCTGGGGCTTGTGCTTCTCACAAAGGACGCAGCCAGGGAGGTTGTCCTGCGTGAAGCCCCTTTTCAGCCCTGCACGTGCGCCGAAACTCTTTCAGTTGCGTTCAGAAAGAACGCAGCTGAGGTTCGGTCACTGCAGCTCCCCAGAAATTGCACGCTGGCTCGGGAGAGTTGTACGCCCGGTGCCCTGCTGCCTTTTGGTAGGAGCTGAACGCCCGGTGCACTGCTGGCCTTGTCAGCATCTCGGCGCAGCGCCTCTGCTCCCGCGACGTTGGCTCTCTGGAAGCTCCGTCCCAGTCTCAGCTCTTTGGCTTTCCTGGGGTGAGAAGTCACCGACCGGACAAAGCCACACTGACAGCAATTTGGGGGAGTTTTGTGACAGCAAATGGCTTTAAAATGGTAGTTAATACAAACAGGCAAACGGTGGGCATGTAAGCGTGGATTTGCAGTGTGTGAACATGCTTGTGGATAGAGAGGTGTAGGGCTCCGTCCTCCTGTGCCCTCTCATTGCACAAAGCCAAGCAGAGAATGCAGCAGTCCACGGGGCTTTGGTGAGCCCACTTTGTTTTCTCCATTTTGGAAAGGAAAATTTCTGAAAGGAGAAGAAAAGAACAACGACACTGTTAATTTGTGTTTGTAATCGGCGGCTCTTGGGCTGCTGCTGATACCGTTGGTGGGTTCCAGTCCCATTCCGCGTCGCAGGCGGCTCTTGGGTGCAGAGCCAGAGCTCAGGCTCCAGTGGCAGTCAGGACTCGGGATCCCTCTGCTCGCCTCGCTATAAAAATGCTTGGTAGTGACCCGGTTCGACCCTGCCAGCTCTCTCTGACCTCCTCCTTTTCAGGATGCTGCTTAATTTGCACTAATTGCATTCCATTCTGACAGGAACTTGGACATTGTCTCCAGCTTGCAGGTATTTCCACTGCCGTGTTCCAGTACGGAGGACTCTTGAGGCTGCGTAAGAACGTGGCAGTAAGAAATTTATGAAAACACACTTTAATATAACAAGTGGTTTACATGTTCTGTAATCTGTTTGCATAAATACACCTTCAAGTTTGACTTCATATTTTGGTCCTGAACTTTCAGTAGGATTCGGGAGGGTTTGCTAAATCCAGCGGCAGCGCTTTTGGAGGATGATACATGTGTTGGCTTTGGGTTTTTTAGGTTTTTATCTAGAGTTCCCAGGTTAAATTCCGAATAGTAAGCCTAGGGCTGATGGCTGCTAGAGGTGGCTCTGCTTCAGGGAGGTCACTGGCATAGGAGGGAGCTGCACAGAGGAAAACTGATGGACAGATCCAGCCTTGGTGCTTCCGAAGTCACTGTGTCCGTACCTGTGTGCGTGGATAGACAGATGAGAACAATTCATTCAATTTTTCTTTATCGTTTTACAATAGAATGACTGGAAAACTGTCCAGCAGGTTGTTCACAAAATTGGTTTGTGTCAGAATGTCTGCTTTGGCCTAAATCTGCCCATGTTACTGGGAGATACCGGGGGGCTGGCATGTGTATGTGGGGGGGGTGTCTCCTGCCCAGTCCCAGCTGCTCCCTGCTCGGCCGACCTGCCTGGAGGTTGCCAGCCCAGGCCCCTCAGCCTCACGGAGAGAAATTTTGTAAATAAAAAGTTCCAAATCCTTCCCTCCTTGCTGGGGCATAGACACTGGGAGCAGCTCAGAAAGAGTGTGTGCTCTTATGTGCCTGTGTCAGCATTCACGGCTCACGAGCTCCTTTTGCAAAGAGGCAGCAGAACTCTACTGGGGCTTTTTTAGCAGTGAGACAACTGAACATAGTCTCCAATAACAGCAGTGGCTGAAAAGGCGGCTTCTGCCGTGCAGGAGAGCGTCCGGAGCTGGGAGGAAGGGCCACGCTCCTTATGGAAGCAGATTTCAATGTGAAGCCTCAAAGCAACGGATAAAAAGTATAAAGCGCATGCCAAGGCTTTGTATTACTTTCACAAGAATAAGATAGGACCATTGTTGGAGCTCCAGCTAAGGCTTTTAGGCACAGACAGTATCAGTAAAGTAGTTGCATGTTTCAAAATATTGTATCATTTTAAAGTGCAGCGCACATGAGATCACTGAAACGGGATACGCCAATTTGAGCTTGGTCATATAATGCAGCTCTGTGTCTGCAGAGACAGAGGCACCCTGAACCCGAAATCCCTTGAGCTGTCTTTCAAAGAGTGATAGTTACGGAAATTAGCAGTGCAGAAATCCATACGAATCATTCATCGGGAGCCTTATTAACCATCCTGCCCCTGCTCTGGGAGCGGGCCCGGCCGGCAGCGCTGGGCAGGGGCTTCTCCCTGCGGCGTGCTCAGAGCGGGGCTGGCCCCTGCCCCTGCCCCTGTCCCTGTCCCTGCCCCTGTCCCTGCTCCTGTCCCTGTCCCTGCCCGGTGCTGGGGGAGCACGGCTCCTCCAGGGCAGCAGCCCCAAGGCTCCATGACTGCCTTGTGCCGGTGGCACTGCGCACACGGGGAGCTGGCAGCCCTCCTGGTAACGGAGCAGCCCCGTGCAGCGCCCAGCTAGAGAAAAACCACGAATACCTGGCCCAGCTGCACTTCCCCTAGGGAATTCCGTATCCAGCTTGGCCCTCAGCTTTGCCAAAGATTCCTTTTAATGTCAGCTTGAGACCTGTGTCGTAGGGAAAAGAATGTGTTAGCCTTTCAGAAGTGGGAGTTAGGAGTCTGACCCGTGGCGTTCCCATCTGATGTGAGTTTCGAGTGAAACCAAATTAAATCACACCCTTGGGTTCAAGGATTTAAGTCTGTGGATCTTACTCCCGCTAATATCTCCACTGCAAGGGAAACAAAGGACATAGAGGAGATAAATAATACTTGAAAAAGACAGAATCTTTTTTGTCTGCTGCTTTATCTGTAGCATGACTGTGTTCCTTAAGTGTTGAAAGGGGCACTTTCTTGGCAAGTATGACACAAATAACCTTCACCCTTGACTGCACTGTCTAGAGACAGTTATAAATTTGAGGATAAAGGACGCGAACAAGAGTTACTTTATATGATCCTTTCTCGTGATAGCAGGGAAGGGAGAAAAGAACGGGTATTCCCGGCGTGAGGAGGGGACTTGAGGTCTGGTGGCGCATCTGTTGGGCACTAAAAGTTCGCAAGCGTTTGCACAACCGGAGTGTTCCTGGGCTCGGTTGTGGGGCCAGAGACGGCTCCGGGGAGGTTTGCTTGGGCAGCCCTCGGTGTGGGTCAGGCTGGGGTTCTTTCATCTTTTCTGCTGAGGGAAAATGCGTCATATAGAACTAGCACTGAAGAAAGATAGATATTGCTTGCTAATACTTTGAAGTAGTTCTCAACAGATACAAACGTTGATAGTCGTTACATTTATCTGTTCTGTATTCTTAGAAAATTTCAAAATTCTAAACATTTTCTTAAAACTACAGCAATCCCTACCACGTATTTGTATTCGTATGCTGTGAATAAGCTTGTGAATAGAAAAAAAATATTGTACAGGTTTTGGGGGGAATTTTAAAGACTTTTATAAAAGCTTTTTTTTAAGATTTCAGAGATGTCCTTTATAGCTGAAAGCATTCAGGGTCTTAGATGTGACAATCAGCTCGCACATTTGCATCTCCGCCCCATACCTATGCCTGGTATTATAACGAAACCTTCCAGACTCGCCATGGACACTGGTTTTGATACTAGTATCTGGCTCAAGCGGTACTGATGTCTGCGCGGCGGCTCATCCAGCTATGAACCAGGATGAGGCATTAATGAGGGGCACGGCATTGCCAGGGGAAAGCTGGAGCACAGACTTATCAAAGGCGCTGAACTTTGGTTCACTTTAAGTACAATTTCGTGATTACTTCATAAATAAAGAGATTAAGGTGCCCAGGCCGTGAACTGGCGATTATGTGGGAAAGCACTTCAGGTAAATTCACGGGCAGTATTTGGTTTGGGGAACTGTTCGTCTCGAGCGATATTGCAGAGCTGGTTTTGAAGAGTTTTGTTGAAAAGGTTTGGGGATTTCTGTGCACATGGGGCTTGGCATCATGGGTGCCCATTGCTTTAGATTCTCCATCCATCCATCCATCCATCTTTCTCATCTGTTGCCTTTCCTCTAAGAGTTGTGATGATTTCTCATGAGCCTTTTTTACCGTGCAAGCTTAGCTGGTGAAACAGAACCCAACCAAAGGCAGTCCCGCCTTCAGCTGTGGTTTCTAACCTGGGGTTCCTTGAATAGTAAAACCTATTCCCACAATGAAGAAAACTCTCAAACACGTAGTCCTTAGCTAGCTGCCCTCCTAAAACACGTACGTTTTTTATCCATGGTGTGGTATCCTTGGGCAGGGAGCTGGGCCGTCCAGGACCTTCTGTCAAAACCAACCAAACCAAAACCAAACTACGTTAGATTCTTCAGATAACCCTAAGAAATGAGGTTCTTTTCCCATAATGCAGCAGGAAAACGTCTCTTTCAAGGACTGTGGAAAAGAAGCCTGTTTTGTGTATGGGCTTTCATAGCAATACTGCTGTGAAACAGACGTTCATCTTCATCCTACTGCAGTCTCGGTGCTGCAGATGGCAGCTTCGCTGGCAGCCTCTCCGTGTGCCTGCTTCCGTGCAGGATGGGAGCAGTGCAGAATCCAGCTCCAGAGCGCTCCCCTAATTGTGCTCCGCAGCTCTCCCTAGGAGGGCGTCTGAGCTTGGAACCAGCCTAGCATGCGTTCGCAGCTTACGCTGCTTTGTTAGCGCTCTGTTAAAGTAGATTCCTGGGGGAGATGGCTTGAATGAATTTCTCACTTTACAAATGTTTTTGAGGTTGTGGAACTGATGCGCTTAGTTCCAAAATGTAAGCCAACGTTTTAATACAAAGATTAATCTTATTTGATATCGTCTCCGGCTCAAGTCGGAGCAAATCTGTAAAGCCTGCTGCAACTGTTCAGTACAAGTCGGAATTTCTTACCGTGCGTGGCAGAGAGCTCCTTTCTAGGCTCGGAGCCCTAGAGCAAAATTAAAGGGGGGGTGTTACAGGGCTGGGGGGATCAAGCAGAGACTTTGTCCAACTTCAGCTCTAAGTTCGGTGTCGCTGCACAGCTGCTTGAATGTGACCACATTCAGGCCTTATCCATTAGATTGCTTTCCTACTGTAGGATTATTTTACTAACTTGCTGTTTTAATAGTATTACAGCTGCTGCCTGAGTTTGTTCTGTTGCTGGCACAAGTGTAGCAAACTCTAGAATAGCTGTGGTAATGTAAAGCCGGTAGCGTATTAAAACATTGACTGGGGAAGGAATGCCTTCCTATGTGGTCCTCTAACGCATATCGCAGCCTGCGTAACCTTCCAGGCTGAGCCATGAGGGGGGTCCTCTGTTTGTTCCTGATGAGCTTCATTTTTTGGAGGATTATCCATAATTAGCGAGGCCCAAAATTTCTGAAGACTCCGATCAGGCAGCGAGAGCCCCGCGTTGCAGGCCAGGACTGCTGGGTCTCCCGACACCCCCGGCTGTGTCCTGTGTGCTCCTCACTTCGTCATCTGCACAATGGGCACAGCAGCTCCTTGTCTGTGTGTCACCAGCAGCGCCGCACTGAATCCATGCTCCCAGCACTTGGTTCCCTGGAGCATCGAGCGCTCGCGTTTCTTCCCTGGGAGCTCCCCCGGTCTCTGTGAGCCGCCGCGACGTGGTGCAGGGACCTGGTGTCCTCCAGCGAGTTTTGATATGAGGGAGCTTATCACCTGCCCCAAGTGGAAAAAAAAATCCATCTCTGGTACATATACGCTTGTTCTTGTTCTACCCTTCCACACACTCATAAGTTAGACCAATATATCATTGTGGTTTTTTTTTTTTTTTTTTTTTTTTTTAAATCTTTCTGTTTTTCCTGTGGTTAATTAAAGCTGAAGTTTGATCCGTACATGGAGCTGTACATATATAGCTGTGTATGGAACTATGTTTTAATATAAAAGAGATACTGCGGTCGAAATTGCAGTCAGAAAACATAGAAACAACCAGAGGCATTGCAGAGATTGTAGTGCTGATTAGGAGTGCAAATTAGATTTAGATTTCCTGAATATCTAACAGCAGCTAAGCATTTTTTGTCCTTTGTGTATGAACATTTCCATTAAAATTTACAAAGGGTTTGAACTGGATTAGACTCCCACAGTCACTTTGAAATAACAAAATCAACTTGGCTGACAGGGGCTGTTTAGAAACCTTTTGCAAAAATTATCTTCAGAAACGTTAGCACTTAGCAGTTACAAAATGTCTACTTTTGTCTTGCCCCCTCTGCCAAGTTCCCTTTTTGTCTTGCCATGAGGAGGATAAATTATCCGACTTGCAGAGATAAACCACAGAGAGGTGAGATTACTGAAGCTGAATACCAGGAACTCCCAGCACTCTGTCCTTCTATACAGTTTGTATTTAAAGCCCTGTTTCTGGCTGTGTCAATCAGTCGCTTAATGAATGCATTACTAAATGCACTTGTTTTTTTCCTTTCTAGAAGATGCAATTAATGTTTTGGCTTAAGACACCTAGTTTGTAATAAATGTATGGAGTGCAGCAAAAGATCTTTGGAGTAATTCAAGGAATTATCTGAACAGAAAACAGGCGCACAATGCGGTGCTTTGAGGAGTCTGAAATGCGTTGGCACAGGGCGAAGAGGGGAAGTGCCACCTTGCACGCTTTGCCATGAGTCCTTCACGGCCTGACACACCGTGGGTACGCTGAACACTGGCCGAGGACTGGGCTAAGGGCAAGAAGACAAGCGGAAGGCTGTTTTGCTGTTACAGTCTTGGTGCTCTCTGCGGGGAACGTCCACAAGGATGTGCTCAATGTAAAAGAGGGGCCAGGGGCTTCCCTCCCATAGAGGGGAGAGCAGGACTCTCCTTCCAAGGTAACGTCCTGCAAAGCCCAAGGAAACGCAGTCGTAGTGTTTGTTCACGTTAAGATTTGTGCTCTGAGGGTGCGATAGTGGTCACGTTGTAGGGGTCAGAGGTTTGGGGGGGTTCCTCCGTTTTTCACAGACAGGACTGGAGCCAAGGGCACTGCGGCAGGGTGGAGCTGGCTGGAGCTAAGCAGAGGTTGGTGTGAGTGCTGCGCTCCAGCTTTGGTGCTGGGCTTGTCCATGAGAGGAGAGGCGAGGCCAGGCCAGCTCATTTCGGGCAAACCATCATCCCGGGGCGTGCTGCTTAACTTCTGCATCCCGCGTAATGGGGGAAGCAAACCTAGTGAACAAGGCTTGGACATTACCTACGTGTTGTGGCTGATTCTCCTGTTTAGGGCCAGACACTGACCACGATTCCCCTTTGGGTCTAGCATATTATGTACCTGAAATCTGCCGCGTCGGCTCGCTCTTACCCTCTTTCCACACTCGCCCCCTTTATCTCAGCACATTTTTTCTCGTCTTGCAAACGTTTCAGCCTTGCAGTGGGATGCTCGGTGTGTGTGCAGGGTGAGTGTACTGCAGAACGAGGAACTCTGGCTAAATTCCCTTGGCAGGCTCCGTGCTTCCCTGCGTGCGAGGAGCACGCGGGCAGTGGGACCTCGCTGGGGCGCGCGGCTTTCTGAGCTGGTGGTGAGAGAAGCGGCGAGGCGCGGAGTTACCGCTGCGAGCGGCACCGCAGCTTTCGCTAGCACCCTGCTGGAGCTTGCAAGCTTCTCGGCAGATTTGCGTTGGATTTAAGTCTGTAAAGAAAATGAAACTGCGAGTTTCATGTTTCAAAACACGAGTTCTGCCCCATTCTGTTTGGAGGGCTGCGGCGTGAGCAGTGCTGTATGAAGGTAGGAGATCATTCATAAAGCTACCACGAGGAAAGCTTTAGGGCTTGGTAACCAGCTGCAGGTGATACGATTTGCTTACATACTGAAATATGAAAAACATGGGAAAAGTTGCCACATATAACTGCCTTCCTTTGGGCTGGTTACTGCGAAAATGATGCATTTTGAAAAATCCTTAGGTTCAGAGTGTGCTGGTACCCATTTGCCATTTTTTAATGAGGTTTTATACCCCCCTCCAGGGCCCGATGTGTGTTCAGTATGAATTTTGCAGTCCTTGCTGTGTGGTCCCCAGACTGACTTGCCTTTAACACATTAAAAACAGTGGCAGAACGCTTGGGTCCGCATCTTGCAGAGCTTCCCTGAGTGCGCCTAGAAGAGTCTCTTTGGTGCTCTGCATACTAAATGCCTTCAGAAAGGAGTCATACGTTAAACCTCTTGTGCTGACTGTATTTATACCCATTCATTTATTCCATTTTTATTAATAAATAATATAAATGATGTTGCTGATAGTGATGAATTAACTCATAGAGAAAATTTCAGTACTTGTACTGTAGTCCCGCGCAAATCGCATGCAGACAGTCACTTATAGCGAGCCAGCTGTGGGAGTTTTTATCAGCGTAAGGAGTAAGGACTAAAGCGAGATGAGCTCCTGGCAAAGCATCTGTGAATCGAGGCGTTCACACACGTGCGCAAAGCCAGCAACTGAGCAGCGAGTGCGTTTCAGAGTTTGACAGCTAATAGATGGAAATTAGATAATAGGAGAAGCGCGATTAATTCGGCAATTCATTGCAGTTGTGTGGCTGCGGGATTTTATTATCTGTGGGGACTGGGAGAGGGAGCGGGCGCAGAAGAGCAGCCCGCTGGAGGAAGCCGGGGAGGTGCTGCTGTGCCAGCAGGACAGCGGCAGACACGGGGGCTGCGGCCCCGTCCGGAGAAAGGGTTAACTGCCAACACGGAGCACAAACAAGGGATGCGAGCAAACAGTCCTGAGCAGAAATTGGACCCATCACTTCCCCCTAATGAAAACCAGATTCACTCCCGCAACAATCATTCCACTGTTCCTAGATACCGGTCCTGGTTTGAGAGAAGCATTATTGTTGTTTCTATTTAAAAAAAAAAAAAAAAGGTGAATGCATACATCATTTCTAGAGTTGGTCTATTTTATCATCTGGTTTTCCTTCTAGAAAAGGGAAAAAAAAAAAAAAAGGCGAAAAGGTTTGCCGGGTCTGGGCACTGAGTCTCAAAGCAAAGAAAAGGGGAGGGAGTCCGCAGTGCCACTGGTCCAGATCCTGGTGTAAATTAGGTAATCTGAAACAACTGAGCTGGCGCTGGGTAGAGGATTAAATGTGTGTCTCACTGCCCTTGAGGGGGAAAAAAATATGCACACGGGCTGCTTTCAGGAGCGTCTTTGGCTTTGTTAAGCACATGTTGTTCTCCTGCTCTCTGCCCCGTTCCTTCCTGCCTGCGAGCGTCCCTCACACACCCACCCGGCACCGAAAGGCAGAGCCGGCCTGGGGCGAATTTACCTTATAGCGGACGGTCAGAGTGGGGATAAGAGATGGGAGGGTTTCTGGACTGGGTCTCATTGACCAAAACACTTGTTTCTGATCTCATTAAGCAGATGGAAAGTGACTACAACTGTGACAGATTTTTTTATACTTAGAAAGAAAACAAGTTTAAACCCAGCCCTGTTAATAGTTTTAGTGGAACCTTGCAAATACAATTTTCTCTCACGCTTTTGCTTGAATTGCGAATATTTTTGCACATCCTTGTTAGGATCTCGCACCTCTCGTGCCTGTGTTTCTTGGATGGCACATGAAGGCTTTTGTGTGCTTTCAGCCAGCTGACCCTGCGAGCAACGTAACCGTGGTCTTTAGCAACCTGATCAAAAGATGCGGTGCCGAGGCCTTTTTTTAGCTGTTGGTTTGGATTTCATGCTTTGTAACCGACTTGGTTGAGGATGGAGAGGGACTCTGATCTGACTGCAGAAGAATCAGAATTCAGACTTTTATCTTCCAGAGCATTTCCTTTAAATAGACAAACAACTCCGGGGTCTTTATACATTCCTCCTTCTCCTTGCTATCTCTCGACAGCCAGGCTGTTCTCCTGCGCAGGCTAGTATTTCAGACTTACACAAATATTCCAGGGCTTTTTAAACCTGTTCCAAATAGACATTTATTTTGGCTACGACAATATTTTCCTTTTATTGCTGTTATGAGATTCAACATTTCCAGAAATAACTTCTGAAAGGTGCTCGCGGATCTCGGTGTAGGTGTTGTCAGATACAGTGGAGAGGTATTTTGAGATGCCCGATGTATCCTGACAGACGTTTTGAAAAGTAAGGAGTACATCTGTGGAACCAGAGTAGTCTCTCAAGGTAAGTCTTGGGAGTCACGATGGAACAACATCCCTCCCTGCACCCCACAACCTTGTTACTCCGTAAATTCACTACGTTAGAGTTTACGTGGTGCATCTGATGGCCGCTGCTAGGAGGTTTGAGTTTCCCCTGAATACGCTTGGTCGTGTCTCCACAGTGAATAGGATGCTGCGAAGCTTTCTTTTGGGGTATGATTTTAGGCGTGGTGTGATATTTAAATGATGTAAACGAAACAACAGGTCCTTTTCTCTGCTCCACCTCCGGGCATATTTGGCCCTTCCATGCCCAAGGCGCTGTGCAGACGTCAGCTAACCCCCACGCTACCCCTCTTGGACCCACGGGAACTTGTCCTGCACGCTGTGCTGGTGTTTTAGTGACTGGCTTGGGTCGTCCTTCCAGAAGCACGTCACTGGGAGCCGGATAGTGGCGCTTCTGTAGGACCGAAAGAAAACGTGCAATGGTACGCTGCTCTACACTAATTGTAGGTTTTTTTCAGGGCGTTACCTAGGTGTGCAGATGCGCATGCCCGTGGATGTGAGGGCATAGTGCACAGAACACACGTTACGAATATTTGAGTGTGTGACGTACGCTATGAAGAGCTCCCGCCGTCAGCGCCCCGTGTGTGAGGAGGGCTGCATCACTTCCCATTCATTCCTGTAACGCTCTGAAATCTGCTGACCCAAGCCAAAACCTCTCCGCTCTCCTCTGCTCTTGGGGAGGAGTTAGGGATTTGTGAATGTGTGAAAGTATTAGCTGCCAGTTAGAACTGGAATCGAGCCTAGAGGAACCCAGATCCTTCAGCGGGAAAGTTTGTAATACATTATCTCTGGAACTGGCCCAGCTTTCAAAACCAGGAAGTATTAATAGGAATAAATGTGAGCACCATTAGCACTTCCAAAGCCGTGATTTATTACCCATTTTGGTTGCAAAATATTGTTTAGTTGCGTCACCTCGTTCATTTAAATAGGAAATGTCATTAATGGATTAGCATATTAAACGCACGGACCCAGAAGGGAGGAATTCCTTTAACGGGCAGCCCGAGCAGGCGCTTCGCATCCTCAGCGTTCGCAGGCCGAGCGTTACAGCTACGCAGTGTCTGCTTTGAGAGGGGGGGGGGAACATTTCTGTGTTCTGCCTGGAAGAAAAGCGGTGGGTGCTGTGTGCACGCTGAGGGACCAGGAGCTGGGGCCAGGCAGGTGCTGCCGCGGCTGCCCGGGGTTCCCCAGCGAGCTGCCAGGCCCTCGGGTGCGCTGAGCAGCCTGGGCGGTGCAGAGGACACAGTGCCGGCTCCTGCCCCGCCTTCAGTCCTCCCAGTAAATGAGAAGCCAGTTTTCCAGCACTCGTACGAGACTGGCCGTTAGGACTTCATAGAAAAAAATGACTTAGTGAAACATCCCCGTGTTCCGCTTATTGGGAATAAGCCGTTGCCCAGTGATGGTTACATTTAGTTGTCTGCTAAGTTTTACTTAGTGTCTGACTGATTCGTGGAGGCAACGCCAATTATCCTGGCTATTTTCTGTTGCAAGATGTTTTTCCCTAATGTTCTGCCCCTGTAGTTGGTCTGTTCGCTGTAAAATCCTCTCCTTCCCTCTCCTCCTTTGATCTGCTGGTTAGGGTTCACCTCCTTCATTTTTTGCAATTACCAGTCTGGAGTGAGGATGCCCCTGACCTTTTACCAGCAGTCTGGCAGACACATGGGACAGGAAGCCCGGGGTTTATTTCAGGCTTTTTCTACTATTCGTCTTGGATGGATTACAACGGTAGCAGCTCCAACTGTCTTGCAGCCCTTTTTGTGATAAAGTGGGGGTAACATCCCACGCAGGGAAACGTGCAGCCTGCTGCTATCTGCTCCGGGACGGGCTGAATGGGTGCGCGGCTTTCGTGGGTAATCAGCTGCAGTAGCCCCTCGGGTTCTGTATGTTGCTATACGGGGAAGAATTTCTTTTATGTCAAGTTCAACAGCAGTTACCCCAGAGCGCAGCCCGGTCTGGGGAAGAATCTTCGTGGATGTCAATACGGCAGAGGAGTCATTTGCTCCAAAAAAGGGCTCGCTTCTGTTCCTCTGCTGCTGTGCTGCATTCTTTTGCTTTCAGAGTTTCGAACCTACAGCAGCAGCAGGACAGGCAGAATCGATCAGTCTGCCAGAAATACTTTGCAGAAGATTAGGAGCTTGGGATTTGCGTTTGCGTTTCAAGAAGATGGGTAAATTTGTCATAAAGGCGTGCTGCTTCTGCTGCTGAGAAGTATTAGCTGTATTTTTCCCATGTTGCAGGAGCAGCTGGGAGAGCTGACACTCGATAGCTGACACCTGTGCACCTCCGCAGTAAGGAGCAGCAGTAACTCTTACTTTCCTCCTTCATTTATACGGCTTAAAAATAAAAAAGTCAGCTTTCCATAGCTACTTTTAGCGGACAGGCGGTTAAGAAATTATGTGCGTGAGCTTGCTTTTGTGTGCTTCGTCGTTTCGCAGCACACCAGCTGAGAACAGGCGGGCGTCTCCAGGGAGGGAGCATAGCTCCTGCCCGGCACTGCCCAGCCGGAGGCAGAATGCGTGCGGGGACGGGGTGGGAGCCGCAGAGATGCGTCTGCGCAGGGGCATTGTGGCTTTACCTGCCTGCTGAATGTGTCTGCGGACTTAAATGACATCTCAGGGGACGGTATCAAACTTCTGAATTCCATTCAGCCATCAGATGGGAGAACAAGACCTGGCTTTCAGTCGGGCAGGGGCTGGAGTTTTCTCCTGGAGTCAATGAGCTCAGACCACACAGATAAAGGGCTTCTTCTGTTCCGCTCTGAAACACTGCAGGGCAGAATCATCTGTCACCGGGCCCCGGCTGCAGCGTGCAGCCCGGCACAACAGTGATGCTTTTCAGACTCTTTCCAGTCCCCCGCTCCGTTCCAGCTTCCCGGCCGTGCTGCCCAGCGTCTCGCAGCGTAGAAGAGGCTGCCTGGTGCTGCGGGGCCGCAGGTAACGGCGCTGCCCTGGGAGGGGAGGCTGCGCCCTGCCGGCCGGCACCGCTGCCTTGCTTCGGGGATTTCATCCTGCTCGCCTTCTTTTCCCTCCAGCAAGCACCTTTCCGTCCTAGCCCGAACCCCAGATGAAGAAGACCAAAGGGCACATGAAGGGGATGTTGTGGGGGGAGTTAGTTTTCCTGGGTGGAACCTCGTCTGCCTTGCCTCAAGCTTTTATCCAGATTCAAATATAAATTCGTCTTATTAGAACGAATTAGAGTAAATCTGCCAACTAATACAAATTTCCGTGTAGACAGTGACCTGTATTCTTACTGCAGAATTATATCTAGGGAAGAACCAGAGCCTCGTGCGTTAGCCTACATAAGAATGTCTGTGATATATTTTTGGAAAGTTTTAGCCCAATTTACTTCACGGCTTGCACTCACCTAGTCCAGACAGGCCTGCTGCTCCCCCAGACTGTGTCAGCTCTTTTTTCATGGTAAAAACTGTTTACTCACCAGGAAGTTCCATTTCAGGATGTTGATTTGGTCCAATTTAGTGAATATTTTTAAATGAAAGAAAGATGGACGGTAAAACGTCGGAACCCCACAGCTGGTTTCAGAGAAGCGTCTCGAGCGCCATCCCCCCCGGGTACTTTTCCTTCCCGGGGGGGCCTGGGGCAGACCTGGGGCAGCCCTCCCAGGCTGCCTCGCTCGTCCTGGTTTTTGGGGGGGGATGCTTTCCTTTGGACGATGGCAGGAGAGAAGAGCTCGTATGTGGTGGGACAGGGGGAGAAGGGATACGGGCACCAGGCATGGCGAGGAGGGGAGGGCAGCGCACTTTTACCTCCCTCCCCTTAGGACTTGCAGGTGAGGGTAAGGGATGCTGGAGACTGGAGAGAAGCCCCTCCAGCTGCCCTGCCTGGTAAAGAAGGGGCAGCGTCCTCAGCTCCCCGCCGGTACCAGCGGCTGGTTCATCCGTGAGCAGTGCTTCCAGCCCCGGCACCTCGCCTGCCCCGGCACAGGTGAAGCAGGAGGGCTGTTGGTGAAGGTACAGGTAAATAGCAACAAGGAGCTCAGAGCTGTGTTGAAAAGGAAAAGTGAATATAGAGAAGGAAAAGAAGTTCTTCCAGGACAAAAGAAAATACATAAAAATCAGCTCCGGTCTCTCCGGTTTCATACTGGAAGAGAAGGAAAAGCACCAAGGTGTAATGAAGTGCCCCCGCAGTCCCAACCTGTCAAAACGAAGAATCATTGGGAAACTCTCTGTATTTTTGTTAAGTATTTCATCTTGATTTCCAGAACAAATGAGTTTGGGTAAACTTGAGATAAGGATCTGAAATGTGAATCACTGGCTCGTTTCATTGAGAGCTGCCATGGAAACATATCCCCAGTTAACTTTACTATCTACAAAGGCTCAATCGGCACATATGATCCTAATGATTTCCACCCAATTCACAGCTATCTGGGTCAGACACAATTTATGTTGTATCACAAAAGAATGTGTGCCTCATGTTTTTATAGTATGTTTTTCCGTGCAGAATGAGAAAAATATACGGTGAGGGAAGAAGGGAGGATATTTAAAGCAAAATTTCATTTTAATTAAAATAAAAAGCAACTTTTCAAATATGAAATGTCAGGCTGGTTAACCTTGCATCCTGAGTCTGGAAAGATACATTTTCATCTTTGCAATGCCTTAGTTAGTGGTTCCTGGCACATTACATTAACTAATTTGAGATCGAATTATCAAATTTGCTCATTGCTGCTAGCACTAATTTGAAACCTTACAATAAAGAACAGTTTGAGAGGCAGATGAAAGGTTGCCACCCACAGAGGCTCCAAGACCTGTCCCTGGTGTATCACAGCAAGGTTCGGAAAGATTTGGGGTAATTGCAGTCATGAGCTGGAGTTGATTGAAGAAAATTATACCCCGGTTTTTTACTGCAAGCATTTTTTTCCTTTTTCTTCCCTTTATTGTGTGTGTGGCTTTTCTTAAATTATGCTGTGAAATACTATTACAAGGAGGACAAAGCATTACATTTTTAATAACTTTATTAAAACTTCACTTACGACTCTTTCTGTTTTAGTACTACTGAACTTTCTGGAGTTTATAGAAATGCTACCTGTATTTTCCAGGGGGTTTTCAAATTTTATTGTGTCTGAGGTTTTTGTTTTTGTTAAACTTTTCAACTTTTAGCCAAAAATATGTTAATGGACTTCAAAACGATGTAAAATGTTTTACATTCTTATTAGAAAAGATCTACTGACTCTTCTGAGTCGTACAACTTTATGAGAAGAGTTTTGCAATTGCTAGCTTTACGAATTACAACAGGGAGCTGAAAGCAGTTCTCTAAACGTCGGGATCTCCGGATCGTTATAAAAGGGATGCGTCATTTTTTTAGCTGGCTTGCTTGAATTACCATCCTCAAAGAACTTGAATTTTAACAAGTTATAGAGGCTGAAGCAGCAGGGGTCCTGAGAGAGGCATTTTCTTTCTGACCTTCCTGAGATAAATAATTAAGATGGAGCCTAGATAAAGATCACTGTCAAAGGTGAGGGGTCAACCTGGCTGGCTGACCCGAGAGGTAAAATTGCCCTGCGTGCTGTAGCAGCAACTTGAAGGCAGCTGTGTGTCAGCAGGAAACAAAAGTTTTTTGCTCTGTTGAATAGGCAGAGCATTGAAAAAGAAGAGCCGGGGGAGTTAAAGGTCTTCTATTTACAGTGTGTATCAATCAAATTGTGTCTATAAAAAAAAAAATTCCTTCTCCGGTCAAGGTTAAGGGAGCAGATTAGGGGACGGTAACAGGGCTTGAAATTTGAAGAGTGCAAAGGTTAAAATGTTCTTCTAATTTGGAGCCCGTAGGCATACCTGCTTTCAGAGCAGGGTTTCCAGCTGTCCAGATGTTGCTCTGTGAAATAAGTCATTACCAAACGCGTGCTCCTGCAGGGAGCCTCCCTGGGGTCTGTGCTGCCGTGAGCGTGTGCAAACCCTGTGCCTCCCGGGAGCTCGGCCGCGGGAGCGAGGTGCAGTGGGTGCCTGCCTCCTGCCCGTACTTCTCCCTCCTCGAGACCCTTGATTGAAGTCTCGTCATCACGGGGAGCATCCTGAAGAAACCACAGCAGGCCCTCGGGTGGGGATCCCCAGTTGGGATCGTGCTGCTGGGGCTGGGAAGGGACCCAAGAGGGGGGGAGCACAGCCAAGCGCCCGAGGGTGCTCCTGGCCCTGCTGCGGGGATGCGGGGCCGGGCAGCTCCCTGCGGCTGAGGGCTGCTCACCCTCTCTGCTGGCAGAAGGAAATTTTATCCAAATGAAGGTGCCTTGGAAGGAAAATCATCCTCCTTTGCCCTGTTTCCAAAGCCACGTTGCCTGTTAGATACCACTTCGTGAGCCCGCGGGCACTAAGCAGCAGTTAAGCTAAGCTAGTGGGTTCGGAGCAGTTTTGAAATTGTTTATAATGAACCAACCCGTTATCATCAGAAAACCAGATGCAAGAGGGAAAAATGGGGGAAAAGATCCACCTCCCCCTTGCATCCCCCCCACACCTTTGTTTCCAGAGCTCGGTCCCGTTCGCAGCACCCTGCTTTGGGACGCTTTCTCATCGGACAACTCCAAAAGTTATGCTTTAACCCCCTGGTACAACTAAACACTTGTAACCACGGGTGCGCTGACTCTCTGCGGGCAAACATCAGGCTTGCAAGCGCACGAGGTCGGCACAGCTCCGTGGTGCCCGGGAGGGGATGGGGGTGCTGCGCTCCCGGGGTGCGGGCTGGCCCCGCGCTCCCCCGGGGCACGCAGGAGCCTCCCGCTGCCGCCGGTGCCGGGCTGCTTCCAGAGCGCAGTGACAGGGAGGAAGCAGGGCCAGGAATAAATGGCCTGTTGATTTACTCAAGTTACATCATTTTCTTCCCCTCAAGAGCCTATAAATCTCACGCTCCTTGTAAAAACAGAATTTAAAAACAATTGAGAGCTTCTGAGACGACCCCATAGCTTCCAGCCGCTGTGGCCTCTGAATATAGAGCTGCCTTTCACAGGCTGGGCCACTTGTTTCATATTAGATACTAGGGGAGCCCTGCTTCCAGCTAAGCAGCAGAAGCTGTTAAGATATTTTATAGTCGTCCTAGTGGTTTAGATAACACTCTCCCCATACATATCACGGGGCTTTAGCTAAATAGCAGGCTTCCTGACTCGGCCACGAAGCTCGGAGAGTCATTAATTCACACATGCAGGTTTCTCCTCTCTCCAATAATATTTCTGATCAAAGACACCCAGGCTGGCAGAGGTGCCTCTGTTAAAAAGTGCATTCTTCTGATTATTGTAAAATTTATGGCCTTTTTGCTCTGAGGTTTGCATTTTAAGAAAAAAGCTCAATTGTTAAGCTCGCTGCAGCGCTCATTAATTTTGTCTTCGGCCTCCTGTCTGAAGAGATTTTTTAATTCAACAGGGATTTTCCTTTTATTATTCTTTCATCGCTAATGGGATACAATGGGCTTCAGCTCTCTCCACAGCCGGGTTAATCTTTTGGATGGTTATCAGCCTTCGGGAGGGTGAAAAAGGGACTTAGACAAAAAGTGCATATTTTAATGTTGCAGTGCTCCGAATGAATGGCAGGGTGCCGCTTCTCACCTATGAGCTGGATGCTAACCGAGAAGAGCTGGCATTTAATCTCTCTCGATGTTAGAACCCAAGCGCTGGTGATAATTTTTATAATTATTGCGTGGGGACGTGGAGTTTATGGAGAGAGGAGCGCGGCGACTAAAGCCGCGTCCTCATTCGGAAATCCAGGGCCGTAAAAGCTCCGCTCAGAAGTCTGCGGGAACCTTGCAGAAACAGAAGGGGCTTTGCTCAGTCTATTTACAGCCTTTTGCCACCGCGTGTAACAATGTGATATCCTATGTAATGGTGTCAAAGAGGCATTTCTTAGCCTGATCCCAGCTTTCTGGTGGCTAACGTCCACGTCTTAGCACCGAAGCCCCGACGTTCTGCTCTCCCTTATTGGAGCTGATAAGCGCTGAAGTGGCTTCTCTGCTACTGGGTATGCAAACGTATAAAAACCTGCAATTTAAAAAGACTTCCCTAGGCATGCGCTGTGAGCGGATTGTTCTCTCCGTTCAGTAGGAGGGAGAGGAGCACTTCCTACCCTTGGCCGTGCCGTCGCTTGCTAAACTTACAGATGGCAGAGTTTGTAGTTAACTTCTCGAGGGGTGCTTTGATAATGGCACTGTGGTTAAGTGCAGGAAAAGCAGAACTAAATAATGAAACCAGCAATTCCTTATAGACTGATTTCTTTTTTTTTTTTTCCCAGAGAAAAGAAATAAACATACAAGTTGACATAATTCAAAAATGCTAGGATTTGCTCATTTCTGGCTCGCTGCCATCCCAGACTTAGCACAGGGGTGAGGAAGAAGGAATCCCTGCAGGCACAATCCACATAAACTAAGTGGATTTGCTTATCATTTATGAAAACAAAAAGAAGGTATCTGATTAATCACTTTGTGGATTGAGGTCTACGTTTTGATGGTTTAAGCGGCAGTTTATCGTGTGCTGTGTCCCCCCCCGGCTCTGATTCCAATTTGCACTTTCTTTTTGGAAGTTTCCGAGTGACTCGTGGCTGGCTTGGACATCGGGGGTAGAGCTGGTACTGAGCACGCCCCTGGACTGAGCAGCTGCAGGCTCCGAACCCCGCCGTGGGGGGTCACGCCGGCATGCCCAGCTCCCGGTGGCAGATGAAGGCACTTTTGGAGCCTGCACTAAGACACCGCTGCCCCGGGAGGTGGCATTAGGCAGAATAATGCGAGGGTTGGTTCCTGACAGCTGCCGCTTTCAGCTTTTGCCAGGGAGGAAGGGATTAGTTTACCTGGTAGTAGCGTATAATTACAGTAGCATTACACCGCTTTCCTACGTCCGCCCATGCCGTCTGTGGTCTTTCCAAGAACACGTGTACAACCTCTGCACGTGCCTCGCTTGCGGCTTCGGTGCCGAGGACCTGCCTTGCTGCCCAGATGCTCCCAGCGCTGTGAAGCAGGTTGAAAACCTGGAGCTGCCCTCTCTGGGCTCTCTTTCACCAGGGCGTTAAGCAGCAGCTAAAAGGGAGACCTCACAGATGCCAGGAGCTGTTGAGCATTGAGTCGTAGCCTCGACGGTGCTTCGGTTCCTCTGCTCGGTAGATAGGCAGCGTTTTTCATGCCGTTTGACAGTTATCTCCTCGGCAGCATTACCGGGCTTATACATCTCCTTTCAGCAGCTCCAGATAGAGCTGACAGCAGGGGGATTCTGTTTTGTCTCAGCGAAGAAAAAAAAAAAGGTGGTCTTTTGGCAGTAGCCAAGGCCACACTCGAGCACCAAGGGGCACAATGTCTCCTCTGTCTCTGAGAGAAAATAGCTTCTGACAGGAATCAGCTTTCAGTCAACTGCCAGGCATCTCTCATTATGGGAGGCCCGACCTGCAGGCTGCTATGTAGATAACCTGTTATCGCAGGAGATTGAATGCGGAGTTAAATTGCCTCGTGCTGCTGTTTCTGCAGGTTCCGGAAAAAAAAAAAAAAAAAGAGGAAAAAGAAAAAAAAAAAACCACCGTAAAATACATCCTAAGGAAAATTTGTCGAAGTTGAAAAAGTGGAAGTTGAAGGAAGGCAGCAGAAGGCAGTGCCCTGCAGCAGGCGGGCCGGCCCCAGGGGCTCTCCCCTGTCCCTGTGCCGGTGTGTGCGGAGCTCGGGGCTCCTGGCATTGCGGGGACAGCTCCTCCACGTGCCCATCGCGGCGGGACCTGCAGCCCCCCGATAACCGCAGCCCTTCACGTCACGCATCGGGCATCTGAAATAGCCAGGCGCTGAAAAAATCCCAACCCCAAAAACAAAGCAGAGAAGGGGAAACCTATTGTGACTTCTGCAATATCAGTGGCAAATGCAGCAGTGCCTCGTGACCGGTAGCTTTAGGGCAGCTTCCATAAATCTACGCTAGTCTGGAGCCAGACACTTCCTTTACTCCACGTCTCTGCACCTGGTAGGAGAGGGATCGGCTGCTGCAGGCCTTTGGTGGAGCCTCACCCACGGACCCGTCTGCGCACTGGGAATCATTTTCCTTGAGGCCATATACAAGCAGGGCCAACAAAGTTAGACGGGCCTATTGTAGCGGTTCTGTTTGTGCTGACAATAAGTTATTTGACCTCCAGGCTGATCACGTTTCCGAGAGGGATCGCATCAGCTCACGGGCTCCCTGCTGAGAACTGAAGTCCATTGCAGCGACACCAGGGATGCTGCAGCCAGGCTGTGCTTATGGGCAGAGAGGGAGCGTGGAGGAAGAATACCCCACCTTTACAGAGCTTTTCCCTTCCTCGAGTGAGTGTGCCTCGAGTTAGGGCATTTATCTTTCTCCCGGCTGGGAGGGAGGTCTTCTGAATAATTCATTCCAGATTAACTGTAGTAGCCGCTTGCTCAGGCTGCCTGGAAAGGGGATAAACCAATTAAGAGGGGATGCAAGTGAAGCTGAAAACCTCTGCTAATCACCTGTAGATGCAGTTGAACATTCTTAAGAACTGGGATGCTTTAATTACAGCAGCGTTTTGAAAAATTAATGTGTTTGTTAATCTCACCAAACACGTCCTTCCAAACCCTCCCGTCAGAGGCCCTGATCCTTCCCAAGTGTTTTATGCCAAAGGGATGCCCGCTTACAATTTGCGTACGTCTGCTTGAGTGAGCATGTTGTGGAGGGAGGACTCTTTTTTGCAGGGACTGCGGGATTTTGTTGGTGCAATGGGTGATGCCCCACGAACCGAAGCTCGGGGCTCCGGTGTTCTCCTGTGCTCTGTGATTTCAGGCGAGGTGCTTCTCTTCGCTCTGTTCTCTGTTCCTGTGCACAAATCGCTGCAGGATTCTCAGGGAAGGGCAGATGCTTTTGACGTGGTATTTATGTTTTTCTGTCTTCACGTTGAAGCAAAGGAAGTAGTTGAGCAGGCAAAAATGTTCTGTCCTCTGTTGTGTGTTCAAAAGGACCCGTCCGAAATCCTCGCGTCGTGGGACCGTGCTGGTATCAGTGGCAATACCATGTGCCTGCTCGGCTCCGTTTGCCCTCAGACCCAGGGGCTGTTGCTCCTTGCAACCCTGCCTCGATTTTTTTTTTTCACCACCTGCCTCAGGGTCCGGAGCAGTTACAAAAATAAAGAGGAGAAAACATACACAGCTCATCACGAGTTCAAAGGAGCAGAGACACTTTGTTAGATGCGGGCTCTTCGTGCTATCTTGTACATGACATAGTTTGCTGAACAATTTGGTGGCCACTGTGCACTGTCAGCTCTCACTGCTCTGCCATGGGACGCGAGGGAGCCCCGAATGCGGCAAGGAGAAATGCTTTCATGTCACTTTTATCTGACACTGGACGCCTGAGACAAGTTTACAGAGGTAGCGCTGAATTCTTTTGAGTGAATCGTGGTGGGACCCGCACGGCTTCCCTCCAGCGTCCCCCTCCTGGGGTGTCCGTCGGCCCAGGGACGATGCCCTGGGAGCTCGCTGTGCTTCCGAGGGGCTTTTCCCTGGCACCCAAGTGGCTGCAGGCCACATACTTGCTAAATAGAGGTTGGGGGAAAAAAAAAAAGACTTTTGAAGGCTAATAGTTAATTTTGCAAGGTAGAGGTTTCAGTGTTGTCTCACAAGGAAATGGCATTTCTTCTCCCACATCGTGAGCGTAACGCATCCATTCCTGCCACTTCGCGGTTTCGTTGGCACTCACCTTGCAGTTGCCTCGATTGTCTCGTGTCCTTTCCCCACCAGAGCTCCTCAGCTCAAGTGGCGTGGCTGTGAGACCTGATAAAGCGCTTTCAAAGTCAGGCCAAGTATGAAAGTGCGCTGTGATAAGGGCTGCTCCCTAGTGTGTCTTCAGGGAGGGACAGGGAAACGCTTTTCATTCCTGTTCTTAGCAAAAAGAATAAAAGAGAATATGGAATATTTCCAGCGAAGCTTTAACTCCTACAGGATTGTGTAATAGGGAACTGTTTCTTTTAGAAATGCCATAGATTTTCCTGATATTTTCTTAAAATGTTGTTGTTAGATAAAAAGCACTAGAAGGCTCTTGCTAAGCTAATGGAAGCTTCTGTGTTCAGCATCTCGTTGCTGTCGGGTGCTTCACTGTCCTTGGGATTTTGATGCTTTGCACTTATTTTGCCTTTTAAAATGCAGCATCATGTCACTTGCTTAAGTGAGTGCTTAAGGTATCCCTTGTACTATTCTTTGTAAAATAGGAGTTTTCTAACAAAAGGAAATCATTCTTCTACAGAAAAATGCATATTTCTCTGAAACATAAGCAACTATATATATTTGTGATTGTTTTCATTCATTTCTATTTTTCCACTAGTCACCTCGCAGCGACTTTGAATTTTAGGGTTCATGAAAGAGAAAATTCAGCAAAACCATCCATTTTTATTGCTGAAGGTTCTCAGAATTCAAGGTGATTTTGATGAGGGATATGCAAATGTCTTCCTAATTTCTGTTTATAAAAGGTAGATGGTCTCAAAGGGATTTTGTGGACCTAGACAGTGTATTCAACACAACAAAAATAGGTTTAAAGATGATGTTCCTTCGTTCTTTAAAAACAGAGCCAAAGGACTTTGTCACCTGCTAGCTGCCCGGTAGGAATAAAATCCCGTACCCGATTCGGGGTCAAGAGGTGCGGAGATAAGGCATGCCTGCTGCGCGCAGGAGCTCGGCTTTTGCGAGCACAGTCGGCGTGAGCGCGGGGAGAACGGCAGGAGCCGGGAGGCGAACCCCAGGCTGCCCTCGTCCGACAGGGAGGAGACACCAAGCTGGGCACGGCCGGAGGCTCTGCTCGCAGGTGGTGGGGCCTGATGGAGTTCGTGTGGCGCGTCCCGAATCCAGGCATTGATAGCATTTAGTGCTCATCACAAGGAGGGACGGTGAGCCCTGCTCACACCTCCTCCTGCCCTCCCGTTTTGTTTATCGCTCGCTTTGCTCCGAAAGGTTTGCTTGTGCTCAGGCAGGAGCTGCTCGGGTGAAAATAGCCCAACGTTGCTTCAAAATCTATAATGGGCTTTCAGTTTTTTCCTAGGCTGGGTAAGTGTAATTAGAATTTGCCCACATCAAGCAGCAGCTCCCAAGAAAATCATCAATTAATTGATTCCAATTACTTGTAATTGTTTCTCATACATTTCAATTAGTCTGCTGTGTTGTTACCAGCAGTACCAGTCAATTATACAAGTAATCAACATGCCTTTAATAACTGTCGTGAAAAGAAGTTGTGAAAAAGAGTTCGGGGAGGAAGGACAACATTCTGGGTGTCAGAAAGTGCCTGTTTCACTGACGTGTCATACAGCTGCAGTGATTTCTAGGGACAGAGCAAAGAACTGAACCCTACGAGCCCGACGCTATTTGTAGGGAAGGGGCTCAGACCCCGAGCTGGAGGCAGGCACCCCATAGCCCCATTACACCACCAGTAGTGGAAGTGGTTGGGGCCAGAAAACAAAGGTGCTTACTAGTAATCAACATTAATACAGTTTCTCATCACCCATGAAGGGCAATTATATTTATTTCATGTATTTTTAAAAGTAACTCGGGTTTGTGCGGGGAGCTTCGGAGCTGGAGTTCTGGATGTGTCAGGAAGTGTTGTATTTCCCCCGTGCCTATCGCACCAGTCACAGTGACCTATCTGGAATGGAAAAATAAGCAAATGACAGCCCCGCAGACCTCCCAGTAAGTTAAAAAGCTGCAGCACAAACCTAGTTCAGTGGAAGATGTTTTTACCCGCCGGCTTCCAGCACTGCTTGTCCCTCCCAGCCCTGTGCTGCGCAGGGGCTCCCCACGCACCCAGTGTCACTGTGCAGCCGGGCAGGGGCTCCTGCCTCTGCATATGTGAGGCTCTACAAACTCTAAAGCGTTGGGTAGGGAATAGTTTTGCTGAAGTCCCCCCCATGACAAGGCAGTAACACATGCTGCGGGTACGCCTCGCTGTTTGTAGGGCCCTTTGGGAACAGGGACAGCATGTCTCAACATCGTGTTGTGCCATTCTTGCCACAAAATTCTGTGGCCTTGTGGTTTGAAGTCTTTGTGCCTCAGCAGCAGCACACAAACTGACATTCGAGGGCTGGCCAAGCCTGCGTGCAGCGTGCTCCACGCGCCGGAGGCCTTTCCCTGCATGGCTGTGGAGCTCCAGCCTCCAGGAGGCCAGGGCAAGCAAAGCCAAGGTGAAGGCCAGAAGGTTCAGTGTCCTCCTGAATTTTGGCCTTTCCTGGGCCATGTTTTTGGTTCCCCAAGGGCACTACTTTGCGAGAGGCCTTGGGGTCCGTGTCGAAGTGCGACAGAGGCCTCGCGGGAGATGCTCTTGGTGGGCCCCTGCAGGTCTTGGTGGCAGCGGCCTCGCGCTGCCACACCACCACTCGTCAGGGCTCAGGTATTTCTCTGTGATTTCACTGAGGATCCCCAAACCCCCTGTGTTTTTTGGTGCTGTTTTTTTCCCCCCAGTTTTATTGGTTAGCGTGAGGACGGCTGGTGCCCACAAACCGAGCGCCGGGGAAGCGCGGTGTCAGCTCCCCGCGTCTGGCGGAGGGACAGGGCCGGGGCCTGCGGCGTTTTGGTGGCTGCCGCTGCGAGCTGACGTGTGGCAGAAGTGTTCAACATCCAGGCGCCCCTCAGAAGTGGAGAACATGTCTGAGGATCGTATTAACTCTCCTAGGCTAAATTATTCTCGTGTTTGTGCCAAGTCCTTTGAATATGTAAAGTGATCCTTCAGGTTTACTGAAAACGTGTCGTTGAGAAAGGTGGTTTCTCAGTCACATCACTGTGCATGAGCAAATTGTTTAAAAATTATTCGACAACAAAACCAAATGCGTCTTCAGAGAAGCCTAGCAGTTCTGCAGACCTGTGGAATTTAACCTTTAAGTTTGGACATGTTAATCTAAGAGGAAATTCCAGTGGAAAACCATGCACATTGCTGAATGTGTCACGTTAGGTTATTTGGCTGCTTATTTACAGTAGGTGCTTCTCAGAAAAGGGAAATGTAGATCAGGGCTAAAGATTAAAAGAATATTCTTAAACATCTGCCTCATTTGAAGTAACCTTTATGTTAGGCTCTAATCTCACTCCAAATCTTCTCTAATATAACTCAATTTATTGGGCTCAAGCTCTTCCAGATTGTACCAAAGCAAAATAAGGCGTCCTGCCTGGGCGGCTCCCTGCCAAAAAATGGCAAACGTCTCTCAGCTTTGTCACAGCCTCTGATCCATCCAGAAATCAAAGGACTGAAAATGCAGGAATTTATCAAACCAGTAAAAGCAATGAAATAATTAACAGGAGCACTATTGAAGTCACTGCAGTAGATATTTTCATATTGATTAGAGATACGGTTTTATGATGAATATTTAAAAATCGACTCTTAGCTACAGCAGCAGCTTCTGTTCTCAGGTGTTCTTGGAGAGCTCTTGGGACTTGGGTCTCTGGTTCCAGAGAGCATTCCTGGTTTTGTGCCTTGCTGCCGGGGTGAGCGTGGGACCGCGAGCACGGGTCGCTGTTCTGGAGGGCGGTGTTCTGCCTCCATAACGAGCTGTGTTCAGGAGACTGCAGAGGGGAAATGAGTTTCTTCAAAGTCAGGAGGTATTTTCCGTCTTCGGGATGTGTTTGAGAAATGGCAAACTCGGACTGGTTCCTCTCACAAATTGGTTAGGCCTTAGAATTCCAGCAGAAATGTTACGCCTATGCTGAAATAACACTGAATTCTTTGTTCTGCGCAGCATTAGCCTTTAACTAAGATGCTTTGTTCGTGCCTGCAAACTGTTCCTCTGGCTTCCCTGTGCCTGGGATTGCCGAGTGGTGGAAATGAAGCAGATCACCTGGAGACCTTCCATCAGACCCAGGTCAGAGCCTCTCCGCCCAATTCAGCAGGCACATGAGGTTCCCAACCGCAGTGGTGGTGCAGCCATCGCGAATCCCAGCAAGAGGGAGTTGCTCTGTGTCGGGGATCCTCTGCTAATGCGACCCTTGAAGGATGGGCAGGGGAGAAGGAGTCTGTTCGAGAGCCTAGACTCAAGAAGTTTGAAGGTCCCCCAGACAGCAACGGAGCGATCCAGCGTAGTGAAACCACAGCACTGCGCTTTGCGTGCTCGTGGACAAATCCGTACTGTGAGTGAACAGAAACCCCTGGGTGCTATCTTCAGCCAACAGAGGCCTGAACTCTGGTCTTAGGAAGCCTGCTTCTGGGGTTCTCGTCCCTTGAGCAGTGCCCACATTCACATTCAGCACACACAGAGGACGCTGAAGCTCCCAGCTCTGGTTTCCATGCATCAGAAGTCACAGTGAGCACACGTCTTTTTCCATTTCTTCTTCTGTTTCATTTCGTATTTCAATCAAGTTTATTGATTCTTTTTTAAAAACATTTAAGTTAACCACAGTTTAGATGTTTAAAATAAATAACATCTACGAAGAAAACCAGTAATAGTTTTTTGAAGTAAATTACTGAGGTCAGGCTCTCTACTAACACACTGAATTAGTCAAGTGTTTGCTTTCTTTAGGGTTTGCTGCATTTATGTCTCTTTGTACCTTTACTAGCTCATCATCCTCCCCCCACCCCACAAGTGACTCTAATGCTGGCCAAAAGTATTATTTCAGGCTTTTTATTTTCATGCCAGATACTTGAGAGATCAATGAATGACATAGAGGCTTACAAGTGACCAGAGAATGATTTTTTGGAATGTGTCACTTGCGTGTGAAGTGAACCTTTCTTTCCGTTAAATCCCTCCAGGTGAGAAGATAAGTCAAAATTACCCAAAAGGCTCCTTTGCTGACCATTAAAGTTGATGTTTTTGGGGTTGTTAGCATTGCATCGCCGTGCTGCTGGCTGTGTCTGTTGACAGACACCGAGGTGTCTCTGCTCTGATGGTGCTGGGCTCTCTGAACAAGGCTTTACCGTAGCCCATTTTCTATTACTGAATTTTTATGTTTGAGTTTCTTCTCTTTTTCACCGTTCTTGCTTTTGGAGCAGAGGTAGGAAAGGGAGCTGCATTTCATTATTTTTTTATTATTATTGTTTACCCATTTGCAGTCATTTTCTGTCTCCAAATAAGTCTCTCTCACTGAAGGAAGTAGATGGAGTTGGCTGACATTGGCTGCTCCTCTTCTGAGTAATTACCAAACTTCACATAGCAGTCATCAATGGAAAGCAAGCCAGATAGCTCTCACTGCTGTGACAGTGAGACCTGGCTGTGAAGTTTTGGAAGGAAATGTCTTCATTCTGGATATATGCTCTAGATTTGGACAGCACTGAAAAAAATTCATACATCATACTTTAAAAATTCACTCGTAAAGGTATTCTCCCTTAACTATAGTAACTATAGTACCTGTGCCACAAAAGGCTCCTACAGGTGCCTACTTCTGATGTCGTGTTTAAAAAAGTCACCCTGTAATGAAGCCGGATTCCCAGATTCTGCTCCGTTTTCTGTACAGCCCGGCAGAGCCCGTACAAGTCTCCTGTTTCCATGGGCACCCTGCTCTGTCTGGCTTTAGGGAATTCCAGGACTGGATGTTTGTGCTGTGCTGAGGTATCCCTTCAGAAATATCACCGATCCATGGTTACACTGTTACATCCATTATATGCACTTAAAACTTCCAAATTCTGTTATTTTGAGTCTGTTGCGCCAGACATTACCCAAATTTCCACATTGCCAGAATATATCAAGTGGCCAGAATATCCATTTTGTAGTCAGACTGCTGATATTTACGTACCTAACAATTACTTTTTTTTTTTCATTAGGAAAAGAATCTTCATACATGTCTGTAAAGTATGTGCTGCGTATAGACAGGGTTTGAACAGGTTTCCGAGTGCTGCAATGTAATAGACGCTAATTTGAATAGGTTGTGGTAAGATGAAAGAAATTACTGGAAATCTAACATGATGAACGTTGTCAGTAGCAAAGCATTGCTGAGGCTACTCGATATTGCTTGGAAAAAGCCCATTATTCAGCGGAGTGATAACAGTATCTGTGATTTAATTAATATTGGTGATGTTTTTGATGTGTATGGAGCCCATTCTCGGCAGAGTAGAGATGTAGCTCCGCACAAAGCCTGGGGTCCTTAGGTCAGGGACTGTCACTATGGAGCTGGTATCAGTTACAGAACAGACAGGAACAGATTTCGTTTATCTGACACTGAGCATTGTGTTGGGAAAGTTGGCAGTGCTAATAATTAGAGATGTGAGTGCTTGCTAAAGAAACCCTGCTTAGCATGTAATCAATCTTTAAGGAAAAAAAAATGAATCAACCCACACCTGCAAGGTTACAGTGAACTTAGCAGGAATGGAGAAAGGCAGATCCCATCTTACGCGACCGCCAGAAGCTTTCCGAGCATTCAAACCCCAGCTCTGAATATTTGAGAGAAAACAACCTGATTCATGTTTTTGGGTCATTTTCCCGTACTGGTTGGTGTTGTCATCACTGGAGGGCTTTTTTGACGATTCCTGCTCACTTCAGGAACGCTCTGTGGCACGACAGCTCAGCGCTCGGGCAATTACAGGATTCAGAGACAACAACACAGTGAGATCTACATCTTGTCATGTTTTGGTCCTTAGGAAAGCAAGAGGAAAAGGCGTCTGCTCTTCGGCCGAGGTGCCGGTGTTAGAATTGGTGACCGTCTGTGTGAGAGGTAGCTCAGCAGTTCACCTGCCGGTGGGACACGCTGCGTTTTGGAGGCATCGCTGCGGTGCGGGGCTCACCCGCCTGCTGCAGGCCCGCTTTCACCTCTAGCCGTGCACCTTCTCCTTCCCCGGGCTGCTGCCTGACTGCGTTCCTGCTCGGTGCTGACAGACACTCAGCACGAAGGGGGCACCCCAAGCAGGGCTCCTCTTGTTGCAGATAGAGCCGCCTGAGTGCCTTCAGTTTATCTGGAAGAGAGAAGGAGAGGTTCTGGGGCTTTCTGCTTCTGCCAGCACGATGTTTGCTCACTTGGTTTTTCGTATTCTACCTTCCAGACACGTCCTTTTCAACCAAAAATATAAAAATTAAAAGTAGGCTAATGAAGCATGGATGTTTATTGGTGCTAAGAAAACACCAAGACAAGCAAAAGTCCTCGCACTTCTCAAGATCCAGCTTCAAGAGGTCAGCGTTTCAGAGAATGTCCTGAACATTCCCTGAGAGAATAATTATTTTTGGCAAACTTGCATCGATCGAGTGTAACTTTTCAGCAGCGTGCTCTACACAGCAGGCATCCTTTGCACTCTCTTCCATGTCTTCAGGAAATAAAACTGACAGGAAACTCAATAACCCAGCTGCTTTCCCATTGATCATATTTTGATTCAGAAAATTCGGCAGGCAGCGTGGTGCTAAATTATTAACCGAATGTCATCATTCACAGGGGACGCGTTCTTTGGCATGGTCTTTAGGAAAAAATGAAGCGATCCCTTGCATGAAATAGGCAAAGGAGTGTCATCAGCTAAGAAAGCTGAGCTCCTGTTGGGAGAAGGTGTTGAATCCACCTTGTCTGGGTATTCAAGTGCAGGGGATGTGCAGAAAGGAAGGCGGCGCGGGCGGGCACGTGCATGGTGAGTGATGGCTCTGGATGAGGGCAGCAGGCCGCGGGGTGCTGCTGCCCCTCGCCAAGTCAGGCATTTCCTCACCGAGGGCTGGAAAGTGCCGTACGTTCATGTATGGGGGGGACCACATCCAGGCTTGCTCCGGGAGGCTGGGCAGTGGCATCCCCGTGCATGGAAGGGCAGAGCCAGGCCTCTGGGCACAGCTTCCCGAAACCTCGCCGAGGTGGGCTCCCGCCCGGCCTCCCAGCTCCACGCTCCCCTGTCGGGTAGTGCTGCGCGCACTTCGGCTTCTCAAGGAGGCTGTATCAGGCCCTGGAGACATTTGACATCATGTGAGAAATATGGCTTAAAGAAATTCCATAACCGTTCCAAGGCCGGGAAGCCCACGTACCTTCGGCAGTGATGTAGGTGACAAGGAAAAGAAAAATTCCTCCGCGCTGAGGTAATGCTTTAAACGCGATGGCACGCAAAAGTTATGATCAGATATTCTTTTCTGGTCCCTTCTGTTTTTCTTTCCGGGTAAAAAGAAAAGTTTAAAGAAGAAGGAATTGGAACCAAAAAAAAACAAAAAATCATTTGATGTGAAGTGAAATGTCGTTTGGGGTTCGGGTTTTCCTGGAGGAGGCCTGGCCAAAACCCAGTGCTGCAGCTCCCACTGATTCTTCCTGGGGGCAGTCGGTGCCAGCGGTGGGCCAGCCCTGCTGCGACTTGGCGAGCTGACGCAGCTCACAAAGCAGTCGAGGCTCAGCGTGACAAATGTACGGCACCAGGGGGTTTTGGGGCACCGTGGCACGGACCCACCGAGGCTTCCACGTGCTCCCGCAGCATCCCTCGCCGTCCCAGAGCGCCCCAAGGATGGCAGCCGCCGGTGACGGCACGGCCCGAAGGAGGTGGGTGGCGATGAGCGGCCCCTTCCAAAAAACCACCGGGGCTGAGATGTGGAAGGGTGAAGCGAAATGCCTGGAGGTGCTGGGAAAGCCGGGTCACCTCCTGGCTGCTGCCTGCATCCCTCAGACAATGCTGCCTCTAGAGTACACAAAGGTGCATTGAGCGCGCACAGATCCCAAACAATATGGGCTTTGTGGCACACTTAGCTACTTCTGCTCAAGTGGAACCT
The DNA here is from genome assembly GCF_013377495.2 of Cygnus atratus. NCBI lineage: Eukaryota > Metazoa > Chordata > Aves > Anseriformes > Anatidae > Cygnus > Cygnus atratus. Next base: position 1,341,089 of record NC_066382.1, on the reverse strand, counting down.
CCTTAGAGCAGCGTGATTTTATTGGAGTTTTCAGAAACGACTTTTCCTGGCGTGTTAGGTATGGAAAATGTTTATCAGGTTTTGCTTTGTTTATGCCGTTTGAGAAAAGTCATAACGATGTTCCTGGTCAGTTTAATCCACGCAAAATATGTCAGCCCGATGTGTTTATGTTTTCTGTTCTGTGCATTTAGTCAGCCTCTTTTACAGCTTTCAGCAGGACACTGAGTTTTTCTGGCAGCTCATGTTCTGACATGGTGTTACCCAGCAGGGGAGAAATAAAGGGAGGATGTTTAGGTTAATGTGGTTTAATAAAAGATCTGGTTTTAAGTCTGGAAAAGGCATAGTGAAGAGTCTTTATCCCAGTGTTGATTGTAGGGGATCTTTTAGTCTCCAGACTCAGTAATGGTTTTTGGATGTGAGAAAATAATATGGAGGACCGAGTGCTTTTTCCTAGTGTAGCCACTGGGAACCGAATTGTCAGACTCAGGAGTTTTACAACCGTTAGATCCCACAAGCTGCACTTTCCTAGTTCTGCTGTTAAATCAGGTACAAAATAAAAAACATAGCTGAGAACAAGGTGCTTTTTCTAAAAGCAGAGAAAGGAAAACAATTAGAAAGAAGGGAACATCCGAGTTGGGGCGGAAATGACACTTTAGGACTCCACAGATCATAAAGAAGCAAGAAAAGCTTCCCTAGGCATTTAGGATAAATTGTACCTGACCGGCAGAGCCACAGACACAGTATGCTCCCTACGAGATTTCAGCTGTCCAATTCTGTGACCGTTTCTGATGAACGTGTTTAGCTCACCGCCAGTACTGGACAGAAATCAGGCCACATTAGACGTGTTTTACAACGTAATGCCAGATTTCAGGTGGTTTGTTTTTTTTTGCCTGTTTGTTTGTTTTTAACTCTAAGCGGTAAATTCATTTAGCTAAATTTGGCTTTTGTCTGTGCAAGCTGATGACGTGGTCTGGGGCTTGCATCGACCCTGCATGTCCCAGGTGTGTCGCGGCAGCGCAGCGGTTCCGTGCAGCAATGTCCCGCAGCCCTGCACGTTTACATCTGCGCGCTTTCCGTTTCCGACCTGCAGAATGGGGATTGCAGCTTGTACCGCCTCCCGCAGCGGTCCCAGGCTCAGCGTCCTCCCGTCACCCTCCTACCAGCTCTGCCGCGTCCAGCGAAGCAGGTGCGGACGATGTGGGGATGTAGCGGGTGATGGAAGGGAAGGGGCGGATGAAGGACAAAGCTGGTGCTGAGCCACGGTGCTCCCCGCAGAGCCAGGGGGGCAAGGCAGCACCCTGCCCGGGGGAAGGCTTTCTGCGTCTCACGAGGCAGCCCTGCGGGAGCTGCAGGTCTCACTGTGATGTGCTGCTGGCTCCGAACGCTTCACCTCCTTGGAAAACCGGGAGAGAGGCCTCATAGACACTGCATGCCCGTGGCTTACACTTGGCGGTGCCCGTCGATTGTGTTGCGGTACGCTCTGAGATGCCGTCAGGATCCTCGTGTGCCGGCACCAGGAAGGTCGAGGGCACGGGAGAGGGACCGCTGCTGCGAGCACGCGGTCGAGTCAGAGCCCAGATGGAAGAAAGAAATGATTATGGACACGATCTTATAGCTGAGGCGTTAAGGAAAAAATCACGGCGCTTCCCCGAAGTCGCACAGAGAGGCGGTGACCCATCAGGGAACTCGCCCCGGGTTTTTGTCCTGGCAGGCCGATGCCCTGAGCGGCAGATCGCCTTCCCTATTCATGGCTGCAAATAGCGCGGCTCGCCAGCTGCGCGCCGGGTAGCGAAGAACGCGGGGCATTGTTCCTGCGAGCTCTGGGAGGAGGCCTGGTCTTTTCTGTGGCCGCTGCCTATTTTGGTCTACTTCGCACTCCTGATGCAGTCAGTAGGGACCAGCGTGCTTGCTCTGTACGCTGTGCTACTTTCACTTTGATTTAAGTCTCAGGACTTTTTTCCATGCCTTCTCGCGTTTATTTTTTTTTTTTCCCCATACCGTTTCACAGGTCCATTTGAGTTACTTACAGTATGTGTGCCCTCCGTCTTTTGTTTTAACCACAAAGCGAGGTGTGTAGCAGGTTCCCTGTGACTCTGGATACACGTGCTGGAGACTGGAAACGTCTCCATCCCTGCACTTCTCTCCCTGCCACGCTGAGCGCTCCTTGGACCTCAGTACAGCAAACACAGCTTCTGCCCCTTAAGTGTGCCATTTGCCCGGCAAAATACACCTTTAAAAACCATCTCTAGCAAAGTAATACTTGGTAAAACAAGGTAGGACATTCTGGCATCATTTTAATCTCCACTGCAGCTGTTTGGGAGCTGCTGTACGTTGGGCATGCTGCTTTTTTCCCCACCGGTATCCGATTTGTGAGATGCGAAAGGAAGATTTTTTACGTGAAGAAAACCCCATTGCTGTGTTCAGATAGGAGAAGAGAACTCCACTGCCCAGGAATAAGTCTGAATTTCTGTAAATGGTACAAACTGGGCTTGCGCTTGTGGTGGTGGTGCCGGGAGAGTAGAGCAGCTCTGTTCTGGATGCAGTGCTGGAAGTGTACCAGAAGCTTTGGCCTGAAACTGCAGTAATAATTCCTAAATTATAGCAGTCAGAAGTTAATGTATTTCTGCTCAGTATTGTCAGTGGCAAACCCAAGCCCATTAATTTCCCACTCGGTGTTTGTTTGAGAAATCATCCCCTGTCAGCTGCTGCTGGTGAACTTGTCTCCTCGCCGCATTCCTAGACATGCTCTCTGTCTCCCAGCGAGGGTCCTATCCCTGCAGGAGATAAGATACAACCGGTATTCACTAGGAGGTGTCAACGGGCTGCTTTATGACACATGATGAGCGATAAGGGCCGTGGAGAGGTGCTGATGTGGCCACATTAGTTAATGAGGTCAGAGCCCAAGTTGCTGCCCCACTGATAACCCGCAAATCCAAATAACGCCAAGATAGCAGCGGGGCGCTCCGAGTCCTGTCCCCGTATTCTCTTGCTGTCCGTCACACTCGAGCTCCCGATCACACGAAATGAGGATGCTTCCCGAAGAGCAGGGCTCGTCCTCGCCGCTCCCGGGGCTGGTCCCGGCCGTGGGGAGGCAGCGGGACCCGAGGTGGTGGTGCTGGGGCTCAGCGGGGCCCTTTCCCCTCTGCTGAGAGCACCGCGACGCCGAATCAGCAGTAATAATAACAAAAAATGCTAGGAATTTGGAAATCTGCGAAATCTGCTGGTTTTCCCCCTTTTTCTCGTCGTAAACAAGCCGAGACCTGGCAACGTCTCGACATGCTGGCAGTGTGAACTCTCTGTCCTTCCCTGCTTAGAAGCTCAGGTCTAATTTATTTAATTATTGGAGCAAACTTTCAAAGTGCTCCGTGCCTCCTCTTTTGTTTCTAAGGTTCAGATGTATTTTTAGCGCTTGTTACTGAACTGGTTCTGTGCATCGGAGAAGAATTAATTATTGTTTTGGGTTTGTTGTTATTCAGACACTCGGGAAAAAAAGAGGATTTTCAGACTTTGAACACCTCAGGGGCTTTGTTATACGCCGTTTGTATGTTGTTGGCTTTTTAATGATGATTTGGTTTCTAATGCAAGTTCAGCACTGCTGGAAGGTGGCGGCCCCAGCACACGAAGCCCTCTGCTGCCCGCGGCCCTTCCAGCCCAGCAGCAGCGCCCCGAGCGTGGCAGGAGCTCGCCCTCGCTCTCCTCGGGTGGCAGAAGCTGGCTCGGGGACCTCGTCTTCCTCCAGGCGCTGCAGAAGCCGCTGGAGCTCCCCCTTTCCAGCAAAGAAAAGTTGGAGATTCCTCCAAGCTTTGTGCACATTGGTAGCGTTGCTAAAAGCAACATCTGTCCGTTGATCGATGTGCTGTCAATTTCTCTTATCAAATCCTCTGGTTGTGCTTTGGTTGGGTGTCCCAAGCTGTACGGATTCGTGAAGGCAGCTGATAAGACACGCATGTGGTCGCAGCTGTGCTCCTTTGGTTTTTTGTTCCATGGTGGGGCGACTGTAAAAAAAAAAAAACAAAACACATTTTGATTGGCCATTCACACGTGAATGCAGCGTGGTTTTTCCAAATTTGAGTGCAGATTCATACATGTTTTTGTGATTTAAAGTTGGTCTTGTGAAAAGTCAACCTGGAACACTGGAGACTTGTGGGTTAAGCAAACAGCAAAAAAAAAAAAAAAAAAAAAGGCATGAGGAGAAATCAGTAAAAACGATTGGAAATTTAAAGACAAAATACTTCCAGTATTCACCAAATTGTTATTTTTACTTTGTTTTCTCCATGTGCCTGAACAGTGAATAGTGGGCGCATCTTTATAGGCGTTAGAGTGGGGAGGAATCCAGGTGGCAGTGCCCGTGGTGAGGTTTGGGGCTGCTGGGCGCTTTCTGCCAGCCAGGCCGGGAGGGTGGCAGGAGCCGCTGGGATTTTAATGGTGGCGGTGGCTTCGTCTCCTCGGAAGCGTTATGTTTCTGGTGAGACAGGCATGCAGTCTGCTACTTAGTGCTCTGTAAGAGGCTGGGATAGATGGCCTTAGAGGTCTTTTCCAAGCTAAACGATTCTGTAGGACTGTTTTCTGAATAAGGGGGTAAAAACCCAGCCCTTGCTGAAGTCCCAGGCTCTTCAGTAAGACCAGCTTGGCATCTCCACGGGGCTGGGCTGGTTTCCTCCTGTGGCGGAGGGTGAGTTCTTCAGTAGCCCCCAGCCCTGCCCCGAGCCATCAGGGGCACAGGGAGCGTGGTGCGGTATTTCAAGGATCACCAGTACTGGAGACCTCCGAACTGCGGAGAAAGGGATGAGAGGAAAAGCTCGCCCAAGGGGAGCACCAGGCGTGAGGGAGGACCAGCACCAGGCGAGGCGTCACCCACCGACCGCCCCCTCTGCTCCCTCACCTCCCGGTCTGAACAGAACCGAGGTCTCAGCCCAGCTCCCCGGGGCTAAGCCGTGCTCGGAGCTCACACCTTGCTCCTGGCGCCTCCAGCCACCCGGCAGCAGGAGGGGCCTGGGGCGCCTTCCTCTGGGTGGCTCCGTGGCTCTGATTCCCCTCCTCAGCCAGCTCTGGCACGTCTCTCCAGGGCCCGCGGCCGTATCACGCGTGAGCGTTACCTGTTCTGCTGTTGGGCTGTGGTTTTTGCTGTTAGACCATAAGTAATTCTCACCTTCAGCTCTTTGGTGTTTTCGTGTGAACCGTACCTGCTTCGGCTTCGCGAAGAGGTTTTGTATTTAAGAGACTTTTTGGGCACGGATTTTATAAAAGCCTCTCCCAGCTCCGCTGCTGGTTTGAGCGTGCGTGAAGCCGCGCTCTCGGCACCTCTGCTCTATCAGTCTATTCATTCTCTCTTTTTTTTTATCTCGCTCTTCCTCCCGCCATGGGCCCAGCCTCTGTGATTAAGTCTGCAGCTCTCCTGCTGTTTTTAATAGGCCTGTAGACCTGACCATCTGATGAGAACCAAACTGCACAGCGTGCTCCTGAATACTTTCACTGGAATCTCCTAATGCAGGGTATTAATCATGACTGTCAAACCATTCAGGCCCTAAATATGTCCACCCAGTATAAAATCATACTAAACGGGGGGGAAGGACTTGGCCCGTATTAAAACCAGGCATTAGACGGTCCCCTGACTTCCCAGGCGTGATGGCCCAGGGCACTGTCCACTTGGACAAACAACGGCATATTCAGAAGGGGCTGGTGGTGATTGACATTCAAAAAAGTTTGAGAAAACAAGCATAATGAGTTAAAGGAAATGCAGAAAGGCGTGGCTTCCTCCTCCTTTACCAACACGCATCCCTGGGAAATCGTTTGCTGGGGTATGTAGTTCAGATGCATCTGCCTCGGTGCTCTTAATAAATATTTTGTTGGGTCTTCTGCTGCTGCAATTAAAAACCAGTAAGTGCCAAGCCAGTCGCTGTCGTACTGAGTTATTGTGCATACAGAGCTTGGGGATTTCTTGCTCCAGTGTATCACTTGAATTTGATCCTGGGAAGTGCAGAGCCCAGCGTGGTAGTAAAGCATGGGGTTGCTTGACAAGTCACGAGAAAGGTAAGGCTCTTTCTCTGTTAGCCGGGAATTAGACGTGCACATTTTAAACTGTGTTTGTTCTTGATGTTTCTAAGCTGCCAGGGAATGCAACCCCTAATATGAGAATGCACCTTCCTCCCCTCCCCAACAGGCTGTTTCTAATTCTCTGCAGTAAGAATGCCTTTATTCTTTGGAGTCGGCAATAAAACTTAATCGCGTGTAAAATAAAAGTTACGTAAGGTGAGCGGTAAAATTTTACTATTCCCGATGTCGGATTTATTGGAGCCTCCTCTCGGCGCTGGGAGCCACGCGCCTCCTGCGCAGGAAGGCCCCGCGGTGCGGCGCGGCCCTGGGAGCGCTCGGCAGCCTCTGGTGCTCCTAGGGCAGCGCAGGGGCTGTGCCAACACGAGGAGGACCCGCTGCTCGTCCTGGTAAGGCCGCTGCCCCCTGCGTGCTTCGACCGACAGCGGTAGTGGGAGAGGTGGCGGGGGGGGCCTGCAGCCGATCCCGGTGCGAGCAGCCGCTGGCAGCGCTCCCGTGCCCTCCACGGATCCTTCCAGGCCAAGCCGGGCTGCAGCGGCCGAGCGAGCTTGGCTCGAGGCTCCCTGCCCTCCGCACAGCTGCCTTCCGCTTGCCCTGCACACATGGCTCAGGTCTTCCCTCACCTTCCTCTCGCCTCGCTCTGTGCCTGGCGTAAGAATACTTAAAACCAGTAAGAGTAAAACATCCGGGAGTGTTGCTGCGCGCATGGTAAGGAAGGTGGCTTCCCTTTATGCCTGTCACCGGCGGCATTAATTTGGTGGAATGGCGAACGTGATAACGTGACCCTTACAGGTTTCACCTATACACCTAGCGGACTGATTCAACGTTCTGTTTCCCATTCTGTTGTGTCTTTGATAAATGTGGCTTAAAACGTCGGGCTAGTTGGTACTTCTGGAAATACAGCAAAGTTCTTCTTTATTTAATAGCTTTTGCATTTGTTCCTCTAAAACCCAATTGAAGCAACAATGACAAATAAGGCAGCCGATCCTTGCGAGAACAGTAACAGTGCAGCGTTTTCCTACCCTGACTTGTGTTTCATATTTCCCATGCTGTGAAAGAAAATTCCTCCTAGAACTGCGGAGCAGTAGGTTTGTTGTCATTGATCTTGGCAAGAAGGCTTCAAACTGCCAACTGTGTTAGATGCTTGAAGTCTAGACTAGGATGTAGCAACCAGGCGTGTTTCAGCTGGGTTTGGCTTTTGAAATGAAGCGGAGAGTCCAGAAACGGGGGCGGAGGGCAGCGCTCAGGGCAAGAACTTCACAGCTCTCCCGGAGAAGATGCGGTCTGTTTGCTTCTCTGAGAGGGCCCAGCTGCCAGAGCAGTGAATTTACGGAGCAAGTCAGAGGAGCGTCGTCCCTCCCTTTCCCCATTCCCTCCGAGTGGTACCGCTGAGAGCTGGGGCAAGGCACCTCCGTGGTGGCCACGGGCAGTTCCTAGAGGACCTGGACGTGCAGGGTTTGGGCGATCGTGGGCACAGCTCGGGTAGCCGTGCCTGCAATGGCAGTCAGCTTTCAGTCCCCCGCGCGACCAGAGCACAACAAGTAGAGCACCCGGTAAGCAGTGCACAGCCGAACTCCTGTATGGGAACAGACTTAGCCTGCCCCTGCGGCACGGGCGGCTGCAGGGACGTTGGAACGGGCCAGCCAAGGCTGCACGACCCTGGGTGTAAAGCACAGGGCGCCAGAAGCTTTGAGCATCTCTGTCTCAGTGTGTTCTTCCCAGGGGTAGCTTTTGGGTGCACCTGGCTAAGAATTGCCGCAGCACAATGGGTATGAAGAAGGGCCCCGTGTCGTCAGATGTCGCGTTCGTACCCGTCGCTTTGGGCTCATTGCGTGACCTTGGCGCTCTGCTCCTCTCCACCTTCCGCAGAGCTCCAGGTCGGGCTCCTGTCAGCCCCGGTGCTCCGGCAAGAGCTTGGTGTGGCACTGCACACCTCTCCGGCACGTCTCTGCCCTTCGTTGCAACACCAGGCTCTGCTCCTGGTGCTCTCCAGACCCTTCTAAGGGTTCGCAGGTTTGCATTGCTCCAGTATTTTAAGAAAGCAAACGGTGCTCCTGATGAGGGGAACCAGGCAGGGTTCATGCGAAACGAAACCTTGCTGTACTTGTGCGATTGTTCGAGCAGTTGCGGGAGATAATTTGACCTTACAAAAGGGGACTTAAATATGGTTTTGCCTTATTTCTTTCTTCTGCAAACTGACTTACGGCATGCGCGATGATTCATGCCAAGAGAGCGGAGAGGATATCGCACAATTCAAACCGTTTCGAAGGAAATGGACTCTTGGTGCCCTGAATAAAATAGAAAATTGTTAATAGCTGAAAAATGGCCAAATGTTCCCTTCTGAAAAGTCATTGTGGAACAATTAGAGCCGCTAGTGCTGATATTGCTGGCTTAACGCTTTCTTTTAGCAAAGGTGAAGGGGGGGGGGGAAATTGCCAAATGCAGCCTTTAGAAAACAGAGAATTATTATTTTTCAGGATGAAAAGATCGGTGGCACAAATTAAACGCATGCCAGGACCAAACATGTCCATCACACACGCCCCCACGTCCGCACACACGTGTGAAGGGCGATGCTTTTCCAACTGGGTCTGCGTGTGCAGCGCTCGCGTGCTGTTACCTGCTGAAATCCGCGTGGGTGCTTGCTCCAGCTTTGTGTCTCTTTAGCAACATTTTATTGATCCTGTCTGGCTCTCACAGGGGGATAACACATGTATATTAGAGGCCATTTATTCCTTATGTACCTGTACTCGTGAAGCATGTTTCTGTAACTGTATTATTAGTTTTGTCCAGCCTACAGGAAAAAGTGATACCGTAGCTGGCATCCCAGTGTTAGGTCATATTAAAACCATCTGTAACAAATCTTTATTTGCAGTTACTTTAGAGTTCAAATTTCAGCTTCTACTCCACCTGTCATCAGTGTTTATCCTCATAAACTTTCACAGCTTCTTTTATTCTGTTTCTTTTTTTAGTTCTGAGAGACCTTTTCAGCATTTTTGGCAATCTCGCGCTTAACTTTGCTTAGCAGAATTTCACTCCTTTTGATTCAGAAAATACATAGGTTTAATGCATCTGGAGTATTTTTAGGAGAAGAAAATGATTTTTAATGTGATTTCCAAGAATAGCACTGTTGTAACTGTGATCTCCATGTAGACTTTGGCACAGGAAAATAAAATGCTCAGGGATGCTGTCTGCGAACTGTTGCAGCAGAAGCACGCCGTTGTTTTGGTGGGGGTAAACAATTCTGCCTCCTCTCTGAGCGGCTGTGCAGAGGGGATGCCGACATGATAACGGTGTGCTCGTTCAGACCTTTTGGCTTGCTGATTAAGATCATAGCCAGTTGTTTTTAGTATTGTCTAAAAAAAGGCAGCAACGAGTCTAATGAAGGATGTTGTCAATTAAGCATGCAGCATGCATTTTAGAGTCCCGCCACATCCGAACTTACCAAGAAAAAGACTCCGACCTCTTGAATGCACACACAAAAAAAACTTTGCTTGGCATCATCCCGGACGCGTTATCTCTAAAGCTGGGCACAGCTCTGAAATGGCAAACGTAAAACCTAACTTGTGTCTGTGGCTTCGAAGTGTGGCTCACCGGTGACGAGGTCTGCTCTAGCAACTGCTCGGTCTGCAGGGACCTTTGTGCGCTGGGCTCACGTGCTGGAAGAGAAAGGTTTTAAAGCCTTTTTTTTTCCTAATTTATGTTTTTTAATCAACGTATGTGGTCTTCCAAGCAGAACCATTTGTTGATGTTGAACATTTTCTGATGTAGTTTATGCTGTCAGATTGCTGTGGTGAGCAAAGATGGGCATGCCAAGGAAAACAGACGTTCTACTGTATGGGAAGAGCTGCGGTTCCAGTAATTCTCTATAAAGTGTGTTTTCCACTGTGATATCTGCTGTTGTTCTTTCAAGTGGGATCTGGGGAGCAGTTAATAAGCACATGTTTTCTCTCAGCGTTTCCAGAGCTGCCCAGAGAAGTAGAGCCAGTAACTGAGGTTCCTGCATCAATGTGGTACGGTCTCGAAGGAAATAGGACACCCTCACAACTGCTGGCGTCCTTACCAGGTTCTCAGTAGTGCTGTAAACACGCTGTGAATCAAGTGATTGATTTGAGGATCTTACAAGATCATATTAAATGAATGAACCCTTGGAAAGAAAGCAAAACAAAAGTCATTTATTCTAGAGAAAATTGCACTTGAAATAGCTGATGATTGCCATTGATGAGCCATTGAGATGCTTGTTATGCACACTTGTGTAAATAATTTGTCACGTTGACACAATGCAGCCAAAGGAAGAAGACCTTGCTCAGGCTCCTCATAAATCGGGTCTGCCCAGTGCCCGGAGCGAGTGTCCTCTCCTGGTCTTTTCCTCCTCTCTCCTGGTCTTTTCCTCCTCCATCTCTGATTTCTGGGATGCAGAGGACATGTGAGTCTCGAGGTGATGGGGAAGTCTTCCAGGATTTCATCCCACCTGCCACAGGAGCAGTGGGTTTTCCACCTTGAGACATGCTGTATTTTCTCATGCATGTCTGCATATGATCTTTTCATTATTTTTTGTGATGCTTTCTGCCTCTTATCCCATGATTATGGTTCCTAAGCACTCAGAATGTCCAAATTCAGCTGACACTGAATCTCCTCATCTTTTTAGATGGTTGGCATAGCAGTACCTCATCCTCAGGCCAAACAAAAATATGTTCTTGTTGGACTTGCTGTTTAATAGAAGCAAAAGGAAGCAGAAGACCAAGTTGTTAAAGAAACCACTGGGTAAATAGTGCATAGCTGAGCTCAACAGCGTGCGCAGAGCTATTTGTGGAGATAAGAGCCTTCCAAAAATTTGACATGAGAGCAGTGGGGTTCAGAACACAGAGCAGACAGGTTGTTCACATGGCGTGCAGTGCACTGCAGCTCGATAACAGAAATACCATTTGCATCGTAAGAAATCCTATACAGGTGTCCTTTGTCTCAACTGCCCTGCTACATGCTGGGCACGGAGAGAAGACCAAACACTGGATGGAAAGTGGGGCTAGTCAGTGCATGCATACATATTTTGGAAGAACGCGAATATGTGAACAATTCTGGATGATGGTTGACATGCCTACCTCGGGTGGTGCAGATTTTTATTACTTGGCGTCACTTGCAGGGTGCCTGATAGGGTCTTTTTGTCTCCAGTGGGAGGCAAAACTGGCAAAACAAAGAAATTGCTCAAGATGTTGTTTAAGATGTAAATTAAGCAATCTGTATTTAAATGGACTTCTGTGAAGCTTGTAAAAGCCTAACAGCTTCTAAGAAGCTTCTTGCTCATCTGTGCATTTCTGGGTGCCACCCGGAGGAAGGAGACACGGGCTGTGCGGCTCAGGACGGCGGCAGGGCCCTGCAGACACCACCAGAAGAGCTCTGCTCACGTCCCCGCTTGGTTCCCAGCCAGGCTCGGTACCAACAGCCGTGTTTGGGGTGTTTAAGCAGAGCTCCGGAGCCTCTTCTGTCACCACTCCATCTGTGCTGGCTTTCTGTTGGCTTGCTTCTATCTGAGCGTATAAGTATACATAAGTACGCGCGTGTATGTTGTTGCTGTCGTCTTTCTTGGGGGATTTGGTTTGTTTTTTAATGATCCCGTTCGGGGTGAGAGCAGGGAGGCAGGGGAGCTGCCGCGGCCATAAAGCGGGCAGAAAACAAGCTTCATCTTTATAGCACAGAAGAGCACATTATGGATGTTTTTAATCTCTTTGACCTTGTGGCGGAGAAGGAGGGAAGTGAAGAAATCGTGACAAACACCAGCCCTTTAATGCCAGGTTTGTTACTGCTCGGAGTGCCCTAAGGGTTAATGTAACAGTTTTAAGTCCTTCAATCACACCCACCCCCACCTACAGAACACTTCCAAATAATCCCTTTATAATAGACCCTTTTCCACAGATTGTATCTAACCCATGCATTAATGGGGCCCGTTGGTGTCAAGCATTTCAACAAATACGGGCCAGCAGCCTGCTCGGGGAGCCCCTCTTTCTGGCTCCATACGTTAATGATCTTTTGCCCCTCTGACTTAGCTCCCCTGCTGCAGGGACAAAATTAAACTACTGCGGATGGCAAAATAGTTATTTGCTGCCCAGGCAATTACATACTTCCAAAACTCTCCATCGCGGAAGGCCAGATGGACTTTATAGAAACCAGACCCAGGCCACAGTTTTAATTATCATAGTCCTGTCAGAAATGAGTGAAATTCTGAATGACCGCATGAAACGAACCAAAAGCCTTACACATGGATTTTTTCCTCAATAAAATTTTATGGCTTCTTAAAGAAACAGCATTCATATATTTTACGAGGCCTAATCATTCACTAATGCCTATATTAGTGCACCTGTGGCACTCGGCCCCATGGAAATTGCAGCGCCGGGCCCAGCTACGTTCTTGTGCGTGTTATTGCAAACCCCTTGTCAGAAAGGCAGCACATGCTCCAGGGAGAAGCCGGGCTCGTTTCTGTTAGCCAGCAGTCGGTGTAATAAGGCAGAGAGATTTATGGACATTTATCTGCTGAAAATTTCGTTTCATCGCGTGAATAAGACTTGCAGAAATGAAACGACGCTCCGAAAGAGGAGTATTTTTAACATTCATCGCGGGGCAGTGTGGTTATTTGGAGGGGTTGGAGACGTTGTGTGCCTGTGCTGATTCAGTACGAGGAAGGATTTCCCCTGAATACTCCCCCTGGATACTCTCCCCTCTCCTCGCAGCATTTGCCCAGTAAGTGCCCGGGAGCTGCGTGCGGCGGTCCCAGAGGTGACCGGGGCGCATGAAAGCGCACAGCTTTGTGTTATCGGGCTGCTGGCGCAGGCCACACAGCCTTGATTTTGTGTTTGAGTCACTGCAGGGCTCTGAGGGGCAGTTTTGCACTTTTCTGTCCTCTTCTCCCCGAACTCGGCTGGGTTTTGGGTCAGGAGCAGGGGCGGGAGCAGGAGGCGCGTTCCCGTGCCCTGGGGTCTTGGTGCCGGCCGGTGCTTCCCGCGGTGTCCTCTGCTGTGTCCTGAGGGACCCCGTGCACTAAATGTTGTGGCTTAGGATTTTCCCCCATTGAAAATGACTCTGGGTCCTGTGAAAGCCCTAGTTTAATCAGTTCTTGTTCATTCAAAGCAGGTGGCCCAGCTGATTTATTTACCTCAATGCATTTAATCACACCGTCTCTAGAAGCCACCGGTCCCTCTCCCAGCCAGCACAGGATCTCCAGGGTATTTGGGCAGATATTTCTCTAACCTCTTCTTCACAGAGACTCCACAGTCTCTGTAGCTGCTCTCTCCTTTCCGCATCACTCTCTTGACTATCAGATGGTGTCCTAATGTCTGAACTGGAGCTTGTTACCAAGTCCCAGCGCCCAGTCCTAAGGCTGGACAACTCTGGATCCTTCCAGCTATCATTGTGCCCCACGTTTCTAGTCCTCAGCATGTTCCTACTGCTTTATACCGGGCTGTTGCTGGTTGCCTGCCTCTTTCTTGGCGTGTGCTGCCCATCCCAGGCCACCCCAGCCCTGCTCAGAAGCCTGCGCGTGTCTCCCGAGGGCTGCGGCGCGTTTGCACGCCCCGATTGCGGAGCAGCCGTGCGGTGCCCGCTGCCGAGCCGAGGGGAGGATGAGCAGGTTGGAGCTAGCTGGCAGCAGAGGGAAGGTGGCCCGGAGGAATGCATCTCGTCTGGTCGTTAAAGTCAAATTTGCTAACGAGGTCCACCTCGGCAACGTGCTGACAGCCGCAGAACATACTGGGTGTGTTAGCCGCAGCGCGGCTGGAATGAAGTCAGCTTTCTCTCCCTATGCTTTCTCATTACTTCATGCGCTTGGCAGCTGCTAACAGACTGGACGGGCTTAGCCAAAATAGGACCCGATGTAGAAACATGGAAAAGACTATTTAGCATTTCCAACCGGTCGTGCCGGGGGGCGGCGGGGCTGCCCCGTGCGCGGGTGCTCTGCCCGCGGTGCCGCCAGGTGGGAGCGGGGCAGGCGGGGGCTGAGCCCTCCGCCGCGTGCCGCCGAGGGGACAAGTGTCCTCTGATGGAGCCGGTCGCTTCCAGGGGGGGCTGGGAGGAAACTGAGAGTATTTGGATAAACTCGGCGGCCCTTCGGACTAGAAGAGGACTTTTGTTCGCATAAAGAAAAAGACTGTTACATTACCATAGGATAACTGGACCCCGGCCAGTAAAAACTGCGCTTGAAGTATAAAGACCGATCGGGAGTGTCAAATGAAGGATCTTTTCCTTGAGGTCAGGTGTTTTTTTTTTTTTATTGATTAGAACGTGAGATCTACATCTATGGCGCAGCCTGGCCCGGAGCACCGTCTCTGTGGAGGATTGTCCGTCCACAAAGGGCGCGTTGTGCCCGGGAGGGCCGCGGGTCTGCAGCACCCTCCTCGTCGCTGCGCCTCTGGCTTCCCCGGCGCGGTCACTGCCCGGCCACCCGGCCACAGGTGCCCGGCACGGCGCTGCCAAGCTTCCTGCCATCCCCAGAGGCATTTCCAAGCACGTCTGTGGCCGCTGACGGGCTCCTTTCTGCTCAAGGACCATGCCAGGGGTGGAACGCTCAGTGGTGCCCGCTGGCCGTCCCCAGCACGGGATGGGTGAAGCCCCATCCCGTTGGGAGGCTCCCTTGGGAAGGGACAGACCCAGGAGCGCTGGGGGAGCACCTTCAGAGCATCGGGCTCCCCGCCTTCCCCGAGCAGAGGGTAAGGCTCGTGCGCCTGTCCTGGCTGCTCCTCTGAAGCTCTCGCGATGCAGCGGAGCGGTTTGGGGCAGAAGAGGTGGCTTTGTTAATCCAAACAGAGTGAAAGAGAAGAATTGAGAGCTGGAGCCATACAAAAATCACCCTCGAGGGTTCCAGCCAACAGATTATTGGGTTCGTGCTCCTGCTTAGGTCTTTTTTACAATAATATGAGACATATTTGGTGCAAACGTTTTCCTAGGATTTATTTGTATCTAATCACTTATGAAAGTTTTACTGACTTTAACGAACAGATTTGCTAGCCACCCATAAACCCCGTTTTTCTGCTTTAATTAAACCATTTTTGTCCATGAGGTTTTATTCACACACTGACAGCATCAATATAAATATATCTCTGCCAGAGTAATTAATAAAAGTAGGCAGCGCAAGGGAGAAAAGCATGTGTGTTGTATCGTCCTGGTAGGCTCTACCATTGTATAGTTCTTCCAAAAAAGTTAAGAACAGCCCCAATTAAAATGTTATGCGGCTTATGTGTGTTCAGATTTAATTTGGTATAATTGAATTTATGTTCATCCTTGGAGAACTCACGGGGCTGCCAGATAGAGACAGAAATCATTTATACCGTGGAAATACTGCACTATTAGATTTTTTTAAGGCTGTAGGATTAGGTCTTAATAAACTGTTTCAACGGCATTTCGAGGCTTGTGGAGTGGCTTGGACTTACTGGGGGGGTATGTGCAAAGGGAATGAAGACAATGTTCTTGTTTTCACCAGATGTTTCAATGGTTTTGTGTGCTAAAGAACTGCTTGGAAATGTGACACGGTGCTTCCTACTTAGCATTAAATTAGTAATTTTTATTGCAGTTTGAAGGAGTTTTTGCAGCCTACATGCTATAATCTCTGATTTATAGCTTCAGACTAAGAAGCTGCCTCAAAAAAGTGTATCTGTTAATGAAGAAGACTTTCAGATTACTTTCATGTGGATTTTCTAATACCTGAAGTCCTTGAAATGTTTTCCCAGCAGTATTTCACTGGAGGAAAGGTGTTAATTTTGGAAAGAAGGGGAAACCTTCATTTAGAGTGACTAAGAGCTGACATGAGAAAACAATGTCCTTTTCTGTCCCACCCATCCCATTAACAAAAATCCTGCTCTCTTTTTGCAGGCATTTAGCCTTGTGTCCTGTCTCGTGTTTGACTGACACGAGTGGGATTTTTTTGCAAGCGTTCTGGGGAGGTGCTCACGTGCTGCAGTCATGGTGGCGATGCCGAAACCCCAATAACAAGCAAACCCTGTACAAGGAGCAAACATTTTCCTGCTTAGCAGGTGGGAAGGAGTGGCCCAGGTAGGATGTGGGATCCCTTCCCTGGCCGGAGGGTGCTGATGCAGTCCTTTATTCCAGCAGCAGAGGCACGTTCGCATGCTGTATGGGGCCGTTTTGGTGAGCAGATGCTTGATGCGGCCCTCGGCTCTGCCTTCTGGATGGCCCTCTGACTTTCTGGTAGTTGAGAAAATCCCTGTACAAGGTTGATACTAATCTTTTTTTTCTCTTCCTATTTGGCTTCAAAAAAACGCCCTTTAAAACCAGAAGAAGTCTTTTCCTGTTGGATTGGAGGGCGGATCAAAATGCAAAATGTTGGCTTCAGTTGTTCAGCCGTGCCTCTAGGAGTTGTGAACATTGTCCACAGGAGATAAGCCGTTCTGTGTGGGGGTTATCAGAACCTCCCTAACTCAAACCTGACGTGCTCAGGCACTGCAAGATACAGGGTACGTCGGATCGTGTTTTGTTTTGAGACCCTCTCTCAGAGAACCAGATGTGCTGGAATCGCCTGAGTAAAATAACCCGAGCGGAGGCATCTGCGGACCTTCTGCTGGGCATCGTTCTGCTCCGCTCTCTTCTGACCCAGAGCTGCCCTGAGGTCTGAGCTGGGGGTTTTGAAACGGAGTCGCTCAGCGTATTCAAAGGGCAGATTTATCATTAGAATAAATTCCCTGGAAGATATCGTTTCATAAGTAGGTGAATTGGCTCGGGGTAAAGTTCATCCGGGCGGCACTGGGGACTGCGCAATTGACCCTTGTACGTCCTTATAATGAGGGTTTCAGTTCGTGGTGGCAGACAAGGTACTTGTCTGGCTGCGGAGAGGTCCGGGCACCACGATTTAGAGGGAAATAATTGGATCAGCCCCTCGTTACTTGTCACTTTGAAAGGAGCAACAAGTTGGGGCCTGAAGAATTCTAGAGCTTGCTTGAAAAAAAAAAAAAAAAAAAGATTTCCACATGTTTGTGTGAGAGAGGGGAACAGGAAGCTTCTTGGAAGGATGCAATGCCAGAGGGAAGGCAATTGCCAAGAGGACAGCGAGCAGCGGGACGAGCCCGGGCTGTGCCGGGAGCCCAGCAGGGACAGGCAGAAGCGGGGGGACAGGACCGGGCTGCGGCTGCCCCCAGCGCAGGGGGAACCAGGGCTGGGGCCGTTTGGAAGCGTCTCGGAGGAGGGCTGGTGGATGATCACAGATGTGTTGGGGATGCTGGGGTCCGTGGGCAGCTCCAGCCCAGCCTCCTGGCCTGTGCAGCCCCAGTACGAGGGCACACGTCCCAAAACACCGGGGCTGCACAGACCAGCCCCAGTGCCTCTGAGCCCCAGCACTCTTGCCCTCACGCACTTAAAGTGTACCTGAGGAGGCTTCGGAGCCTCTGCTGGCTGCCAGGTTTTGAAGCGAGTGGGGATGCTCTCGGTCCTGAGCTGCTGCTGGAAAACGAGCACCCCAGAATCCTGCTACAGCCTGAGTCCCTGTGTCAGAGGGCAGGATCACCGTGCTCAGCGCGTGAATTCGAAGGGAAATGGCTTTGCTCATTTTGTTTATGTGCATCTGTTGAGTGAGACTGATGCTGACTCGCAGGCAGCTGCCAGAGGGCTGCTCCCTTCTGTAAGAGACCTTTGGTATCTTCGGGCAGGAAGGGACTCCAAAAACAGTTTTTTTTCTGGTGCGGAAACAGCTCACTTGGTGCAAAGATGTCCAGCCCTGGCGTCCCAGGTTCTCCTTCCAGTGACGCCGGTGTTACAGACGAGCTGTGCACGAGAGTTATGAAGGGAAGAAGTTCTCCGTTAAGATGCTGAGCACATGAACGATCTCATCTCCCTCGGGAGGCGAGCCGGCCCGCGAGCGGACGCTCTAGCAGCGCTCTGAGATTCTCCTTCTCTACCTTGCTTTTGTAATTCAACAAATACTCCTGCTGCCCACGCTGCAAGGCAGAGAGATGGGATACGCCTGGCTGCTTCCCTGCTCGCTGCCCTGAGCTCAGAGCAGAGCACCCGGCCTTCGTGCCGGGCTGTCCGTGTGCACCGGGCATAAATCAGCGGCAGCGTGCATGCAGGATGGTGCTCAGCGGGGCCGGAGCCCCCCGAGCTGCCGTGGGACGGGTGCGCGGGCTGCGGGCGCCTCATTTTTGCACCTTCTTTTGGTAATGTTTTCGGTAAATACCAGCTCTGAAGAAATCACAGGTTTCGGCTTTGCGAGAGGTGAGCAGGACGCTGTTACTACATCAAGAGGAAATTTCTCGTTGGCTCGGCGTGAGATGGCTGCTTTGTTTTCCGAGCCCTTTAAACAGGGCTCTGCTGTTCCTGTTTTTGATCAGCTGCGTTCAGGAGGGAAACCTATAATATCCTTTCATTCTTTCGCTGCTCGGTGCCAACCCGGTTCACAAACTCATCTATTTCACACCTTCTAAAGAGCACGAGAACAGTCTGCAAAGCAGCTGCCTTGCTCATTTCTGATAAGAAAGGTTCCGAGGACTGTGCTTCCTCGCGCGATTGTGGCACCTCTGGGGGGGTTTCCTGTGTAAATGAAACCTCGGTGCAGCTGCGCTCACGGCAGCCCGGGGACGGGAGGGCTTTGCTCTGGGTCTTTGCTTTTAAAAATCTCTGCTCGGAACGTGTAAGGTCATGGCCAAAGCGCTGGTAACGTGCACCCTTTCGGCCTGTAAATTCAGGGCGTTTAAAGCTAATATGCGAACAGGAATGCGCTTCCAGCTGAGTATTGCTGGGCTGCTTGGCTGCCGGTACATGCGATGATGTGAGACGGGAGGGAGGATAACGACCCTCTGCGCCGGGTATGTTGCTGCTGGTGAATTTGGGCCTTCGTCTAATTTAATGTTTAAAGCTCTTAGCGTACGGCTGGTGAGAAGTCGGGAGGAGGCAGGTGAGAGCCCCCAGGACGGCGTTGTTCCGTATGGGCCTTCCCACGCCAGGTCCTTCAGGGGACTTCGCTAGGGCTGTGAAAAGGCTGGTATTCTGTAACTGATGTTAGCGGTGTGAATGGGCATTTGAAGTCTCTGCTACTTTTTTGGCCGGCGCGTAAAATGCGGCGAATGGTTTTGGCACCCGGGCGCCTTCAGTAAATCACTCTGAAGAGGCCTGCATGTTAGTGGTGTTCCACAGCTCCGTTCCCAAAACATTATTAACATAAAGTCGTAGTAATAAGAAATGATTTAAAACAAGTGGCAGGAACCTCCGTGCCTACCGGCCCAGCCACGCACCCAGCACACAGCTGAAGAAGCCGATCAGAAACTGTTCCTAAGGCCAGCAGAACCTTTTGGGAACGAGTAGGGGGAAGGAGCCGGTTTCTTTGGTTTGGTTTCAGACGTGCCAGGTGATGCACATCTTGCCGCTTCTAGTGCTTAGTGTATGGCCCCTGTTCCTGGAAGCAGGGATCAGGACAGGACCTCAGGTCTCTTAATTGCTGAGGGGAATCCCAAGGCTAACTAATCACAGACAGCATGCTTGGAAAGCAAAAAGAATCCAGCAGTAGTTTTTCTCTCATCTCATCCATTTTAAGACAACCGTGCGATTTTGCAGCCCTGCCTCCTAGTTTGCAGTATTTGCAAAAAGAAATGGTTTTGCGATGCATACGTTGTCCTGCACCCGAGGATGTGCAACATTCGCCTCAGCTCCGTCAGAAACGGGTCTCTGTGACTTCTGAAGACGAACATTCATTTTAGGCCCTCGGCAGCGCCTCTGCGGGTACCTCGACCAAAAGACCTGATGGAACTGGCATCTCCACCGCGCCACCACACTCAGCCTTGCGAATACTGGGCAGGCAACGAGGGGAGGTGACCTGGGAGGGCAGCCTCACCTTCGTATTTCTTTGGCACCTTGCACCAGGCGGGGGCTGTTCGTAGGCATTCACCATCTCCAAAAAGCACGGGCGCTTGTCCGAAAACAGCAACATTCCCCCAGGCCGTGCATCGCTGAGATGCCTACAACAGCCTCGTAGAGCATCGAGGCTAAAACGTGACGTCCTACGGACGCGTTCAGGGCGATGACAAACCAGATGTTGTGCTTAGCAGGAGGCTCAGCGGAGGAGCTGAGGAGCGGGAGCCTGGAGGAGTCCTGGAGTCGTCAGCCCCCTCCCCACGCTGCGGGCGGAGGCGGCCGAGGTTTTTTCCGGTATGACAGAGCAGCGTGCTGCTTCGGGAAGCGCACGGAGGAGCCTTCACGTGTCCGGTTGTGCAGTGCCTTCAGCGGGGCTTTGGGAGTTGTTCGCTCCTGGAAAGCAGCAAAGCTCACGTAGCTGGGGCGCTGGGAGAGCAGGCGGGGGAGAGCTCAAGTGGCAAGGGGCCTCCAGGAGAAAAAACTGGGATCAGGAGTTGTGCAGCCTGGCTGCACTCGGGTTCTGCTCGGCTTCTGGGCCTGCGTGTTGCTGCCAGCAGCGCTGCTCTGGTCCTGCTTGCCCGTGGCTAGTGGCCCTCCTTCCTTGGAGGGAGCTGTTTTAGTGCCAGATCTCCCTTTTCAAGCAGCATCAGGCCAATCGTACCCTACAGCGCTTTGTACCTCCGCAGAAGCTGCGAGGTGCTAGCAAGCCAGGTCTGTTTCGATGGAAATTCAGCGCTGCTGGACCTCCTGCTTCTGCTCCCTCTTCCTAATTAAAGCGAAATTAAATGTCCTGGAAAGCCTCATCTGCCTGTGAGTAGTCTGCCTTTTGTTTATCAGATCCAGACTTCTCTCAATTTCCCATTTATTTTTATCTACTAAGCTTTTAGAACTTCATTAATATTTTTTAAACGGGTCGAAACGGAGTATAATACGAAAGTGTGATGTCTTGAGCTCTTTCTGCGGGGAGGAAAACTTCAAAGTTTTAGTGTGTATATATTACAAAGAACTGGAAATCCCTTTCTTGACTTGTGTGTACAATATCTGAGGCAACCCTGTGATTTGATTCAAGCATAATTTTTTACGGTTTACTGTTTAATTTAAATCAGTGTGGTATGAATTACGTCACTGGTGAAAAATGAGCTTTTGTTGAGATAAATGCTTGCCATCATCTTGAAAGTCTTCTTCTGTTTTGACATCTTTACTTTATGTTTCTCCGCGCGGGGATCCGGTGCTGTGCGAGCTCTGCTCGCTGCCCTCCCCGAGCACGGGGCCGGGGGCTGCGGGGAGGGGAGCACCGGGGAATGGGGCCGGTTCCACGCACCGGCGGGGAGCAGCGGTGGTAGCACCTTCCTTGACGTCCTGCGTGCTCAGCCTCGAGGCTCCCAAACCCCGCGGTGCCCGTTGCACGCCGCTTCGTGGAGCACGAGACGCTTTCGTGGCGATCACACCCATGGGAGCCGCGAGTGGTGTAAGAGCACCGCGTCGCTACTGCGGCCGCTGGGCCGTGCTGCGGGGCTCTGTGCGTGCCGACGGGCGTGCGGCCGGCTCCGATCCGCCTGCACCTGGGGCTCAGCTGCCCTCAGACGTGCCGACGGACGGGGCTGCAGCTCTGCACAGCTCGCATCCTCCCGCAGAGCTGGCTGGCAGGTAGGAAGCGCTCGCTGGCAGCAGCGGTTAGCCACGGGCAGGCCTTCGGAAGGCTCTGCGTGGTTCAGGTGTGCTCCCGAAATTCAGAGGTGCAAAGCCCGTGCCGCAATCCAGGCTCCTTGGCTTTGGAAACGGAGCGGGGCGTTTTGGGGGAGCAGCCTTGTTCCGTGCCATCTCGTGCTCTCTGGAAGCGGTCTCGTGCCCTCTGTCCGGGTCACCCCGCACGTGGCACCCGGGGTGCTGGCGGGGCCTCAGGGTGCTTCTTCCACAGCGGGAGATCCTGAAAGGTTCCTCCTCGTCTCCTCTGAGCTGCCCCCATGTCTGAGCAGCTCGGGCTCTTGGCACCTGAGGATGTCGCAGTTTTCTGATCCTGCGGTCGTTTGATAGCGCCACGAGTCAAAGCGCAGGCTGTAGAGGGGCAGTATTTTCTCCAGCCCCCGCTCCCTTACCACCAGTTTGCTCTGGCAGGGGAACTGGCCGTGAGCTGGAGGAGCTGGTGCTTGCCGGGCGCTGCGTAGCGCGGCTCCCGCTGAGCCCGCGGGGCTGCTCCTGTGGCCCCTGCCCGGCCGGGTTTGGCTCGGCTGCTGGTCCCATCGGTTCCCTGTGCTGTGACCTGGTTTTGTCTGACACGTTTCTCATTAACTCTTTGTCAAATCACCAGGACGCCTGGTTAATTGCAGGCAGAGTGCTGAATTTATGAGTTCATCTAGGCTTCGCGTCTACACATTGACAGAGGTGTTTCTCTGGATGAAATCTTTTTCTCTTCATTTTGAGGCAAGAATGGACTTTCTGTTTCACTTACTTCTGAAAGTCATAAATTGTAGCGATCCCTCCCTCCCCTTTATTTGAAAGAAACACAACAAAACTTCATGGCAACAGTTTATTGCTCTAAATCAGCTTGTGGGTCATTAAAGCAAAAAGAAAAAAAAAAAAAAAAAAAAAGGGAAAAAAATCTCCCTCTAACTCCTGCCAAATAAAATGCGTACATCAGCCAAACTGTCAAAGGCAGATCCTGCAACTATGGGATGAGAAGGTTTATTACACTTTCAGCTTCTGGGGAGGGATGTTATAGCAACAGGACGCTGGGTCACTGATGGCAAACTCATGGTTGCTTCGTTTCTTCATGCACACTAGGAATCCATTAAGCTAACTGACGACAGATCCCTAGGCATTCCAGTCCTACAGCACACCTCTGCGGAGGCCAAATGTTGGACTCTGCCCATTAAAACGTGAAAGAAACAACCCAACAGAGAGCCCACAAATTAGAGAAGCAGGAAACCTCAAATGATGTGCAAAAAAAGATGGTTAATGTTCAAGAGAATTTTTCCATAACTTTTGCTTCATAACTCAGCATCTCTGATCTTAATAAATGATGAGACAGAGCCTTTGCAAGATCAGTGAGCCCTTTGGATTCGAGTCCTGAAGGCTGTTCAGCAGAAAGCAGATGAAGCTGCAGAGCGAGCCCTGGACCATGACAGCCATTTCCTCTTGGCTGGCTCGAGATGAGCCTGAACCACAACCACAGCCAGCGTTCGGGTCTGGGTCCAAACTTTGTGTCTCCGCAACGGGCCAGGTTAAAAGCTTGTCATCCAAACGAGCATGAAGGTGCATTTGGTTGAACCAAATTCACTGAAGAGGAGAGGGATGGGGGCTCCGGGGTGGGAAGAGAGACAGCGCTCCGTGAAGGGATAGCGAATGCCTCAGCAAAACGTAATCGTGGCACCGTTACCAGCCGGGACGCGGAGCTGAGAGTTCTTGGATGAAGACAAAAGAGCAGGGAGGTGCTCGGGTTAATAACCCCAGCGTACGCCCTGAGCTTGCCATCTGCAGCAGAGGGAAGGGGGAAAAGATGAACTTGGTTTGACATGGTCAATGAAAAAAAAAAAAAAAAGGCGATGAGAAACCCACAGCAAGGGATGGGATGGGGTGGGGTGGGGTGGGGTGGGGTGGGATGGGATGGGATGGGGTGGAAGGATGGATGGATCAGGCCGAGCGGAGGGCGGCGAGGCACTGGAAGTGCTCTCGCAGTGATGAATTTGATGAGAGTGCCCACGGGCTGCAATCCAGATGAAAGCCGATTTTTCCAGCAGATCTACGAGTGCATATGTCTGTCTGTCCCAGACTGCCTGGAGATTAGCTCAGGGAAAAAGGCGCGACAGCCAAATGTGCTCCTGCCCCGAGCACGGCTCTGGGGGCCGTGATGCCGCAGTTCAGGCTGTAGGTAATGAAGATGGTAACGTGTGTTGTCCTGAAAGTGACCGCAACACCGATAGATAATGGGTTTTGGTATTAAAAGTGTTACCAATTACTAATTTTAAATTTCTTTTCCCTTCCCTTTCCTTACTCTCCCCCCTTTATTCTCTTTTTCCTCTTCTCTGATAATGTCTTTTAATGTCTGAGCCAAATTACCCCTCCGAGATGCCTCAGTGCAACCTCACTGATGTCAGAGCTGGGCTGAGCACAAAGAGCAAGCAGAAGTACAGCGAACATTTCAACGCCACCAGCTCCAACTCCTACGAATTCCACGTGTGATTGTGTGATTTTCTGGCTTTGTTTTGGTTTTCTGTAGCTTTTTTTTTTTTAAATCCCTTTTCCTTCTGCATTTGGACTTCTTTGGAGCATCAGTTACCTCTCAGTGCTGGTCGTGCTTCTTCTAAAACATCCACAGTTGAATCATTTATGTGCATTCCAAAAACAAGCCTTCAAACAGAAAATCTTTTTTTTGTTAATGACAGTGACTTGTAAACAGTTGGTTTGAAGAATTTCGGCAGAGGAAACTTCTGATTTCCTTCTGGTCTGAACTGGAAGAAGATGTGGTAAAAGGTTTCGGTTTGTTTTTCTGGAGTTTTTTTAGGGCAGGGGAAAGAGGGGCTTAGGAAATTATTTGTGTGGACACGTTTGACAGAGGTAAAATGACGTCATGGATAATAACTTGCAATTAGTGTTGTTTTTTTTAGTATTTTTTAAATTATGATGTACATTTCATATAGAGACAAGTGTGTGTATGTGATCTTTATCTTGCTTGAGGTGTCAACCACAAAGAGCTGGACCGGCAGCACTCGGAGCAGGTGCTTACACGGGCCGAATCTCACCACGCCTGAGAAAAAGCGTCCTTTTCTGACAGCTTGACATTTTGTTGGACAGATACTGAAACATCCTAGCAAAATAACGTTTAAGGTATCATGCAGGATCATGGGTGCACAGGGAAAAAAAAAAAAAAAAAGGTTTTAATCAGGCAGATGAAGTTCCTTGAAAATTAGAAAGCTGGATAAATCTAGACGTGGAAGACGACTCCCCCGGTGTAGGGCTGTCTGCTGTTTCTGTTGCAATTGCAGAGTAAAGATGTGTTAGCATAAGTCCCAGGAAATTCACATGGAAAAAAGAATGCCTTTTCCTTCTATACATTATGGGAAAAGAGAACTTTTATACCTATTTCACTGCGGTCAGCCAGCAAGTGATAGCTTACTGCTGCTTGGCAGGTGCATTGCTGCCGATGATCTGCCTCTTCTGCTTCTGTAACAGCCCTTTTATTTTCCAGTTTTTGTTTTTCCAGAGGTTCTGCACCGAAAACAAGGAAGGCATGCTGTAGTGTAAGGGACAGCATCGTGCAAAATGCCTTCCAGTGACACCGCCGGGCCTCGGCTCGTGAGACTTTGTTTTATTTACAGAGTACAGTGAGTGTGTGAGAAAAACAGGGGCTCGAGTTCTCAGGGTTTGTACAGACTCGTTCTTTCTCATTCTGATCTGTGAGATGTCACACCCCCAGTTTGGGTGCTAAAGCTCCACTCAGATGAAACCACAGTGTTTCAGGTGATTTTTAGCTAAGACAGGACCTCACTCAGGCAGGGCTGGCAAGCCTTGCACGGGGGGCCTGCAAAGCAGTTGGTGAATTTGAGCTGAATTCTGGCTTTTCCAGAGCTATCTGGAGTATCTGCACCTAAATAACTCCAGAATATGAAAGAGGGCGCCTGCAGCATATGGCTGTAAACCAGAATGGGATTTGCCATCTTGCTGATGGCTGCTGTACAAACTAATGGTACTGGGAGGTTATCTGGGTGCTGCTTCTTCAACTGTTAAAACCTATAGGCTGTACGCCCAAACTGTTCGATGGCTTCCAACCAGCAGCCGAACATGGACACTTGGTTTTGTTTTCCAAACAATTTCCTTGGGAGCTGTTACCCCTTCCCGGTGAGGTGTGTCCCCGCAGGTGCCGCCTGGCTGCCCAACGCCCGTCGCTAATTTGGGGTCAGCAAGGCCAGGGCAAGAGCTTTAATCTTAGCAACAGTCAGCAGCTTTAGTCAACCTCCATGTTCCTAGAGGTTCCCTGAGATAAAACAGAAGTTACTGTTATTTTAGCTTGAGTAAACTCGGAAGAGTTGTTCAACCCACATTAGGAACGCTTTTATTTTTTTCATTTTTTCTTGCAAAGTCCACGCTCCCCTCATCAGCTTCCTCTGACGGTGCTGCCTTGTATCAGGCCCGTACAATTAGGAGTAGAGCTACAAAGCACCAGGTATTGAGAGAGCCCCGTTAGGGCAGAGCAGGGGCTTTCGTGTGCTCTTGCTTCCCCTCGGAGTCACGGGAGAGTAAATTCAGCACGTGCAGGTGGTTCTGGAAAGCGGAGGTCCCCGAACAAATGCAGCCAGTTTTGAGGAAAGCACCTACGTAAAAATAAAAAACAAACAGCAGTGAAACACGCTTGTAAAAGCCCTTTGCATGGGATGCACCTTCAGTTTGGTTTTTATGTATGTTTAATGTTGGACATAAATTCCAAACCTGGAACAAACCCATGGCACTGGGTGACATTTTGGGAAATGGTGAAGGATTTGTGCTTGCTCTCCGGGAGGTGTCCCTTACCCCTTCCTCTGCCCCAAAACCTCCGAGGGCCCCGGCAGAGCCCGAGAGCTGCAGGAGCAGCGGCTGCGTGTGCGCGGGCACGAGGAGGGGCTGGCGGCCGCTGCCTGCTCTGACGGCGAAGCGGAACGAGGCGAAAGTGAAACCAGCAACTGAGAATTTGCTCACATAAACCAGAATTTGCTCATAT
Source organism: Cygnus atratus (assembly GCF_013377495.2). Classification (NCBI taxonomy): domain Eukaryota; kingdom Metazoa; phylum Chordata; class Aves; order Anseriformes; family Anatidae; genus Cygnus; species Cygnus atratus. The sequence continues at coordinate 1,314,514 of NC_066382.1, read as the reverse complement.
AACTTTTACACGGCTGCCAGCAGGCAGCGTCTCGCAATGCAGCCGCTGCTCTTAGCGGGGAGCGCGCTTCCATCTGCAGCAGCTCCGCTCTAGGAGCGAACCGGGGCACCGGGGCAAAGGACCTTGCCTCTGCAACTCCTGTTTTATTTATTCTGGAAGCTGGAATGTGAGGAATGAACAAGGCAGGGCTTTCTGGAAGGGGAAGGATGATGTTTTGTGGCCAAGACAGTTGAATTGAAAGCTAAACTCAGTCGCTGCTTCTGCTGCGGTGTCCTGAGGAAGTCACCGAAGGCAAATTTTCCTGAAATGGCCACTGATGGCGTGCTCCTCGCTGTCTGCATGCCCAGCTCTCTGCTCCGCAGAGCAGCCGTGTGCTCACCTCTGCACCAGCACCAGGTGGGGCTCGGCTCGAGTGCAGAACGTGGGAATTCGCCTGAGAAATGGGCTGGGGGCAGCACCCGAGGGACCTGCAAAAATACCTGGGGTGTCCAGTGTACGTCTCTGCATCTTACTTCCTGGGCTATAAACGAGCTTACTGGGAACCCCTCACGGGTGTGTCACGAGCAGAGCTGCAGCGGCTGTGAAGCACCTGGGTATTTTCACAAGCACCCCAGAAAAACCTGCGCCAGGACTGACATGCTAAGTAAAGCACAGTATCAGCCCCTGAGCAGTACGGAGAAAAACCTGAGTAAGCGTGGGCTGAACACGCGGGAACGATGCCTGCGAAGCTCCGGGTGCGAGCCGGGCTTTGCAGCCTGAGCCCAGTGCGTGCGCAGCAGGGAGCTGAGCTGAAGCGCATGGGCAGCCTGCAGGCTTGGTGCTGGAACTCACTGCACTGGGATAAAATAATCCTGGGCGTTTTTCTAGTACAGCTTGGCCTCCTGTGCTTTACTGTTAGCAAAGACAGGGCCCGTCAATTTAGCTAAATCTGCTAGGTCTGGTTGGTGAGCAGCAGCCAGAGTATTCCCAGGCAGGGTAGGAATGAGGCTGAGCACAGGGAGGGTTGTTCCTCCTACCAGTTCTACCCCATCCAAACACTTATTCTGGGAGAAAATGCAGGATTTCCCTGAAGCTTCAGTGCCGTGGTGTGAATTGGGAGGAATAAGCTGAGAACGGATGATGTGATTTTCCCTTTGTCCAGTTTAATGCAAGTAGCTTGAGATCAGTGGTTAGTGCTGGAGGTGGGAGGGCCAGGCACGTCTGCTGGGCAGGCGCAGGAGGTGGGGACCTGCAGGTGTGCTTGGAGACCTCCAGGTGCGCTCAGGGACCTCCACGTGGTGCTCGGGGACCTCTGGGTGATGCCAAGGGACCTCCGGGAGGGCTCGGAGCCGCAGGTGCTGGCAGCATGGAGCAGTTTGAGGGCCTTGTCATTAAAATGAATGCAGTTCAGAGAAGTTGATCTGTTTTGATTATTTAAGCTGATGTGAATACTAGAAGAGTGCTTTTGTCTCCATAACAAGCGTAATCCTGAGCCGGTTACACATGGAGAACTCTGATAGAGGACCTTGGAGGTTCTTCTAACCAGGCACTTGTGATCATGGCTGAAGAGCTGCTTTTAGGTTTGCCATATGTCTTTACCAGTTTTACCTGCCATCCAGCTCACGCCTTGCTATTTCTTGTTGGGAAACCTGCACTGCAAATAATTCTCCTTTCTTTCTTCTTTCTGCATCTACCGTTTGATATCAGATGACCCATGTGTTTCTTCCTCCTGTTCTTCCGCAGATTGCCGATGACCTGGGAAATGAGAAATTCTGCATTGATGCTAGCCAGAGCGGAGCTGGGAACTGGCTGAAATACATCCGCGTGGCCTGTTCCTGTGACGAGCAGAACCTCGCCGTGTGTCACATTAATGACCAGGTAATGACCTTGGCAATTAGCGAGTTGCTGCGTTCACCCGTGCGGGCTGCGCAGAGGACAGAGCGTGGTGGCAGCGCCGAGTAGAAGCGGCTGCGGTGCTCAGCCATGCAGCAGCTCTGCTGCCGTGCCACAGCCTGAGCTTTCCAAAACCCACGTTGTCGTCCAGGCCTTGGCTCCTCTCGTGGTGGGGAAGGTTGTGTGAAATGTTAGCACCTGCTGGGAAGCGTAGGTAACATTACTAAAGCACAAATGACGCAAATGGAAACCAGTGCTGGGATTTCGTTGCCATCAAACCTGTAAAAAGTTCGTGCCACAAGTTGTCGGTGCTGGGCAGAGCACGTGGCTCCAGGCCGTGAACGCAGGTTTTGTCTGTATGTGAGAGGGGATGAGAGTGGGGAATGGTTTGGGAGTCTGCAGAGCAAGGAGTAAAAACCCAGTCGGCACATTGGAGAAATGCTGGTGCAGCAGGCGGGGGCGAGGGACGTCACAGGGGTTGAATGGTTTTGATAATGTTAGTCCCAAAGACGCAATAACCTTTCCTCTCTGTGCAGATGACTGGGTATTCCAGGGATTAAAGAGCTATTGTTTCTAACGTTGTTTGAAACATAAAACCAAAACTGGATTCAAGACGAGCAATCCAAGTTGGGAATTTCACAAACCTCAAATTGAGTACAATTCAAATATAAGTTACTGGTTCAGACCTAACTTAAATGAGAAATGCAGTCATGTTGTTGCCAGCTAGCAAACAGGAGGCATATTTGGATGCACACAAAAAAAGACTTGAGGATGGAAAACTAAACTTCTAAAAAACGCAATAAGAAATCTGTAGCTGCGAGGGACGCTGGAGGGAATCTGAAGCAAACCAGCTCATGTCAAATGAGAATAGCCCGGGCTATGCCGAAGTGTCAGCCCGCTTTGTGAACTTAGTTCCTGTTTTAAAATGCTTTTACATCATTTAACTTTGGATGCAGAAAGAAAAATACAAAAATACCGCAAATGTTCCTAACTCAGGCAACCTAGAGGAGATCGAGGCACAAAGCTCTAAATTTCAGCCCGCCTCGTTGAAATGAGCTGCTGATTGCTTCAGTGCCCACTCACCACTGCTCACAAGTGCTCTTACAGCAAGGAGCCCTCCAACCAAGAGCCAACATTTATCATCAGCTCCTCGTCTTACACCGCGAGCGCCGAGGGGCTCTCCGTGGCGCGCGGGGCTGGCTCCTGCCTCTCGGTTTCAGGGAATGACAGGGTCGGTGTCTCAGCGGCCCTTACGCTTCCCCTCGCCTATTCGCGAGGTCTTGTGCAGTGCAGGAGGCTGCGAGGACCCGGCCTCCTTGCGGGGCCTCCCGCAGGTCCCCGGGACAGAAGTCTGGGACTGCACGGTCCCCTTGGGATTGCTGTATGTTGGCAGCATGGCTGTGCTGCGTGTGTTATCTCGTGCTTTCCAGCAGTTACTGGTTGTGTCCAGTCAGATACAGGCACTTTTTTTCTGCTCAGTGTGAGTTCCGAGGACTTTTTGCCCAGCGTTCATCCTGGCAAAAGGGCGATGAAGCTGCTCCTGGGAATTTTTACCAGCAGCAGTAGAAAGGCACAAATATTAAAGGGCAGAGAAAAAAAATATCCTTTTAATTTGGGTTTCTTAAAACAATTTTAGAGTGGGGAAAGAAAAGAAGTAGAATTGTTCTTTTGACATGAATTAACATTTTTTTAAAATGTTAACTTGTAGGCTGCTGGCTTCTCCCAGGTTCTTATAAATTAAGGGTTGCACACGTATAAATTTTGCCAGAAACCTGAAGGCTGTATCACGTTTTATTCTCAGCCCAGTCCCCTGCATGTCCTTCTGTCCTTGTCCCTCATCTGGAGATGTTTGGTGGTGTATATTTTTAGTGCATGCAGCAAGCTGATTGGAAAGAACAGCTGTTTATCATCCACGTTCATCTTCTGTCCTTTACTATTTCTTTGTACTGACCGTTCTTTTATATCTTCTCAAAAAATAAACCCACTAAAACTTCAATAAAAGGGGGTAGGTAGCAAGCAAATGTTTTTTCAGAAGGAATAAAAGGTGCAGAATGTAATGAAATGGTAGCAAAGCAAAACGTTTTCTCCCCCTCAGCTTTCTTCCCTGGAAGACTGGGGAGTCTTAGGCCAGGCCAGCTGGTGGGAATGAGAGAATCCGGCCTAGGAAACGCGGCGGGTGGTGGTGGTGGTAACTGGAGGCACTGGGTGCTCAGCTGGGCGAGGAGGAAAGGCCAAGTGAGGACGTACTTCTTCCTAAGTGATTGATTTTGAGAGCCCATGGACTCAACTGAATGGCAGCAGTACTTGGAGCGATCAGCAGCATGTTAAACTCAGGGTAGATTTTTCTATTTTATTTATGGAGGAGATGATTTAGCCATGTTGGTTCTGGAATTTCCTATTCATTCCTCGTTTCCCTCGCTGCTGCACAAAACCAAGTCCCTTGACTTTCTCTCCTGGAAACCTTCTGGTGTTAGTTGATGGTTGCTTCTTGTAGTGAAACTGGTAGCGATTCTGCTGCGTGACGCTCCAAAGAATAAAGATGGCCGTGGGCGTACCTGGTTGTCACGAAAACCAGGAGTGTCAGGTGCCAGTACAACTAGAGAAGAGAAATGCCAAACACTCCCAGGTCTGTATGTCTGTGAGCTGATATGTGCTTTCATCAAATTCTGTCATAATTAGCAAGTAGCCCTGGTGCCTTTTGGATACCAGGCCCTGTATTTGGAACTTCAGACACTTAAAATAAAATTAATAGATTGCAAAACCGAATTCTTCATCCTGGCCATAAGAGGCATACATTTTTCAAAGGTACTGTAGCTGGTAGAACCACTGTGGCTGGACCCAGCTGGAGATACACGATGTTATCACACGGCATCGCTTTTTATTTAGCTGATATCGATGTGAGTTTCCTCCTAACAAAAACGGGGGAGAGCTCTGTTTGTGGCCAGGGCTGCTGTGTGCTTTGAAAATGAATGCCTACATTCTGCCTGCACAATATATTCAGAGCACTGGCCTCAGCCTCGCTCCCCTGTGCACGAAAACCCAGGGCAGAGCGGGGCTGCGGCGCTGCGAGCATCCCGCGGGTGCGAGAGCGGAGGGCTGCGGCCCTTGACGAGTGGCTCCCGAAGCAGGAAACCTGCTGCGAGCGCCGTGCGGCGTGACTAAGCACTGCTGGTTCCTACCTAGTGCTATCGCCTGGTGCTGTTCCTTCAAACCCTCCTTAATTTCACGTTGTTAGCAGGGTGCGTTTTTTTTTTTTCCCGTAACGGGGACTCAAAAAAAAAATAGGGAGAAAGGGTTTATCTTTGCTGGTCAGGAAGCATAAAGATTTATTTTCTGTTTGTACATGTGCAAAGAAAAGAAAAGCCTTGCAATAAAAGATTACCCACAAAATAACCAAGCAGCATTGTGTTGATGAGAGCCAGGACAAGCTTTTAATCAAAACCATTTGCTTTTCAGGAAAAAAATAAACATGTTTACATGGGGAGAAGGTCCTCTGTGCCTTCTTCTTTTCTTTTTTTTTTTCTTTTCACAAATAGACCACATTCTGTTCTTCTTTACATTCCTGTAACTCGGGAACAATCCCAGGAATATCCAGAGATTTTTTTCTGGATCTTTAATGAAGTAATTGGCAACAGAATCTGGACCTCAGAATGTTTTTTTTTTCAATTAATATATTAAAGTGCTGAGAGGTTAGTTGGAGACATTTCATTAACTATTTTTCAATTATGAAATGATTTTCAAATGCAAAATAATGTTAGCCAGTTTTCTTTACATTTATTCTCATTTGATAGGTATTTGAAAAGAACAGAAGATCCTTGTTTGACTGAGATGCTTGTGTTTCTACAGGAGGGCTGGAAAAGGATGGTAGAAAAATGAAACGATTTGGTGAATGCATCTGGAAAATGATACATAACTTCTGTTTTATTTTTTCGTGTCGCTACTGCTGCCTTCGTAGGGCAAATACTTCAGCAGTTTAGCTGTACTTATTCAGGAGACTGTAATATTAAACAGAGTATATGTAATAAATATAATAGCCATGAGCTTGCTTTCAGTATGATAGCTGCTGCTTTTGTTTGTGTTACATATATTTTTTAAAAGGGCTAGCAGGAGTTACAGTGCTGGAAAAAAAATGGGCCTCTGTTTAAGAAATCAATCTTATATGTGTGTGTATATAATACAGATTTTTTAAAATATATTTTTACATATATAACCTCATACTGTGAGTCTGTGTTCAGGATTCCTTGCTATGTAATACAATGCCTTAAAAAGAGGAAATAAAAAGCAGTGTGGTGTAGTGGAAACAAAGGGAAGGCTACTCCAAAGGAGGAAAACGCTGAACAAAAGCAAAATGTGCAGTCCCGTTCTGGCCAGAAATGCACGAGGCCAAACTTTTACATATTTACTCCTCCTTGAGTGAGGCAGCTGCATAGATAGGTCTGAGCGTGGTCTTAGATGAACAGTAGGTAGAAACATTTGCCTTGTAATTTTATTGAATTTTCGGATAGTTAACTACTTGCCAGGCCAGCACAGCAGCAGCTTTTTAGCTCGTTTTAAATTGTCTTTGTGCATCCCTTCCATGGCACGCTGATGCAATTAGTGGGTGTGTTTTTTGATCTTTAGGTAAACACTGCAGCTGTTCTCTCAGTTCTCTAATGCTCTTTTTGCCTGAAGTACAAACGCGTTACCGCGCTGAAGCTAAGATAAATAGTAGACATAACTCATGCAGCAGGTAAACAGTGCTGTTTCTTATGAAAGATACTTAAATAATGAGGTAATACGCGGGCGTACTTTTCTCACTTCATGTGTTTCATCTCCATCTCTTGCCCTGGTACTGGAACCAGTTAAACAATTACCACATCGCTTCTGAGCCGTGGCCGCCTGTCTCGGGAACACTTTTTCTCAGAGAAAAGATGTTCAGCTTGGGTTACTTTGTGCTCTGCTCCGAGGAGATCGGCGTGCTGCGGTTCTGCGTTATTAATACTTTCAGTAATTGTTCCAAATTGCTTTGTTTTGCGCTGCGAAATGTTGGAGCCAGAGCCAGCTTTCTGTGACACCAACTTTACGTCTGCAGAAGTAGTTACAGGGCAGATCTGTGGATCGAGCCCAGATTAGGAAAAGATTCCCCTGTTCTTTCCTTTCTTTTTTTCTTCTGCCTTTAATTCTCCATGCCTAGAAAGCAGAATAATTTTTATAAAAATAAAGAAATGTAGTATTTTCAGACCTCCGTTAGAGCATTAACCAAAACTGAGGTATATTATTAACTGTTTTATGTTTAAAACTTACTGATAATTATGAGATTACTGATTTAATATTTATTTGGTGCCCTTTTGTGGTGAGAAACGAGAAATGATAATGTGTGGTATTTTTATATAAATGATGAATATAAATGATATGAATGTAAATGTTCTGTTGGATTAGTAAATCTGATCTTTTTCAGTTCACAACAAATAAAAAAGGAAAGGAAACACAGCAGTAGTTTTAATTAATTCAGACCATCAGTAACATGATTGCAAGATGAAGTTAATTATTATAATGAAATGTTTGATGAAATTAATGTGACTCCAGCAGAATTCAACTTTTTCCTAATAATTAATGAAGCTCGCACTGTATTTCTTGAAAGACTGTTTGCAGCAATGTGTTTATATGCAATAAGCTACTTTGTTCTGAAAACAAGCAGGAGGGATAAAGGAGTTAAGATTATGATATAGAGGTAATATTAACCATTTAATATTATAATTCTGACAGATTTTTCCCAGGTAAAATTCATGAATGTATTTGTGAAGACCTAGGTAGACCTTTTAGACTGTTGTTTGTATTTCGGTGCTGATTAGGTTTGGGATTACTAGCTGAAAGAGAAATGTTCATTAATAGCTATATAGCTATATTGAGTTATTTTCTTACTTCTCTTAGGTAGCTCCAAGTGATAGTGTATTATGAGTTCTGTTTTACTGAGCCGAGCCCTAAGGTCAGTGTTTATTCCTAGTCTTTTTCTTTTTTTTCTTTTTTTCTTTTTTTTCCCAGGCATATTTACCATTAAACTCAGTGTGGTTTGGTCCTGAGAAAAGCTTGTCTTGTTGAACAAGCTGGCAAGAAAAAGACTTGAAGTGCAAATGAAAAAAGAAATGAGACAAGGGAGAACGTTATCTAAATTTCTTGTTTGCAGTGGAATCTGCAGAAGTGTAACTATACAATCGGTGCTAAACAAGTCCAGTGCAATCTTTCAGAAGCACTTCCAGCTCCTTACATCTGTACGAGAGCACCCACCTGCTGTCGGGTTTGCTGTTTGAGGGGTGCCGGCCGAGGCTCGCGGTGGCACCCAGCGAGCCGCCAAGCCCAGGTTTCGTGGTCGTGCCCAGACGGAGCGGGTGGGTGCGTGTTTGGCAGGTGAGTTAGTTATAGAGCAGGGGAATATTGTGCTGACAACTGTGCTAAGGATGCTGGCGAGTGCAGGGAAGGGTTTCTGTTTGGTTTGGGACACGTTGTAGAGTTCCAAGCGTGTGGCACGTTATTGAACGCGTGGCATGGTGGCTGTGCCACCGCGTGGTTTGAGGCAGAGATTTTCTGTCCTTTTCTGTTGGGTCGCCTCGCTCTGCTTGTACACAAGCCATTAATATTTCAATTAGCCGGCAACTGAAATCGCAGGGTTTTCAGAGCGCGCTTCAGAGAGGATCAAGGCAGGCAGCCGGGGCGATCAAACGCCGAACTTAGGTTATCAGAAAGGGGCTTTGCCAAGCGGCATCAGCCAGGGCCCCCTCAGGGCCGCCTCAGGGCCTCGGCTCCCCTCCCCGGGGCCGGGCCGGGCCGTGCCGCCATGCCGCTGGCCGGCGGAGGGGCTGCAGGCCGCGCTCCCCGGGCCTCACCCGGCGGCGGGGCCGGGCTGAGGGGAGCGGGGGCTGAGGGGAGCCCGGCGGGCCGGGGCCGTGCGCGGGCGGAGCCTGCCCCCTGGCGGGCCGGGCCGGGCCGGGAGAGTCGTGCTCGGGTTTCGCCGCGGAGGAGCTCGGCTGCAGCCTCGGTCCCGGGCCTGGGAGCGAGAGCTGGGGGAAAAAGGGCTCGGGGTCCTTCCCCAGAGCTGCCCTCCCCGGGCAGCGGCTGAAGGACAGAAGTATTTATGGAGAGGTGTGTGCGTGAGCTCGGGGAGTGGAGCATCGGGGGCAGCCTGCTGGCTCGTGGGGAAGGGATGTCTGTAGGTGTGGGCTTCTAATCCGCTGGGGGCTTTCTGAGTTCGGGCCGGAGAGAAGAGCCCGAGGAGCAGCCGGAGTCGCCTTCGGCCCGGCAGCGGCACCTGCTGCGTGTGAAGGAGCCGAGGGACTCGTGGAGAGCAGCCACGGAGCCCTGCGAGCAGCGCGGGGGGCATCGAGCAGTTTCTGTCTTTGTTCCCCACAAGATGACTTGCAGCTAATCCAGGGAATAGTTCTGGGTGAACTCTAGTTGATGTCCCGGAAAAGAATTTGATGCGTTGCTACTCAAGGGAGTGCAAATAAAACTTTGCAGTTAGTGACTAGTACTGGTTGAATTCTCGTGGTGGTGTTGGGAAGAGGACAGGGTGCAGCATGCTCTAAAAGTTTGGAAAACTCCTGTGGAAGGCACGGCGGCTCGGGACACATGTAGTTGCGATCCTCCCCTTTGTCAGCTGTGCAAAACTCGCATCCTGCTGCGGAACGCCCGCTGCTGCCGGTTTTCACGTTTTTTTTTGTGCCGAGGATTCTCACAAAGGCACCGCCCGGCTCCAGTTACCGAACGCTTGCACCCTGGTGACCCACGAGGCGCACAGATGTGGGTGTCCGGCAGCACCAGGAGCCAGCGAGCATTCTGCTGGCTAGCACAAGCAGGCCGCTGTCAGCACACCCTCCTTCCCCACGTACTTTGCTGTTGTCTCTCAAGGCACGAGGCCAGTGGGGTCCGCTCACGTGTCACCCCTCGGTCACTGGACATGCTGCCCTGGTCCCTGCTTGTTCTGGGTGTAGGACAGTGCAGATGAATGCATGGTGTGTGTGTGTGTGTGTATGTATAAGAAGAGGAGCTATGAAAACATGCACTGATGAGTTGATGCCTTGCAACCTTACACCTTGTTGCACCTTGGATAATGTTGATTTCTCTGGTTTTTTCTTTTTTTTTTTCCCCAAAGAAATGCATCCTTGGAATGCACACTGTGGTTCAGGACACCTACATAAGGTCTAGATATCATCTAAACCATATTCTACGCAGTTTTAAATGGGTATTTAAATGGTGCACGTGGCTGGTATGAGGTCTCTGCCCTTGTCTGAGTTCTGTTTCCATTTCGGGGTTTGTTCTGCAGTGCAGTAGCGGAGATGCAGGAGGCAAGCACTGTGTCCTCATCACACCTCAGAACGCACAGGTTCCCTCGTTAGGCAGTGGGTGTGAGCGAGGATAAACTGCTCATGTGCTGTCATTAGGAGTCAGGTCCTCAGGTTGCAGGTGGGAGTAATCCACAAAATAACGGTGTGAGGGATGCTAATTCCACTCTTTAATCATTAGGCCAGTTTCAGCTTAGAGAAGCAGAGACTTAACTGCGTCAATTCCATCAGCTTAATTTTCCCTTTGCTGTAACAAATACACAAAGCTTAGAGGAGGTAGGAAAAACAATTGGAAGATTTTTGTGTAATATAAATGAGAGAGGCTGTTACTGTAAATACTACTTTATGGTCCAAACTGCATGAAACTCTGACATGCACAGAGTAAAATAAAGGCAGGAAAAAAAAGAGCTCTCAGCAGCAATTATGCAAATCAAGTGACAGCCTCCCCTATTAGCTGGAATAATTTGAGTTATTGGTTAAAAATGTAAAATGCAAGTCTCTGCATATTTAACATGTCTCTCAATTTTTTTTTTGTTTCTGATTCCCAGATCTATTATAAAGTTATTAAAGAAATTGAGCCAGGAGAAGAGCTCTTGGTGTATTTGAAGGAAGGTGGTTATTCACTTGGGAACATGGCGCCCAGCATGGAAGGTAAGGCCTTGTTTTGCGAGCTAGGACCTTTCTGCACCCCTCACCAGCCAACCTAGGAATGTTCAAGATCCTCGATTAGTGCTGAACTGGGACAAAAACTTGACCTGGTGCCCGCCCCCTTGTGCAGCTGTTCATATTTTCTGCTTATTTTCACTCTTTCTCACTGGTGAGAGTAGTTATCTTAGTCAATGATAGCAAACAAGCTTTTATTACCTTCAAAGCATGCAACCGATTCATTTAATTCTTGTTGAGGAACGTTGTGCCATAAAAACGTGCCAAATCATTCCAAGGCTTGCAGAACTCTGGTTGTTAGAGCTTTGGATTAAGTGGAGAAGGGGACTTGGCAGGGGACGGAAGAGTCATCACTAGAATTATTACTGGAACAAACACCTCTGAAACCATGAACTGATGCGATAAAGGGGAAAAGAACAATTATTTTTAAAAGAAAGCTCCCGTTTTTGTTACCGCAGTGTCTGTCCAGCCTTGCAGCAAGTTGGTATTGCAGGACAAGGTGCACGGCTCAGGTAGGCTCGCTCAGGGAGAAGTTTCCTTGACTGCACGTCTCGTGTGGAGCAATGTGACAGACTAAGCATTATTCACTTCTTCATGTATTTTCCTTTAAATAGCCTGCTTATTACTGAGTTTCAGTAATCACGCAGACTATGTAAAAGACCTTTATGCTCTCCACATTAGAAGTTTTCTAGTAAGCTAGGGCAAAGAGCAACGTGCTAAATTTTGAGGTTCTCTTATTACACGAAAACTGTGCTATGAGAAATTTGAGAGGATGTGTAGAGAGGGATGGGGAAAGAGAAGAGTTTGAGTCCTTCCTTTTTTATGGTGCACAAAGATGCCTATAAAATACTTGCCTTTTTAATAAAAAGAAAGAATCACGAAGCTTTCTGCTTGCTATTCTGTTAGACTGTTGAAAGCCTTGAGTTCAAATTTAGTTTCACAAAGAAGAGAAATGTGTTATTGCAGAGTAAGAGTAGCCAGAACTCTCACGGTAAGATTAACTGGCAAACTGAGGGCTTTGGGAAGGAAGAACAGACTGCGCAGGCTCTATAAGAGGCTGTTCTGAGGCAGCCAGGAGGAGCTCCCTGGGGACAGGTTGCTGCTCACCTCTCTTTGAGGGTCCTTGCGTGCTTCTCTGCAGTAGCTGGTGCTGGCGTTAGTCAGCAGCGGGAGGGCAGGCTGGCAGGACACATGGCCTGAAACAATCTGGCAGTCTAGTCTAGTTGCTACACCGTGCCCAAAAATGTTACAGAAATAAGGCAACAGCATAGGCATGTCTAAAGTAATAGAAAACTGTACGCATTCTTAAACTGTTCATTTGAAAATCCAAATCTTTTCCTGAAATGAGTGCAAAACTCCATCATACTGGAGCAGTCCTCAGTCCTAACCTACTGTGAGGTACATTGTGATCCATAAATGAAAATCAGTCCGGACTTGCAAAGTTCTGCTGTATTTTATGAAGTTCTTGGTTTTCTTGACATTTGGTAACAGTGAGTGTTGGGGAGCAGTGTAGAAGGTGCGGGAATTATCTCAAGTGAAGAGATTCGTGGAGCATATTATTTATGTCTTTTTCTGTTTTTTCATTGAGTTTAGTGCCTGTTCCAGGTTTCTCATTATTATTTGATGATTAATTTCTAAAAATACATTCTCATCTATCAGTCTTTTTTAAGCTGTTAGTTGGAACTATTGCTCTATGTGATTAATTGCTGGAATTTGAATTATTTCATCTGGACATCCTACAACACATTTATTTTTCTTTCACCTGTATATGAATATAATTTTCAGATTCAGATTTGCAGTAAAACTCTTTAAGAGTGTACAAGCGATATGAACAATTAGCCTGAAACGCTTCTCAGAATCCTCTCAAGTTGGAGGATTAGTGCTCTTTATGAGCAGGCATTGCAGTAGCTGCTGCCTCACTGAGATGTCAGGTTTGGAATTATTTTTTCAGTGTTCTCCCCACAAAGAAGTTAATAATTTTCTTGAGACCGACACACAGACATGAATAATTTCTGTACTCACAGCCGTGGAGTAACACATACCTTTTTTGATGCCAGGGAGAAATCAGAAAGAAAATTCGTCACTCTTTAGCATTTCTGTTTCTAACAGGCTTTTATTTGAACGAGCAAAAAGTGCTCCTTGTTTTCCATCTTTGTCATTATATAACATTTATCTGTATCTTCCTGGTAACGTCTGGTGCTTTTGCCACATAATTGCTTTCAAATTATAATAGGCCAACATTAAATATTTGACTTCTTAATACTTGTTACTTTCAGTAATGCTATCTTCCTGCTGCCTCGCACCCCCATTTCGATTCTGAATTAACAAGAAAGAAAATGCAAAATTGTTCCACACAAAGATAATTATCATAAAAATCTTTTATCCGAACCCCAGCCAAACACAGCAGACCCCTTATCACTGCAGGAATTTTGAGTAGGGCACTTGAACTCCTTTGAGATTCAAGTCTGGTAGATTAGCATGTAGATGCCACATAATTGTGTTCCCCTTGGTTTCTCTGAAAGCTATTAGGCACTGATTTATTTTTCTGTTACATTCCTGCTTTGTCCTGAGTGTTACTGATGGAACTTAAGATAGACACATATAACCATAGATTTGACAAACAAGACATAGAGAACAGGCAGCAATTTTTTGTTACTGGATTTTTCTTTTCTTTTTATCCCCTTCTCCTCTGTAAGGTACTGAGGCAGGAACCTTCTTTTGAAGGGCAGTATTTTTATTTGTGGTGCTTGAAGAAGGAACAAAAACTTTAATGAGAACTTGTTTTGAAGGGTGATATTTTTATTTTTGATGCTTAAGGAAAGAAAAAGAACTTTAATGAACCTAAAGCGTAAAAAGTGGGTGTCTCGTATAAAGGCACAAAGCAGACACCAGGTCTTGTTAGTTCAGTTCTGAGCTTCCTTTGTTAGTGGGGACTTTTTTTTGCAGGGTGATGACCTGGCCCTTGGTCTGCAGGTCAGTTCCTTTCCCTGCAGCAGTATTTATTGAGAAGTCTGATTTCTAATGTTCTGAAATTCAGAAAACAGAACGCAGTGCTGGATATTGATAAGAGATAATCGGCTGCTCTACCAGCCAGTCATTGCTTCCCCTGCTTAGCCTGGGTGAATATCAGAATAATATTTGCAGCCAGTGATGACGTGTAACATGTGACTACAGGCCTTTAATCATATTTTTCTCAGTCCTTTAAATCTTCTTTTCAAGAAACATTCCTTTTAAAATCCAAATATTCTGAAAAAAAGCATTTCTTTTCCTATCATCCATCTTTTCTACCTACAAAAAGGCTGTTGCACTTGCTAATAGGAGAGGACCGTTGTTGTTACTGAAGCAGGAGCTGTACAAAACAGCTTTTTTTTTTTTTTTCAATTAACTGATGTGCGAGGGCTAGATCTATAAAATCTGTGCAGCACACAAGGTATGCAAAAGCAAAAACCTCCATGTCTCATCCCAGCTGTCTTGTTTCTTCTGTTTTTTCTTACATTTCTTAATAAAGTCCGAAGGGGGCAGCTCCTCAGCTGGTGTAAGCGTGCCTGTGCCAGCCACTGCCGACTGAGGCTCGCGTTATATTGTGTGTAACGGTGTGAGGTCGGTAATTCTGCTCCGAGGACAAGGAGAACTGGAAGCAAAATTACTTCTGTAACAGTTATTAGTGAGGTTATTAACGTATTTCATCTGTCTGTCTATCTACCTAAACTGTAATCTCAACAAACAGGCAAAAAAACGTTATTCTTGTTGATAACAACAGGTAGCAGAAGATCAGGGTGTGAGCTGTAGGAGGGTGCCTGTGAGTCATCCATCTTCAGCCGGGTACGCAATCAATTATTCTCTGAGGCTCATTTGCCAAACTCCAAGTGGATTTCTGGTTCCTAGAGGATAGTCTGGGTAAAATAAGATACGGTTAATTGTATAAATCTCAGTCTGAGATAGGAAAAATCTTGTATGGATTTGGGAAGTCATTTTGATGTATTTTCTCGAGTCAAAAAAGAAAAAAGAATAGATGTTTTTCCCTTCCAAGTTTATCATTTTGGGGAATTGCCACAGTTTTTGTTTGTGAGACGCTGAGTTTTGTAGGAGCTTCTCAAGAGGTGAAGCCATCTGGGAATCTCCAGTCCCGAGGGCTTTCAGTCGCTTCTACAAAAAAGAAGCCTTGTTGCATTTAGCCATCGCTGGGTTTACAAGAGAGCAGGGGGGAGAAATACCAGGATTGCCGGGTGGGTTCTGAGGCAGAGGGTCACTTTGCCAGGCTGCCCCCTAAGAGGCTTTGTCCTGCTCCCTGCAGCGCAGCAGGCTGCGCGAGGCGATGAACTCCTGCCCCACGTGCGTCGCTGGGAGCCTGAGCAGAACAAAAGTGCCGTCGCGTTTGGCAGCGCCGGAGGCACTTCAGAGCGCAGGCTGACGTCTGAGACTACAAAACCCCAGCGTTGTAGCAGCTCAGCACTCGTCTCGGTGTGCGTGAGAGCTAACGTGAATGCTTTAAACACTGAGAGGTGGCACAGTGAGGCTACGTCCTCAGCCCGTGCAGTGCGTGTTTGGACACTCGATGTTTCGCGCCCGGCTCTTCTCACCTGGACTTTGGATGGGTCACGAGTGAGAAGTGCAGCACGCCTCAGCCCTTCCCGTGCCCCCACACCGGGCCTGCCCCTGCCAGGGACGTTGTCAGGCCATAAACACAGATGAAATCTTAAATTTTGCTAGCTAACATCATACGCTCCATGCTGTTGTTAGAAGTAAAATGCAGTAACAAACCATAACGTGATACTGTAATTCCTTTTTTCTTTCTTTTTGCTTTTTTTGTATTTTCATAAAAAGCAGTTTGGATTATTTTAATGATAGGTAATGCACAGTCTCTCAATAGTGCTAGGCAGTTTATTATGTCCTAATTTCCAGGTTTTCTTCCCCGGGGACCTAAAACACACGAGATGCATATTAGTGCTGTTCTACAAAATGCTAATAAACAGAATTTTTCTAAGGAGCAGAACAGGGGCTAATCCACCTCTCTGTGAGACTGCTGATACCAGTACAGAGTATATATATGATCTGTCAAAACTAGTTGGAATGGGAAAGCCACAGGTATTTTCTTCCCTTAGGTTGGCTTTTTCAGTCAAACCTGTTCCCCCGACCCATCCCCAAAAAGGGAGATGTTGACCTGCTGAATTTTATTTCTTCTTGCATCCCTCTCTTTCTCAGTTCAGGAAATCCTATAGCATCTCTGCGTTTGGTTTATTCTCTGCGTAAGCTGGGTTTAGCGCCACGAGACGTGCTGCTCGGATAAGTAGCAGGGCACAGCTGCTTGTGTCTCAGCGATATTTTCTCGTTTAGCTCTTGGGCTCGCTCCAGCCCGTGGGCACGCCGATACTTTCCATGTAGGCGCGACCTCGGGGGTTTCATCTGCCCACGCAGTCCTGCAGCGGCTGCGGGACCTCTGTGGGACCTCGCCGGTCGCTGTCACCTCAGGAGCAAGTCACGGACTGGGTGCAGGCACTGGGGCGCAGGGGCAGGGGTCAGAAACCCCAGCCCGGGCTGAGATACGCCGCGGTGAGAGGGGTGGAGAAGGAGACGGCCGCCGGAGCACAGGCAGGGACGCGGCGGGCCCCGTGTGTGACGCTGCCCACGATGGCGCTTGCGTCACGGTGTTAGCAGGACGGCGGTAGTTGTGTGAAAGCTGGAGCAGGCGGGCGTGTTCGGTGCTTTAAACCGAGGGTTTGCAGAAGGGTGGCGCGTTTTGAAACCGGCTGCAGACAGGTAAGCGGCCAAGAAGAGGCGAGGGCGGCCCGGCGTCACCCTGCTGTCTGCTCTCCATCCCACGTCTCCTCCTGGCTCCACCTCGTAGGAGGCATATTGCCACTCTTCCCTCTGAAGCAGTGCATTTTACCACAGGCTTTCCTTTAGAAAGTGAAGTTATCAGACAAAGAGAATAAAGCTTGATACGAAACAGAGCTCCAGAGAGCAGAGGGAGAGGGCAGAGGGACAGGGGACCGCAGCACGAAGGGCCGAGTGGTCGCTGGAAGCTGCTGCTTCGAGCTGGCTGCTGGGTGGAGAAACCCCGAGCTGTCCCGACTCCCTCGCAGAGGTTGTTCTCCTGGAAAATTTACAGCTCTGAGCTGATTGTTTGACTTGGCACCATGGTCAGGATGCTGCCTTGTAAACTTAATAATAGCTGCCCTCTTTTTAATTTGTTTGACCTTGACTACAATAATTTATTATGTGCATTAGAACTTTTTCTTAAAAAAAGAAAAAAAAAGAAGCCCAGCACAACAACAAAGACTTTGGCTCCCTTTCCTTTCCTCCACGGTGCTCTGGTTCTGAACCCCTCCTGTCTGATGGCGCACCGGGCTCCTCAGCGGCGCGGGGCCGGCCGAGAGGACAGCGTTGGGAGGGCGTTTGCTGAGAGAGGAGCGTCCCCAGGTTGCGCTGGGGCTGGGATGTGCTGCTCCCAGCATCGGCCGGGATCCCAGCGTGGTTCGTTCCTGTCTTTCCTGGCGGCCCCCGCTGAGGAGGAGCTCGCCGGTGCTTTCCGAAAGCCACCGCGCACGAGGGCTTGCTTTTAGTGCTTAAAGTGAAACCCTTCTGCCGTCACAGCCTGCCTCGGTTTCTCTGTCCTGTCGCTTGCAGATCTCCTGTTTGTTTGTTTGTTTTTAATGAGAATGTTACGTTTGCTTTACAAGCACAACATTGCGTAAAATAGCTAGAATCGTTTGAACGTCCTGGTCCACGAGTCCAAATCCTCTTGTCTGTCTGTTTCAGAGGAGCACACGTTTCGCTGCGAGGACTGTGACGAGCTTTTTCAGTCAAAGCTGGACCTGCGGCGACACAAGAAGTACGCCTGCAACTCCGTCGGCTCCCTCTACGAGACTCTGAACGATGAGATCAAGCAGGAGGGCCTTGGCGATGGGCAGGTCTACGAGTGCAAAGACTGCGAGAGGATGTTCCCCAACAAATACAGGTACCGCGCTCTCCAGGCACAGCCTTTGGCACTGGTTCGTGGCAATGCCGGATTCTGGTGCTCGCTTTCTGAGTGCCCTGAGCCCTTCTGAGGGCTGGGACAGACGCCTTGGTAGGCCTGGTCAGCGTCTTTGCAGCAACTCCTCCCACGTGATGTAGTTGTGAGGGAAAACAGTGGTAAGACATTCCGCCCCTGTTTGCATGAAGAGCGTTTTTTAAATATAATCCTCGGCCATTTGAGATCAGTGGGTATAAAGAGGCATTGCTATACTGAGAGCTCTAACGGGGTCATGAGCTCCTACTTAATCTTACAGCAGCAATTAAAAAATTCTGTTCCAA
The DNA here is from genome assembly GCF_013377495.2 of Cygnus atratus. NCBI lineage: Eukaryota > Metazoa > Chordata > Aves > Anseriformes > Anatidae > Cygnus > Cygnus atratus. The sequence continues at coordinate 1,296,368 of NC_066382.1, read as the reverse complement.
GCACATATCAAGTGTAGTTTTTTTAAAAAGGAAAATGTTCATGAAAATACTTTGTGTTTACCAAGCGTTTTTGTAATAGAACTGTGGAAAAGAAAAAAAAAAAAAAAAAAAAGAAAATAGGATATTCTCCATCTTTTTTTATTATTATTATTTGCAATGATTATTAAAACAGAGATCTTTGAGATTTCTGATTCATTTGCAATGTGGGACTCGTTCAGTATTAGGTGCCAAATTTTAAAAAAAGTTGAGCTTTTATTTTTTTTAAGTATTTTAGGAATGTGGTTCTTTGCATCCTGAGCCTATACCATCTAGGCTGTATTTTCAAGGTTTTCTCCACAGCGTGTGAGGGCTAGGAATGTATTCGTTTGCACAGTGTGCTGTCTTAATTCCTGTACTTTTTATGTTAATTTAGGAAATACCCTTTGGAGATTTATGTGTGTTTGTCTCTTTGTAATGTTGGTGTATTTCCTGGTTCCTCTTGAGAGCCTAGAGTGGCAGTGAGTCCGTTTTACAGGAGTTGAGAGAAGCAGAAGGATTTTAAGTCCCATTTTCCCCTTCATACTTGTTTTACCCCGTGTGGGTAAGATGTTCAGAGTCTGCTGGTGAAGCTCATGCCAGGTATTCAGACGATGTGGCTCGGATAAGGTCCCAGTCAATATCCCTCGATTTCTTGGGAGCAGTGTGATCAGAAAGACCTTGACTCAGTTGAAGACTTGACTCCCCTTGGGACATATCTCCATTGCAAGCGTTCCTGGCAGCGTAGCAGAGGCTTTTAAGTGTCGGTAGGTAAAAGGGACGAACAAACGACTTGTTCAAAGTCAGATGGAATACCTGTGGAAGGGCCAGGAACAGAACACCAGCTTCTTTTTCAAGCAAATAATACAAAGCGACTTTTTTTCAACGGGGAAAGAGAGTCAGCAACATCACCGGTCTGTGTTGTACACGCTGACGGATTTGGTGGAGCTGGAGAGAATTTCCCCATCCATCCCTCCCCCATCAATCTGCTGCATTTTATGTACTGAAAAGCCCACTAAAACACAGAATAAATCCAGTCAGCATACCTAGATGGTCTTATAATTTTTCAGAAGTTAATACAGATCAAATCAAGAGTGCCACTGGGGAACTGAAATTGAGCATTTAGCAGCTGACTAAATAAATAAATGTTTTGCTAATCCCAGTAGGTACTTGCCTCTAAACAGCATATTAGTTTGTCCATATTTGCTCTAAATAAACTCATAAATCACAGTTAACAGGAACATATTTTTATATATGTATATGAAAAGTATGTATTTCTTTGTATGTGTAAAAAATTTTGTAGTGTTAAGAACACCATTTCTTTAGCAAAAATGAATATTGCTTCTTTAAAATGAGTGGATTGTCAGTTTATAAGGGGCATGTTCATGAATATTTACTATCACAACTTGAAAGAGGAGGAGGTTCTTCGGGGGAGTAGCAGGATGCTGGCTGCTCACGTTCACACGCGGGGCCGTGCAGGCAGGCAGCCTGCCCCCGCCGCCCTCGGTGGCCCCGCAGCAGCACCGCACGCTGGCGCTCAGGACCACGAGCCAGAGGCAGGGCTGTGGCGGAGGGGAAGCAGAGCGAGCGCCGCGTTTCCCTGAGCAGCCATCCCTGCCGTGGCCCGCCTCCAGCAGCCAGTTGGGTTTGCCATCGTCCTCCTGGTCCGAGGGAGGCTGCCAGTTGGCAGAAGCTGAAATTGCCGAGTTAAGTCATAAAAGATGTCTGACATTTAGAAGTGAAATGTGTTTGCACCCTATCGTGTTTCTTTCCAACGTTAAGTTGCCGTGTTCCGGGAAGCTGTGGGCTTTGTGCCCATGAAAACGGCAACGCGATAGTCTCAGCAGCAGCAGCTAATATCTTGTCTTTCCCTGTGGGGATGCCGTAGAGATCTTGGTCACAAAGTGCTCATTTTTCCTGTCGGGACCCTGCGGGGTCAGGTCTGGTTTTACCTTCCCTCTCCCCCTTGTAAAAGGACTCAGGTATTTAGTAAGAAAAGTCACAGAACCCAGCAGCATTTTGAGGCGGAGAGGGCAGTTTCCATCTGTGAAATAAATGCCAAAAATGTGCCTGCGGCCGCACCTTTCATTGTTGCTGTGCTGCTCGCCTGCTTTCTAATAGGGCTTCTGGGGTCGTGCATGGGGGCCATAGTCAGTCCTGGCCCCCCACCACGAGCCCTGGCCAGTTTCTCTGTCGTCCCCATCAGTCGTGGCTCCATTTCATGCCCCCTCGATGCCACAGACAGGGTGCGTGGTGGTGCGGGCCTGGCTCAGCGGGCCCTGGGCCCCTTTTCTCTTTTGCAGCCTGGAGCAGCACATGGTGATCCACACCGAGGAGCGGGAGTACAAGTGCGACCAGTGCCCGAAGGCCTTCAACTGGAAATCCAACCTGATTCGTCACCAGATGTCTCACGACAGCGGGAAGCGGTTTGAATGTGAAAACTGTGTCAAGGTACGGCGCAGAACGCGGCGACCGCAGGCAGCTCTGGGGAAAGAGGGCACTGGGGCTGTGTGCTGGTGCTCGGGCCAGTTCCCATTGTACCAATAATGGCCCCAGTCTTCTCCCTCCTGCTTTGTTTCCGCTCCCTGAAGGTGTTTTCTCTTTCAGGTGTTTACCGACCCGAGCAACCTCCAGCGGCACATCCGTTCCCAGCACGTTGGCGCGCGAGCCCATGCCTGCCCCGACTGCGGCAAAACCTTTGCCACCTCGTCTGGCCTCAAACAACACAAGCACATTCACAGTACTGTCAAACCTTTCATATGTAAGTTGTCACGGCCATCACGGAGTTCTGGCTCTTGCTATAATTGCACGTATCCTGCGGGGCCCCCCAGTACTAGCTGTCCCTCTGTGAGCAGCCGCTGTAATTTTATAGGTCAGAGCACAAGATGAAATTCCGCAGCAATTTTTTTTTTTTTTGCATGCTCCCTGTTTTTTTAGTAAACATTCATGGCAGTTTTTGACTTTCTTGACAAGTTAAAAGCTGAGTCTCTCAGCAGCCCTAGTGATGCCATTTTCTCATATCTTTTCTTTCTTCTTTTTTCCCTTAATAAGTTTCGAATGTTCATGTTGGTGACATAAATAAATAGCTGGCACAGCCTGATCGAAGTGTTTTTCAGGGGTGCCTCAAATCCTCTAGCTGTGGAACAGAATTTGGAGTAGTCACGGAGACGAGAAGAAGGTGTTTTTTAAAAAGAGATTTTTTTCCTTCTTTATTTACTGCATGTTTCACCTAGATAGTACTTGGAAGCCAAATAGCAGATTAACTGGGTCCTTAGTGCTCGCTTTAGTGGAATATTTCCAAAAGAGCGTTTTCCCTCAAGAGCCATTCATCTCCTTTCTTGTCATTTTTGGGGTTGTATATTCCTTTAATTGACACAGCACCTATTGGATTTTGATAACTGTGCAGAAAAGTGGATTGTGTCACAACAAAGCTATAGAAACTTTAGGGACTACTTCCTGACACTCTTCAGAAAGTGTCATTAAAGCACAGAGCAGGATCTGGGTTTGATTCCAGGCTTTGATGTTACGGTAGGGAAGCCACTGGACCCCCTTTTGCCTTTTTCCCTATTGGTATAATGGGAACAGCATGCAAGGGTATCCTGGGAGACTCGTTTCATTAATGTGTTCTGAGATAATCAGATGGGTGTCAGCGGAGGAAGAAAAAATACTCTTATTGCTCATTTTGATGCAATCTTTCATTTGATGACGGGCACATGAAAGAGATAATTTGAATCTCATAGTATTGCTGCAGTGAGATGAATGATTTCTTCTCATAATCTCCTCACTCTCACCTCATAAGAATTAGGGAGTTGTCAGTCTAAATCAGTGTGTAAAACAACTGAGACTGATTCTGCTTAGTTCAGATGTACCAGGTGGAGTCACATGCGTTAATATGGAACCCATTAGCAATTTTAGGGGAGCCATGAGGCAGGATTCCCTGGAAAGATTTTCTTTCCTGTTCAGTGGGAAAAAAAAAAAGGTGGATGGTTCCTTTGTTTTTTTGTTGTTGTTGTTTTCCCCACAATATTATACCTGGCTTTAAAAAAAATAATCAAACTTTATAACTGCAAAATGCAGAACAGTAGGAGAGGACGTTACATGCAGAGTTACTAAATCATTGTGTAATTGGGGATTTAAACATTTTTTTTCCAGTTTTCCTTATTTTAGAATGATGATGTGAGCTCTCATACCTGTAACACTTTTATTCAGGGAAATTTATGCAATATTGTGTGTATGAGGAGGCTATAGCAACTCTTCCTGGGGTGGAAAATGGAAGAAAGGAGCCTGATTCTGTTCGAAAATGTAGCTTTTGTTATCTTTTCTTTTCTTTTTCTTTTTATTTTTTACAACAAAAATAACGCAAGCAGCACGAGCACAGCGTTGAGCCAGTGAAAACTGACAGAAAGTGCATTTGGTTGTGATACCATCTGCTTAGGCAGATTAGCCATTTATTGTAAACTTGTGTGTATCTTCCAAACCACAATATAACATCTCTTGGCACATGTCAGGGGAGACGGTTAAAATTAGAAAGGGGTAATTTTGTGCTGGAAAGAAAAATATACAAACATCTTTTAAATAAATCCACCCAAATGTGACATTTCTTCAGAAATTATCAGTAATTCGAGAGGGAGCTCACACAAGGTGTCCTTACACACGGAAGCATTTGCACAAACCTGTTTGTTTGAACGTGCACAGTCCCTCCCACAACCCTGAGGACGGTGGCTTTGCACAGACAAGCAGGATAAGAAAAACACCCATTCTGGAATTAAAGTCAAGCATTTAAAGTAGAGTCAAAGCAGAGACGCACAGCAGTGCAGCTGGGTGCCCTGACTTTAGCCTGACAGTGCTTGTGGGGGGACAGCACTCCTCATGGATCTGAGGCTGTCGGGTGGCGAGCGCATCTCCTGCAAGGACAAGGGACGGGGACAGCCCTGAGAGAACAGGGCTGTGGGACTGGAGTGCTAGGCAGGTGCTGGCAGATCCCTCTGCCTACATCTCCCTAGAGTCAGAGGCTGTTGTATCCAACAGATCCTTAGTTTTAAGGAAGATAAATGGAGAAGTGTTTCCTTTCAGTTCTCTGTTTAGATTAGTTTTTAAGAAAATATTTTAAAATAAAGTTTAAAAAAATAAAAATACAAAAGCCCTTTCCTTGAAAGTGTAAGGGATGGCTTGAACAGAATCATTATGAAGGCTGTTGCTTCAATACTGCAACTTGTCTGAGTTTAAAAAAAAAACTTTGAGGAATGTTTAGTTCTCCCTCTGTTTGTGCTTCCTCTGCAGCTCCTTGCTGTATCAAGGCCCAAAGCAGAAAGGCTGAAATTCTCTGAGTTCATATTAAATTTCTAGTGCAATCAAAAGCCAGATGCAGCAGACCCTTCAGTGACAATCCACTCAATTTTGTGATGCTCATTTCAACTGAAATGGCAATTTTGTCCAATTTTAGCAATCTTTGCTTTGAATTTTACTGAAAGGGTTTTCCCTTTTATTTTCAGAGCTGCCAGTGATATATTTTGGCTGTCTTTTGATATTCAAATATCGATGTAAATCCGAATAATTTAGAGAAAAAATGGAGGGAAAATCAAGCTTGCGCGTACCTATCAGTAAGAGCTGGGAGGAAGGAAGGGCGAAGGACGGACGGACGGACAGACTGCTTTTCACTGCGTTGGAGGGCTGGGTGTTGGGAGAATTGGACTCAGGTCCTTGCCTGCCCAGCCCTGAACAATACGCTTTCCCTCTCTTTGTCTCAGTTTCCATGTTTACAAAGCGGTGATAACAGCAGTTCTCCTGTGAAAGAAGCGTGTTAATTCACTAAGAAGTAGGATTTACTCCTGTGTTGAAAGAGGCACTAGATAATAAAAAGTTATAGTGTTTTGATATATAGAAAAAAGTCTGGGTGTGGTTTTTTTTTCTTACTCTGTTCCTTTCACACCAACAAAGTCTGTAGGTGAAAGAGGCTGTGAAAATTCACATTGTGAAAGCTCTGTGTTTACAGGTCATTAAAGAGAACGGAGATGTAGTATTAACTTGGCATTGCTGGAGTGTCCTGCTAATTCAACGAGTACAACATCTACCCCACTTCTAGCTGAACTGCGCTCTGGCGGGCAAAGTATTTATAGAACATCCCCATGGAGTGGTTACTTACTATTAATGGCATTAAAGAAAGGGTAGATTTGATTAAACGAGGCCAAGTTCTTCTCCCTCCAGCCTTCAGTACTTCCTGCCATGCCAAGACTGGAGGGAAAGCAGGCTGGTTAACGTAAATAGATATCATTAAAATGTACGATTATTGTAAATAGATTTTAACAACGTTTGAGCGGGAGTAGCGCGTCACCTCGGATTTCCGTAGAGCGTAGCTCCTTGAGAGATTCTCTGGCGAGAAGGTTTATCTGAAAGGAACGGTGGTGGTGTTTCTAGGATTCCCTCCGCAAAGCCTGCCCGTGCCAGCTGGGCAGCGGCTGGGACCCGGAGGAGTCGCTGCTTTCTGCCAGCTGCTCTGGGGGTCTTCCAGCCTCCCCCCCAGCATCTCTTCCAGCACCCTTGAGCAGGATTCCCAGGGCTGCCTCTTCCTTTTCTAAATGTAGCCAGGATCGCGCCCTGGTGTTGCTGCGTCCTTTGTCGACCTGTAAGGAGGGGGATCGCTTTTCCCACATCCTTGCAAGCTAGAGAGACCAGATGGGCTCCTTAGCCTCGTTTTGTACAGGGGGAGCTGAAGCACGAAGAAACTTTGTGCCTAAAGGCATGTAGGGAAGCCTCAGCTGAAGACATTTGAAGCTGGGTTTCTAGAGATCCAGACCAGTGTACGCAGCATATAGCCTGCTTTTTCTCTCTTCTGTCTCCAGGGAATCAGGATTTTAGGGGCAGGGTGAAAGGAGTGTGGGACACTGATGAAGCTCCTAACGAATTCCGTGCAATTTCCTGTTAATTTCATATTGCTTTTGTTTTTGGTTTCTGTTGATGCTTTAGGTGAGGTCTGTCACAAATCCTACACGCAGTTCTCCAACCTCTGCCGTCACAAGCGGATGCACGCGGACTGTCGCACCCAGATCAAATGCAAGGACTGTGGCCAAATGTTCAGCACTACCTCCTCTCTCAACAAACACCGGCGCTTCTGCGAGGGCAAGAACCATTACAGCCCTGGGGGAATCTTTGCCCCAGGCCTCCCCTTAACGCCCACTTCCATGATGGACAAATCCAAGCCCTCTCCCAACCTCAACCACGCCAGCCTGGGATTTAATGATTATTTTCCATCCCGTCCCCACCCAGGGGGTCTTCCATTCTCACCTGCCCCCCCAGCATTTCCTGCCCTCACTCCAGGATTCCCAGGGATTTTCCCCCCGTCCCTATACCCCAGGCCCCCCTTGTTACCACCCACACAACTGCTCAAAAGTCCCCTCAACCACGCTCAAGACGCAAAGCTTCCGAGCCCCCTTGGGAACCCGGCACTTCCTCTGATTTCTGCAGTAAGCAGCAGCAACCAGGCCACTTCGGGAGAGGAGAAATGTGAAAGCAGCCTGGAAAACTCCTACCTGGAGAAGCTAAAAGCCAGGAACAGTGACATGTCCGACGGCAGTGACTTCGAGGATGTCAATACAACCACGGGCACAGATCTGGATACCACCACTGGCACCGGCTCTGACCTGGACAGTGACGCAGAGAGCGACAGGGACAAAACGAAAGATAAGAGCAAACAAATTGAGAGCAAACCAGACTTTGTCAGCAGCTCTGTGTCTGCAAGCTCCACCAACAATACCAGTGAGATCCCTCTCTTCTATTCTCAGCATTCCTTCTTTCCTCCCCCAGAAGAGCACCTGCTACCCACCACAGGAGCAGCCAATGACTCTATTAAAGCCATCGCCTCCATTGCAGAGAAATATTTTGGGCCTGGCTTTATGGGGATGCAGGAGAAAAAGATGGGTTCACTCCCGTATCATTCCATGTTTCCATTTCAGTTCCTCCCCAATTTCCCCCATTCCCTCTACCCTTTCACGGAGCGGACCCTCAATCACAACTTGCTGGTCAAGGCAGAACCAAAGTCACCCCGGGACCTCCACAAGGTAGGCAGCACCAGCTCGGAGTCGCCCTTCGATCTCACCACAAAGCCAAAAGAGATAAAGCCAATCCTGCCACCACCTAAGGTCCTGCCAGCCCCATCCTCAGGGGAAGAACAGCCACTGGATCTGAGCATTGGCAACCGCATCCGAGCCAGTCAGAACGGAGGAAGAGAGCCACGCAAAAACCACATTTATGGGGAGAGGAAACTAATGGCAAGCGAAGTCTTACCCAAGATTTCCCAGTCTCAGCTGCCTCAGCAACCATCCCTGCATTATGCTAAGCCATCACCCTTTTTCATGGACCCCATATACAGGTATTAACATACCCTGCCTTAATTTTTTTCCTCTAATGAGCTCGTTTTCTAGCTGACATCACAACCTGAGGCAGATCTGGATGTAGGTTATCCAGAAAGAGCAGTGAAAATCTGACACAGCTGATATACCAGTACAGCCTGACAGTACTTCTCTGTCCTTTGTCACAGCACGTTGAATTTTCTGAACCACAAGGGCTGAATAATTGAAAGGAGTACTCATAATCAATATGTATAAAGAACACATCTTTATTTTGATAAAGAAGAAACTTGACCTATTTAAGGACTCTCCCACGAGCCAACGCTAAGATGGCACTTCTGCTGGGGAAATTCCAGAGGTTTGATTCGATAAGAATGCAGAGTTCAGATGCCTCAGAGCCTGGGCTCTCATGGCTTGGGAATGAGTCAGGAGCCCTGGGAGCCTGCAAATACAGCTCTCCCACTCACTTCTTTGGTGGCCTTTTGTGAGCCACTTCACCTTTTTTTCTCCCCGCCCCCCTTTTTCTTTCTAATTCCTTGGAATTATTCAGTTCATAGGAACTGCTGTTGTGGACCCAGGCTTTTGAAACATTTTTAAGTCTGGAGTAACAAGTACTGAGTAAGTGCATGGTAGCACGTTATCTAGATCTCTCCCAGAAATGTTTCTTGTGCAATTACCTTTCTTAGAAGATATCCAGGCTTTTCTAGTTTCACTTTGAGCGGATGTTTTTGAGGAAGGCAGATTCGTCATGTCTCTCCTAGAATAAGTCGTACATGGAGGGCATGCGTAAAGCAGAGTAGATGAAGTTATCCAAATGCCAGCTAAAATTCCAGAAAGAAAGAATTCAGAAGATGTAAACGAAAGGTTTGGGTCTTTTGTTGTTGTAGAGCTGTTTATGGATTCTGTTTCTAAAGTACAATTCTTTTGAGCTTTAAGGTGAGCGTATCAGTGAGTTTGCATATTGCCCCCGCAGGCACTGGCACTACCTCTGTTGTCTTCCTGCTGCTGCTGAGACACCTTTGTCACATAGCAAACGCCATTTGCTAGTTCTTAGCAAAGTCCAGCGAGAGGAGGTGTCCCAAACCAGTTTACTTTAGTTGTTAACGTGGCGATTAGCGCTCTCTTAGGCTACACGAACTGCGTTATAACCGCCCATTTTGGTACGCTGGTTCGGCCAGAGGGCTCCCCTGCTCAGTGCCTGCTGGAGCAGTCAGCTCCTGCCCAAGTTAAAGGCTTGCCCTCGAGCTAAATGTGAATATCGTGCTGCAGGGCTGCGCAGTGAGCCTAGGGGTAGCCCAGACTGCTGGGAAGTTAATGGCAGTGCTGCAGAAGCCGGTGTTTTCTAGCGCTGGAAAGACTCATCGTCACCACCGCGCGATTGTGTCAGCACCGGGACGGCTCGCTTGAGTGTTCAAAGGACTGCGAGCAACAACGGGTGGCATGGCCTTCACTGCTGGGTGGAAAAGCAAGCCAGGAGAACAGCACCTATGTCACTGCCTTGCTGCTATTGTATGCCTGATAACTGTGGGAAAAAATGATGTCAATGCCTAACGGGGCCAAGGAACTGTCAGCTGAGACGAGGATTAGTGAGCCCTTGTTGCTTGCTATTAAGAAAGCGTCTCTCGCTTTGCCAGCGCTCTCAGGGTCGATGCCGTGTTGGTTGCTTACATGCTTACCATCTGTGATGGAAACGCTGCATCACAACCTGGGACGTGTAATGTATTCTGTCTGGGGCCCATCGTGGTCATCTCCTCCTGGAAAAATAAGTAATGATGCAAATAGTCCGCTATTTATTTTTGTAAAAAGTACTTCTGTGAAAAAATAAATGGGATAGAGAGGCAAAAGCGTAGAGTTAGCTTAGGATTCTGCCACCTCTGGGCATTCTCAGTAGGAATGTTAAAATGACATGGGCTGAAAAAGCAGTTGCCAATTAAAATAGCAGCCTCGGGAAAACCGTAAAGGTCCAGAAGACAGATGGAAGTGAAGGATGGGGGCATCATTTGTTGCATTCCATGGGATGCATGTAGTTTTAGTAATACATTAAAATAGAAAGGCAGTGGTGGAGTCGCTTGTGAATCAGACTTCTGATGTAATGAGCTAAACAGCAGAGCTTCCAAGTCCCAGCTTAAAAAATATGGAAATATTTTGTTTCTAAACTTCTCTTTATCAGACTCTCTCACATCATTTGGCTCCTTCATTTTTCTCCCAAAGGCCACTTAAATCCTTGACATTTTCTCCTGGTGATATAATTTAATGCAGCCAGACAGCCTGAAATCAGAGCAGTTTTTAGCTCGGCCTTGTTAAGGTAACGTTCTCAGGCACTGGCTGGGCAGATCAGCCTAATCCCTGAGCCACGGCGGAGCTCAGCTCTGACGGGGCTGCTTGTGCTCCTGTCGCGTTCTCACTGCTGGGAGATGGGGAGGCTGTGTGGATGCCATCACTTCTCCGCGGGCTTTACGTCCCTGACGCAGGTGGGGCTGGCTCACGGGGGTCCCGAAGGCATCCCTCGTGCATCACAGCTCCCTGCGGCACGTCACGGACAGCGCAGCTCCGCTGGCGAGGTGCTGGGAGCTGCCCTTTGCTGCTGGGCCTCGTGTCAGGGAGAGACTTCCTACGTCTTGTTTTACGGGCTGCTGTTTTTCGGAAAAGTCGTGCCCGTCAAATCGCGTACCTTCCGAAGCACAGTAATTATGGCTGCATTTCAAATCCAGCTCTTCTCTTTTCTTCTACCGAAGAAAAATTAAATGCAGATTAACTGCAGTTCACTAAATAGCACTCTGCATGACTCTTCTTTTAAACTCTTTGGTAATTTGATCCACACACCAATCAGCTGAAATGCAGCAAAATAATTTGCTCTCATTTATGCTGGACTAATGTAGTTAAAATTACTCTTACTATTGGACTTCTGCTGGTTTAGCTGGGATGGACTCGTTCCCGTAATTTAAAGATGCAGCTGCACTTATCGGAGCTGCTTTCAGACAACTTTCCCACAGGGGACATTCCTGATTCTCTTTTTGGGTGATTCCACACCATGGTTTTCCTGCAAGTGGAATACTTTCTGAAAGCAAAGCCAGCGTTTCAAACACCAGAGCCTAACCTTCGGGTTGTTCCTGCATGGTGAAGTGCTTGAGCGTGCAGTACATGAATGAACCGCAGCGACACGGGAAGAGCCTGGGTTCCTGACTCGCTTCAGAAATCGCCCACCAGTTCCTAACTTTTTAAACTGTTGTCCACATACGCTTGCCAAATAAACTCAATGCAAATTATATCTCAGCTGCAAGGGAGGAAATAAATATGAAACACCTAATGATTTCAGCACACATGGGGCTGCAAAGTCTGGCCCGGTGTTAACTCTTAAGATAAAGACAAACTCTCAAAGAGAGATTTTTTCTGTGCAGCGGCTGCCTGCTGTGGACTCCAGAGCTTCTTCCACTAAAACATTGCTTTTGCTGTGATTTTTTTTCACACAGTGGCATATAAACCACTGTAGCGGAGACATTAGGTCTCGTGTAGAAAGAGCAAAATGTTTTCTTTGCCATCAGTCTGGTGGCAGAAAAATACTGCCCAAAGGAGGAGATCAGTTTCATATCGCTGCCAGTACCTTTTGTGGGGTAATGTTTGGGTCATCGTTTGTAGTATTCAGTAGAAGGGGGAGAGAGGCGTTTGTGTCAATAGGAGAATAGCCTCATCTATCTAATTTAAACACCTCTGCAAATGACTTGGCTGTTTCTTTCCTGCCTGTATCCCTGGAAGGTACGTAACCCTCTGTGTTGTTGTCCAGCAGGGTGGAGAAGCGGAAGGTGACAGACCCTGTGGGTGCCCTCAAGGAGAAGTACCTGCGACCCTCCCCGCTGCTATTCCACCCCCAGGTAAAAGCAGTAAAATTATAACGCAGCGTTGATTGAATTGCAAGAAGTTTGAGATGGAGCTAGCACGAACAAGTCTCTCGCACCAGATTCTTTTCATCCAAGGGCCTGAATGGAAACTCCAGTATTTTCCACCGGTTACTTTTAAGTACTTTTAATTTCATACCTAGTTTGAGGATGGTGGCAGTAATGTCTTGCTGTTGCTTTTGCATTAACAGAAGAACAGGGATAAGGTCTGGACAACTCGTACAGGCTGCCAAACTTTCACATGCCAGAATGCCTACATAATTTTTTCATTGGAAACACCTGGTGCAGGCATTTGCAGTAGTGCAAAGTGGAGAAAGACACTCTAGCATCTAGGCTGTAGCATTTTATACCTGCCCGACACTCCCTTTACATCACTCAGAAAGTGTAAAAGTGGGGCGATGGGTAATTAGAGTCCAAATCTACCTACTCCGAAAGGTGGTGGGTCAGCCCACAGTGCAGCCATGCTAGGTCCTTAATGCACAACTAAGTCCAGTGCTACAGAGACTGTTCATGAGAATCAACCCCAGTTCACCAAAAAAACCCTTATATTTTAAGTGGTAGCTAAACTCTCCCGTGGTGAGAGTGGTGTTACTATTCCTTGCTTCCTAACAATAATGCAGTCGGTTCTGCCACAAGCTACCTGATGGCCTTTCGGTGTGACAGTCACCAGCCATCCTCCGTCTCTCCTGCCGTGAGCACTTAGTGGGAGCTGAGCTCTGTGGTCATTATTGTACTCTCCTTTATACTCACATGCATTGTTCTTGTCTGATAATGTTTCCCACCTTAGATAAATAACTTGCAGGTTTGTGAAAGCTGGATCCTGGTTGTTTTCACAGCTAAACTTAGTTTCTTCATTGTTTTGCATCAGCCTCAGAGTTTGGTTAACAACTTCCCCTGATTTTTCCTTCATACAGGCTGGATAATGGTGACAGGCTGGCCAGGAACATCCTGTGTTTGTGTGAGTTAGAATAGTGGGGATATCTGCCTGTAAAGAATCTGATAGCAGGGAGGAGCTAGTGCAGCAAAGCAACCCAACAAGACGATGAGAAACGTGCGGACCCTGAGCAGGAGCAAGCATTGGGTGGAAGGTTATTAACATTGTTCACGAAATCCTGACCACGTCCTCTTCCCATGGCAATGAAAAGATGTGGAAGGTCTGGTTATCTCTAATAGCTTATCACACAGAATAGCCTAAAATTTACAATCACTCAAGCCTGAAACTTCCTGATAACTAATTTTTAATGAAGGGCTTACTGTGTAAAGATCACTCGATCTTGACAGCAGCTGATATTTCAGATATTTCAAATACTGAAGGTGAATGAGGGCAGGTCATTTGTTCAAGAATACATGAGCTTTTTACTTACCAGATCCCCATCCAATATTATCCTGGATGTTTTCCTAAAAAAACTCACCTTTGCAGGGACTCCTGCTTCTGTCTTCTTCGTTAGGACCAACGTCCATACAGCAGACGAATTAGAGGCCCCCTCTACATGTGTTTCTCTCACTCAGAGCCCACGTCTGGTCTAAGTCTTTTCTTCTGTGAATAATTCCCCAGATCTCAGAGAGGGCCCTGGGTGAGATGTGATTAAGCCAAAAACTGTGATAAAGATTGAGTGTTCGGAAGATGCTTGCTTTCTTAAAATGCATTTCAGGCAACTTTTACTTCTTACCCGGTCGTTGACAGTAGTTCCTCTGCTATGGTGTGAGTTATTCTTACATTGTCTATTTTAAATGAAACTCTGGACAACATAAATAAATGGTGTAACTTTTTGATAACTTAATGGAAAACCTTTTCTCACCTGTTAAGTTTCTTTTCTTCTCCCCTTCTTTTTTATTATAACCAGGCAGTTGTTCCCTAAATAGCAAAGTGCCTTTACCACTGGAGAGGCTATGGCCGGTGTTTAGAATTTTAAAATAAGCCTACGGCTATCAAGCCAGCAAACATCTCTGACTAAGTGCCTAAAGAACAGGGCACAACAAAAGATATCTCCAGGTACTCCAGCAAAGGGCTGAGTGGCATAGCTCTGAAAGATCCGGATAGCATTTTAACGTGATGGTTTTGTTACATGACTGGCAGCTGGGGCAGAGCTTTTGCTGTAAATGATCAAGTAACCTTTTCAAGTGGCTGGCGCTAAGTATTACTTACTATTTATCATGGGCTGGGAGCCTCCAACTAAGGGGCTGTGGATCTATTATCGAGAAATGGGTTTTACTACTCCTCTTTTTTACAGCTTATGAATGGTTGTCAGCCTTCCACAATGTATTCTTTGGTGATTAAGACAACTTTTTTTTATAGTCATACATTTTAAACAATATCTTGGCTCTCTTCTCCCCCCCGAGCCCAGTTTAATAAAGTGTAAACGTGCAAAAGGTCAGCCCTTCCTGTACAATAGAGCATCTACTTTTGATATATGGCTTCCTACTGCCTTCCGCTCGCTCGCTGTCTCCCCGCTCGCTGTCTGACTCCATTCAGGCTCCCACTGCCCCCTCGCTCCCTCTCCCGGTGATGTCAGCTGCAGCCAGGAGGCAGCTTTATGGCTTGCTTGTTTGTTTTAGCCCTGCTTCAGCTGGGTATCGCAAAAGTGCTCTCGAGAGTGCACAAAACTGAGCGTTGGAGATGTTAGTGCAGTCCTCTGAGTTGCTTTCTCTCTTGGATTTGGATTTCCTGTTTTGCTTTAACGAAAGTAAAAATGTTTTTTTGTTGTTGCTTTTGTTTTGGTTTGGTTTTTTTTAGGTCTCCTTTTCTTTCCACGCAGACCGACTTTCTTCTTCTTTCTTCTTTTTTTGCTTTCCACTTCTGCCATTTTCCAGGTTTTTCCCCTTCTCCCTGTTTCTGGTCTGGTTTAATCCCTGTGTGTGTGTGCGATCGGGGCTCTGCTGAGTCACAGAAACTCGAGCTGGGAGGGGTGTGCAGAAGCCTTGTGCTCGTGTCCCCTCTCCAGGCCTGTTTGCCTCCCACTCCCATGCAGACAGGTTTTCCCTGTGCAGACTGTGGTCCTCCTAACCACAAGTCATCCAGCTGCTGCTCACTTCTGTTTTATTTTGGCTGGCATTTCCTCTCCTGCCAGGAATTTGGCCATCCTTCCGTCACCTTTACTGACTTCTGAACCTTTCTTACCTGTAAGTAACATGTTGGCCTCTTAGCCACACAAACTCTCTGTGGGCACCCTCCGTCCCGAGTCTGATCTTCACCCCACGGCTCCAGCTGCTGCCTCCTCCCTGAGGCTCCAGCCCCGTGGCCAGCAGTCGCCCATTCCCCTGCTCTCTCCCGCTGCGCTTTGGCCAGGATCCTTCTGCCTCCTGCCCCAAAGCTCCCTGTCCTCTCCCACCTGGGGCCACCTGCCTGCCTGCCCCGTGCTCGCTGCTGCTCGCCCTCTGAGCCTGAGCGAGCGTAACGTGTGTGTGTGAGAAATGAAACCTCCTTGCTCCCCGAGGCTGGGTGGTGTCAGGGGGAGAAGAGGGGTTGGGCTGTGACTTCTGCACTCAGCAGCTGCCCACGTTGTCTAAATTTCAGTGTCATCCCTGGGAAAAGGGAAGCTGAGTGTACCCTGAGACAATTTTTAATTTGACATGCTGTAGGTAAACACAGGCACGTTGCAGAAGGTTAAAAAGTTTTCTAATCTCTACGATCTGATGCTTATAGCCTGGCTTTGTCAGCTGTACCTTTTCTGAATCCTCTGAACCCGATGTACTACTGCGCTCTTCCCTGGCTGGATTCAGTGACTCCGTTTCATGCTGTGCTGCTGGCTCCTGCGAATAAGAGCAAACATCAGCAACAGGCTCTGAGCACCATACCAGTGCTAAAAGACATGTTTTATGCATCAGAGAGTGTTCTTCCTGTGGATTTTAATGACACGAGGTCTTGCCTTGTACTTGTAGATGTCAGCCATAGAAACGATGACAGAGAAACTGGAGAGTTTTGCAGCCATGAAGGCAGACTCTGGCACTTCCCTGCAGCCCCTTCCACATCACCCTTTCAACTTCCGATCTCCACCACCCACGCTATCCGACCCCATCCTGCGCAAGGGCAAGGAGCGTTACACCTGCAGGTAAGGGCCTTGGCACCACCGCAGCAGCGGGAGCGTTCTCCCAACGTGTTGGGGCACAGAGCAACATCACAGCAACATCATCGGGCACAGAGCGACTTCACATGGTCATCCTTACTGTCTGGATACGGGTGGAGAGGAAAAACAAGAAGCAGCAGAATTAGAACAGGGCATTCTGATGACTAATTCGCTCTGAAATAGCTTGTTTTGTCTGGTAGAAAATCAGCATCTTCTATTTTCTTTGTAATTTTTAATAACCTTGAGAACAGATCTGGAGATTCTCAAGCAAACAGAGTTCTCCAAGCCAAGTCTCTTGTGTGTGGTAGCAAATGCCACAGTTTCCAGTGCAAATGCATTACAATCTCAGCTATGCAAAAAAAAATGGAACTTTAAAAACAGCGTGCAGTAAGCCTCTCTGTTCAGACACAACTTTACCCGCAGAAATACTTACATATCCATTGCAGTTATCAGAGCGTATCACCAAGGGAATAGAAATCTGTATCTGCTTACACGGTTTTACCTGCAAGTACCAGAGGTTCTTGTGATGGCTCCTGCTTCATTTTTCCTTGGGGGCAGTAAGTGGGTACAGATTTTGTTTGATGCATCTCTTGTGTTCTACTGCCTCAAAAGCTCTGGGCTCAAATTTCAGTTGTGGATTCAGAAATGTGAGGTTTGTAGCTCCAATAGGGACTAAACTTATATGTAGATGCACAGTAGCAAATTAACATTTGGATTTTCATTATTGATTAATGCTCCCATTAACTATTCATTTTAAGGACATTTGAAGGTGCTGAATGCCTCTGAAATTAAGAAAGTCTGCCCATATTTTCCTTCTACAACATTAAGCATCGGGCTTCACAGACACAGAACATAACCTTCCCTCCTGAGTATTTTATTTCCCAATTAATGTTTTTATTTATACCTCCCTTCCTTTTGAGTTTTCTATGACTCAGATTTATTATGGATCACAGTTCATTCTCTTATTTTATTTTATATTGCTGCATTTCCTTATTCTAAGCAGACTGTCAGAGTCCCAGCAGTATATCCTGATAACAGCAATGTAATGCTGCAGCATTTATCTAGAAGCGAATGCTATGAATTCTGGGGATGATCAAGTAGATTCTGCGTGATAAACAACCAAATAAGAATATAAAGGAGATCTATAAAAATCTCAAGTGGTGCGCAGTGTGAACAGTCAGTGATTAACCACTCTGTCCTAATGCAGGAATGAGGTAGTATCAAATGAAGTTACGAGTGACAGGCTCAAACAAGCAGGAGATTCTTTTGGACACACCACAATTCAGCCGAGGAACTCATTGCTGTAGGAGGCTGAGGACATCAAAAGCTTATATGCATTCGCAAAGCTTTTTAGAAAAATAGGTGGAAGAAGCTCAGCAAAACCGTGTTGAGTGCAACTGTTCAAGTTTAGGCTCAGAGGGATCTGGAACTTCAGATTACTGGAAGCTGGGAGAATATACTGGGGATGCGTCAGTGTATCCTTTCTTTGTTCTTATATACTTCCCCAGGCCTCCAAAATAAGCTACTAAGTCAGAATTTGGGTCTGACCCAAGTCTTCCTATAATAGGCATTTGATTTATTTTTTTTCCTGCCCTTCCCAGTGTTGCAGCATTATTGACTGCTGTTCTGTGTCTGATGGAAATGGGTTCCAGCAGTATCTCACCACCGTAAATCCTCTTATTCTGAGGTGGACGTCATGCTGTTAGTTCTTGCGTCCACATCTTCTGCCCTCAGTACATATGTGCCCAGAGTTATAAATGCACAAAGTGATTTTCTAATTTGGGGAACGGTATCAAAACAAGTCAGAGAGATAGCAACTGGTGATACAGTGTTTGTAATTTTGGTCTTGTGGCAGAGCTTTCGTGCACTGATGGTTACTTTGGCTTTCACTGTCTAGGTACTGTGGTAAGATCTTCCCACGCTCAGCAAATCTGACAAGACATCTGCGGACGCACACTGGAGAACAGCCCTACAGGTGATGTTGTCCCCCAGATACTGCCCCTTTCCCAACACGCTCCTCATTCACCACTCTGTGTTTTTTTTTTTCCTTTCTATAAAGTTGTGCCAACATAATGCTGCAGTCCTGTAGCATTACATACAGTGATTCATAGGACTGTATATTATGTGTACCAGCCAAAAATAATCAGGCTTGGCAGCTTGAAGATAGACACTTAACTTATATTTAGATGTATGCTGGCAAATGAGTGGTCTGATTTCCAGTGTTGTTTAACACTCACATTAACCATTCATCTCAAGGACAGCTGAAGGTGCTGAATGTCTCTGAAAATCAGGCTGTTTTGAAGGGCTTGCCAGTAAATTAACTGCTGGATCTAGCTAGATTTTTTTTTTTCTTTTCCTAATGCATGTCAGAGGTGCCTGGGGTAGTAGATGAAAAAAAAAAAAAAAAAAAAGCCCTGTGGTATATGTGTTTTAAAATCTAAGTTAGGTAGTGTTCCAACTTAAGTGGCAAAGTTTAAAAAGAGCGATCAGAGGGTGGGAATTCAGACACCGTTTGACTTAGTTAGGTGTCTAAGGTAGAAGCCTGTACTATTTTCTTCTAGTTGTGGACAAAAAAGTCTGATTCTACACTGCAGTTTGTGTTGCGTATAGAAAAAAGGGCACATACAGACACATTTATAGAAAATGCAGGCAGTGCGTTCCAGCCTGGGCATTGGGCTCTACTGAAGGGACTCCTGTTTAAGCGAGTCTTTTAGATTTCAATAAACCTCACAAGAAAATGTATGTAAGTGTGAGTATATATATGAAGGGTCATTTGTCATAGAATATTTCTGCCCAATATTTTCTTACTGTTTTGCAGTCAGTTTCAAAAAAACTTTGGCCAAAAATATGCTTAGGTTCATTTCTTTTTAGAATAGTATACGAGCAAAACTGAACGAATGATGAATAGAGAGCTCACTGAAAATCAAGCATTGTGTTTTCCATAACATGAGTAAGTGTTTTGCATGTTGTCAAACAGTAGTAACAATTCGAACAATTTCATTTTTGGTAGCTAATGTTATGGTATTTCCATACACAGTCGTAAGTTCACAACAAAGCTAACGTAACAGTTATTATATAAAGAGAAACAAACAAATTTATGAGCAGCAAAAGGCCATCTGGTCAAATATATCAAATTTTTATGCTTAGTTTAACTTAAGAAGCCACTTTCTCCCACATTGTAATCCCAGGTACGTACAGAGTCAATTTTTTTTTTCCATATGGAGCCATACAGAATTCTGAGTGTAGACATTAGGTAAATTAAAAATAATAAAAAAAAACCTCTCCAAAGCAGACATATATTTTGGAACCATTCCCTGTTCTTCTGATTTTTCAGTTGCGTTATTTGATATGCCTTGAATGAACGCTGTGTATTCACCATACACCCCTGTCTGAGTAGAATGCTCACTCCCAATTATTCAGAGATTGTTAGTCCAGTTTTCTTCCAAAAAAGGAGACCTGCAACTTAACAAAGGTTAGGAAAATACAGATTTATTTGATCTGGTCTTCTCCCAGAAAATGGCCCGTGTGTTTTTTTTTGCAATAGAGGTTTGACTTCTGGACAATGTTGCATTATAATAGCACTCCTGAGAGTTAGTGCTACATTTACAGAAGAGCTTAATTATCATTGATTTTCTTTTGCTCTCAGAGAACTGAGATTTCCAACTTTAGCAGCATTAATTGCTTTGAAAGCTTGTTTTCAAAGTGCCAACCTTATGCAGGTAAAAGCAGCTTGCTGATTTTTCAGTGTTTTATTGATGTCTTGCTTATAACTTTTCATTTGATTGTTTAAATGTGTTTTTGTTTTTTTTTTTCTGTTGACTCTGTCAGTGTTGGAGTTTGTTAAAATATGAATTAAAATGTTCATAAATCTCCTACACGCTGACCAAACGTCCACATATAGATTAAGAAAAATGCAGGCCAGAAAATCAGATGCTTTGTTTTTTTGATTCCTGATTGTCATTGATAAGTGGTGTGGCTTTTACAAAGTCATTTAAAGTTAGTAGCTGTCTATTTAATTAGGCATAAGGTAGGAATACGTAGTAAATGAGCAATATGAAGGTCGATTAATTCTTATTGAGAAGGGAAAGTGCTACATGTTTTTTGGAGAGTGAGAAATAACTGCTAATGACCTGTGCTTTCTAAAAATGAGAATGATTTGAAATGGCTTAAAGACAACACGCTATACCATAGAATTAGACACAATTCTTTTCATTCTTCTATACCGTATCTAAAATTCAAAAATATGTACTTTAAAACCCAATGGTACAAAGGACTATCAAGCTTAAAACTGCGTCTTTCAGAGAAATGCAAACTAACTCGGGCTTGTTGTGAGATCACGTCAGACTTATGTGGCGACTCAAGTTGTGAAAAGCAGGAGGTTGTTGTCCTTCTGAGGTTACAAAGCAAAATGCAGGCAAGGCGATTTTTAATGAAGCTCCTTATGCTTGGAACACATGAACATAAGGGTATACTGTAGCTGTGAGTTTGCTTCTTGTTTTTGTTTTCAGTCCCTGGAATCACAGAATCACACAAACTACATAAAACTTGGACTGAGAACAACTAAGAGCTACTCGATTCAGAAGGGCTTTTTTTTTTTCTTGTTTCAAATGTCCCTTCCCTCCAGGATGCCATCTAATTGATTCTTGAATTACACCCAGTCCTTAAGCACTGCCTGTAAGGCTGTGATTCCTCCTATAAAGATGTGCTTCCTGACGTCTGTTTTGAATTTGTTTTTCTTTAATTTCCTTTTAGGCCCCCGTGTCCTGTTATCTGCATTAAGCTGAAACTAACAACTAAAGCTGACATCTACCCTGGCATTTCAGATTGCACACAGTTCAATATGAACCTCTTCTCTCTCATTTTCTTTTTTTTTTAATGTAGGCTAAATTCATCCCTGCTGTAAGTGCACTTGATATTTAGGAAGAGCCACTGTCCATGTGTTTTATGCTTTGTGACTGTAATTCTGTTTTACATTTTATATTTTTATTTTTTTAATTTTGCAAGTGCAGTCACGCTATTGAAACTTCACGAAGTATGTTATCAAATGCCTTACCGTCACTTCTGTAGTGTTACCAAACTGTCTTTTTCTTACGGTGATTAGCTCAGTTACTCATTCTTACGTTGTTTGCTGTCTGTTTCCCCCCTTCCCATTGTTTGTCATACGGAGAATCCAGGTTGCCTCCAGCTCTGACTTCGCCCTGTCTGCTGTTCCTTAGAGCTCCCGCATTCCAGCTTTGGCTCCTTCTTAGCTATCCTTCAGTCCTGCTTTGTATTTTTTTAGCCTATTGGTGTGTTACTTTAAACTGATAAGCAAGAAATTTTACTAGCATTTTGTCAGTCTGTTTACAGAGTAAATACAGCTTCTTTTGAGCTTTATTCTTCTCCTGCCTCTGTGTTCACCTCTTCCCTGAATTTAAGTTGGTTCCTCTGTCTGGGTCATTTATTTAGATTAAAACCAGCAGAGACCCAAGTACCGACCCCTCTGGGACCACAAATAATACAGTACGTCTCCCTCGTCCCTTTACTTTCAGACGTTAGATATTGCTCCTTTCCAATGCCCCTCTGTTTTCTATTTTTTTAACAAGCTCTTTATCCTTTCTCTGTATCTGAACCTGGATCCACATAGCTCATAGTTAGAGCGAGGACCTGTCAAAGGGAACTTTTCAAAGACTTCCTGAACATCTAAATAAATTGACATACGGGAGGCCAGATCTCTCTTGCCTTGCTCATGTGAGCTCTGCCTTTGAAGTCCCTGGAGCTGCCGGCGTGAGTGATGGGCGCGGGGTACGCGGGGCAGCCGCACGTGCTCGGAGCCCCGATGCTCCCCTCGTGCCCGGCCCTCGGCAGCACAAAGCCGAGGCTGGACCGAGGAGGGGAGGTTTGAGGAAGAGGGGTAAGAAGGGTATGGGAAGAGCAACCCGGAGTGAGCAAAGGTGCGTCTCGAGGTGGGATCAGCAGTGATCTGATCTAGAAATATTTCCTGCTTATGAGGTGCGGACAGGCAGGGAGGGAAGACCAGAGCATCAGCAGAGAGGAGGGGGCTGGCGGTGCAGTGTTGGTAGAATCAGCTGTGCAAAGCTGCTTAGGAAAACCCCACAGAATAAGGATATTGGGTATTTGTTTTGCACATTGCAGTTTTCTGAAATGCTGAACAGTAGAAGCTGCAGAAGCCTGGCAACTCGTGAAATCAGACTCGTTGGGTGCTAGCAGGTAGGGGGAGAGTAAGAGCTGGAAGTCCATGCATGTTTAACGTGTCAGTATATAAACTGCTTGTCCAGCTGACGTTCAAATAATGTCTTGTCTTCTGTAGCTGTTCACATTTTTTGGAAAAAAAAAAATCAAACTTTTTAAGTTTGAGAAAACTATGGTTTAATAAGAGATTTGCCTTTATTCCTATGTTAATAAAGGTTCATTATTTGAGATATCTTAATATTTTTCAGTGATTTAACAGTAGGAAATTCAGAGGTGGACATGGAATCCATGAATACTCAGAGAGAGAGTGTTTCATAAATGTATCTCTGCTATTTCCAAAAATAATATCAATTTGGTTTTAGAGACCAAATAAAAATCACAGCTGTAGCACATCTGGAAATTGTGTGTGTGTTTCACAATATAGATTTTTTACACTCACACCCCCTTCTCGCATTTGAATCTGTCGTGTTTGCAGGAAAACGATACCATGTCCTTACTGTCAAGACAAATCTAGCTTCATACCTGAATGACAGAAGCCCAGGATACACTTGTGTGCCCTGTTCGAGCAGTGGAGTAATGGCGCTCCTAAAACATGCCCACCGTCCTTGTGCCTTATCACATGGTAGCTCAGCTCAGTGGGACAAATTCTGTTCTTAGAGCAGTTCAGCTAAAGCAAGTGGTTTTGTTCTGGCATTCCGGGGGCTTGTGAACAGTTTTTATTTTGTCCCATAAGTGTGCAAGATTTGCAAAGGTCAGTAGTGGAGAAGGGATTCTGCTTCCCATGGGCTTTGGAAGCACAGCCATGAGGAAGGCAGTTTTGTTGAGGTACAAACGATGTATTTAAAGGGAGACCTAATGAGGGACTCAGGTTGGTTCAAAGAATTAATTTTCTGTAGCTCTAGTCCCGAAACTTTTCACTGCGGCTCGAAGCTGCCCTCTTCTGTACAGCGGCTGCAGTGGTGCCGGCGCTGGGGGGGAGAGCAGAGGTCCGAGCTCACAGCATCGGGGTTTACAAAAGCCTTGCTTTTATTCTGAGGGAATCTGAATCCGGAGAGGGGATGGCAACTTTGAACAAGCTTCCAACACATCTACCGTGGTTCCTGCCGAGGGATTTTTCAGAGACAACATTTCTTCACTCAACAGCTTCCCTAAACATTCTGGCTTGGCTCCTTACGCTGCACATTTTTTTCATCAGAAACCAAATATTCGCTACATAGGAGTAAATCTTATCCTGTTTGGAAACTACAGTGTATTTCTTGGGAGCTATTGTACTGTAATAATAACCGTAATTGCCTTTAAAGGCATGTTCTGCTGCCTGTATCTTGAGTACCACAAGGAATTTCAGAAATAAATCTAGGTTTGTCTGTATGTCCAGATAACTGTGTCGTGTAGGGATGTGCAAGCTAATAATGGTTTTATATTTTTAACCTCCCTTCTTTCTTCTCATTCTGTCTTCTTTCTCCTCTCCCCATATTTCACCTGCTTCCCCTACAAAATGAGAAATAAATTAGCTCACCTTTCTTATTTTTACGTTGATGTGTGGAAAAGTAATTATTTTGTTTAAAATTCTTATTTGTTTGGACGGCTCACTTCTTAATTAATCCTAATCCTTTCTTTGTGCTCCTTGAGTAACAATAATATTAGATTTGTCTGGAATGATTAATGCCTCGTGCGTTCCAGGTCCTCAGCTGAGTAAAGATTTATAGACCAACATTTTCTGGTTTTCTGGTAGTCAGATTTTTCTTTTTTTTTTCCCCTCACGTTGCACTCTTTGGCATTTGCTTCTATTTTTCAGGTGTAAATACTGTGACAGGTCATTCAGCATTTCCTCCAACCTCCAGCGGCACGTTCGAAACATCCATAACAAGGAGAAGCCATTCAAATGCCACCTGTGTAACCGATGCTTTGGGCAGCAGACCAACTTGGACCGACATCTTAAGAAACACGAACACGAGAATGTTCCAGGTAGCAAATGGCATTGCTGGGTGGTTCTGCTGGGGCGCCGGAGGGAGAAGACACCATTGTCTCATCTCTCTGGTCACCTGGGGAGGCCTTCATGGAAAGCACTGTTTCTGTATGCCGAGCATCCTTAGGTAGCAAAAACCAAATGCCACCTCCTCATGCAGCCAATGATACGTATAGCTGCAGTATCACGGTAACACGGGCACACATGCAGAGTACTCAGCTCTGCCACGCTCCCGGCAGGTCCGTGTGCCCTTTTCCGATCACGAAATAGCAGTCATGACACTAACCTCCTGGGGACGCTGTCCGGGGAGCGTAACCTCCCATCATGAGACCTTTTGGTACAAAGTTGTTGCAGACACACCAAACTTTACCGGGGGTTTTCAACCTGAAATGCATGTGTAGCTCTATGTGAAATTCGAGAAGATAAATAGACTTTGTCCTGAGAGAAAAACTGGAGGAAGAAATTCCTGTGCTGAAGCCAGCTAAGTGATCTCTCAGCCAAGGGAAAAGCTTTATGGTAAAGTCAAAGGCAAACAGCTATACAATGGATAGTGGTTCCTGATTTGTATATACCATCCGTAAATGCTAAATACCATCCATGTGTCTCTCTGTAGTTCAAGTCTGGAAAACATGAGCCTCTGTTGGCAGCTTTGGTCCATGAGATTTCTCTTAAATATTACATTCTCAATATATAGTGAGGGGATTGTTGCATAATGTTCCTCCTTGATTTTTCCTCTTAATAATAGCTTTGACAATATCTGATTGTTTCTCCTGTTCTCTTTTCTTGTTTCTCTCACTCAGTGAGCCAGCACTCTGGAGTCATTACAAACCACCTTGGGACCAGTGCCTCTTCCCCAAACTCGGAGTCAGACAACCATGCACTTTTAGATGAAAAAGAGGATTCGTATTTCTCTGAAATCAGAAATTTTATTGCAAATAGTGAAATGAATCAAGCATCAACTTTAGCAGATAAAAGGTAGACAAGCAAATAAAATTACCTGGTGACATGTATTGTTAACATGGTTAAAAGACCAGTCTCAGCCTCTGTCCTGCAGTACGTGATTTAAAACACTCAAAAGAGAGAAATGTAGAAATGTAGCAGTTTGGAAGGAAAATACAATCAACTTTAAGCTCTAAGCCTGGTATTAAATCGTTTCAGAAAGTGATTTAAGTTAGGAAGGCTTACACGAGAGATGCTAATATTCAGAGATGTAGCTGAAACCGGTGGGGACAAGTAATGGGGTTGTGCTAACAGAAGGCAGGCAGGCAGATTGCTGCAAAGTTAGCTCCAGTGCTAACAGTTGTCATAAAATGCAATTTCATCACTAGATAAAAATGTCATTAGTGATCTGTTGACCTTCTGTCATAAAATCAGTTGGCCTGTTCTGTCAAAGATCAGAGGCACCTGCTTTTCTAGTCTTTTAATGTGTTTCAGATCTGTCTGTATCTGTGGATTTCAGCAAATCTGAATGTATAATAACACTCACACCTGCAGCTCTCTTGCTTTCACAAATAGCTATTCAATGCCAATATTAAGGTGTAAGTCCAGAATGTAAGTATGAGAAATCCACAGAATGATACAACCCGCGTAGGGAACAGTAAGCAGTCTGGAACGTGCTGGCATAAAATTTCTGGTAAAGATGCTACACTTACCTTACGTCACTTGGTGGCATCCTGCTGGGGTCTTAGTCCATAGCACTGTTGATCACACTCTCATTCTCGTAATGTAATTTAAAACTCCTAATCTCTTGGAGTCTGCTCTGGGTGTGAATAAGCAAAGTAATGTGAGAGAGAATTTAGGCTGGCTGTTGGATTATGCTGTGAGAAAGCTTCCTGCATCTGGTTGCTAAAAGGGAGGTTGTTAGAATACAGAAGCAGAGAGGAGGAAAGTCCCGTGTCCCACAGATGTTATATTATGAGATGGAAAAGCATCATTTAAATCCAGACTAGACAAAATTCTAGTTTAAAAAGCATTTGGGTTGGTATATACTTGACATGCTCATTGGCTGTTAAGAAATTGTGAAGGCTGAAGTTTAACTGCCTAAAACATGTCTGTTTTCCTTTTCCTTGCAGTGTAAATGATATGTGTATGCACAAAGATACATCTCTATATGTTTGCATGTATTATACACGTATATAAAATTAATAAAGTCTTACATTACAGTGAAAAGGCACGACTTACTCATTTGGTATCTTTTCTTTTTCTTTTTTTCTTTCCCCCTTGACCAAATATTTCAGGCCAGAAATCCAGGATATTGATGGCAATTCCCAGTGTCATGGATTATCAAATGAGAAAACAGAAGATGTGGATGATGAAGATGAAGAACTGGAAGAGGAAGACGACGACAGCCTGACAGGGAAGTCACAGGATGAAACAGTATCACCCACCACAGAGCCCCGAGGAGCGTATGAGGATGAAGAAGATGAAGAGCCCACATCTCTCAACATGAGCTTTGACCACACCCGAAGGTGAGGTGGGCCGTTCCCTTTGAGAAGTCAAATGTGGGCCAGACTTCCGACCCTGTGTCACTGGTAGATTGCGAGTGCTACTGTTTTATTTTTCAAGCCATATATCATACCTCCAGTTTGATTTAAGCATTCACTTGAAAGATTCCATTTTCACCATGGTGGGGGATACGAAACAAGTGGACTGCAAGGAGAATCTGTGATAAGATGGATATCCAAGACTTGAGGAGTTAATAACAGGAAAAGAGTTAGTCCAAAACAGAAAAGACCTTTTCCGCATACCACAGTTCAGTGGATAATGTCCGTCTCTAAAACCCTGGTCAGGGCAAAGGGAGAGGCATATGTATACAACCCAATTTGTACTGCGCAAAATGTTGACTTCAAGTGAAGTCACCAGAGTGCTGGGAAAAAGTGATTTTTTCTTCCTGAGGTCAAGCCATATCTATACACCTTCAAAATTAGTTTGTTGGACATGGTGTAGGCTTAGCATCGCTTTTGCTGCCTCAGTTTGATATTCGTAACAAATGTCCTGTGATGCAAAGAGCAGCATCTTATCTAGTCTCAGTGCATCGCTATTTTCATTGCAACTCAGAATGCAGCAGTGTTCTGTGGACACGGACACACTGTCGGACATGTCGGGGAGTGGACAGCAATTGGACACCTCCGCACAGCGAACTGTAGTCAGGCTGAACTGCAAATATTTATAGCACTAATGCTTGTACGTGCGTAGTCATGCTCTCCACTTTTTCTTTACTCCTTGCACTTTGTGTCGTTTCTGTGTTCGTCTGTCTGTCCGCTCACGCATGTGGCTTTGAGACCCCCATGGTATGTGCATGCAGGCACTGGGTTAGCACCACTCACATTGGCTGGTCTGTGAACGGTGAGATGAGCTAACAACAGGTCAACCCCTTCCCCTGGTCATTGGTACAGGTGTGTTGAGGAGGACGAAGCCGGCTTGTTAGATTTGGAGCAGATGCCGAATTTTGGGAAGGGGCTGGATCTTCGCAAAGCAGCCGAGGAAGCATTTGAAGTTAAAGATGTGTTTAATTCCACCTTAGACTCTGAGACAATAAAACAGACTCTGTACAGGCAGGCTAAAAACCAGGTGGGTATATGACAGAACATTTTATCTAGCTTGCCGCCAGCATGTGCTATAGGATTAGCAAGCAGCTGGCCTCCTTTAGCTAAGGTTTATTTTCCCCTTCCAGTGAGCAGGAATTCTGACTGTAATAAGTGAATCGTGTGGGAACTGTGTCTGTTGCAACTGTACAGAAATTGAGAAGAAATGGAGTGGGCGTCAGTTCTAGGTCACCAGGTCAATTTATCATTAAGCCTGTGTTGTGAGAACATGCTTATAGAGAAAGATAGCGGCATCTGTCTGTTTCTATCTGTCTGTATAAATGTCTTTTTCTGACTATTATGTATTTATGCTTCACTGTGCTGGACAGGAGAGCTCACACTCAACACTTCTAACTGTACGCCTCTAAGAAAGGTGCTCGGAATTACTGCCCAACTATCATCGTTGGCTATGTAGGGAATTTGGGCTTCTGCTTTCAGAGAACCACTTTGCACCTAGCTATGGAACGTGGTGTAAAGTAAAGGGTGTGAATAATGTCCATCCTGACAAGTGTCAAGTATGTTAGTGGAGGCTTGATGATATTTAATACGGGGGATAAGCTCAGCTGTTGCACTGGAGTCCTTTTCTAACCTTCAAGCAGCAGAATGTGTCTTGAAATCTATCCCCAATGTCCAGCAAAGCAGTAGCTTAATGCAGCCGCCATGCAGAACCAGATTTTTGATTTATCATCAGCTGGAATTTGTGAAGTTTTGTCCTCCACAGTAGGTGCTAGGGCTAAAGCTGGGGAAGGGACAGGACATGGCTTTTTTTCCAGGGGAAACTAAGGAAAGCACAAGCCACTTGCCTAACTCTTACATGTGTCCTGTTACTAATATGGCAAATGTACTAACTACCTGGGAAAGCTTGCTCCTTTCAAATTCGTCCTACTTCGTTAGGTCTGTCTGATGCTCGTCTGTGCTTTTTGAACCAGGCTCATACTGTATGAGGTGCAAGCCTGGTTACACTTAAATGGCAATAAGTAATTTAAACAATTTGAACCAGGGAATGCAGTCGTAAAACACCGTTTGTGTGAGCAGCACAGCACTCCTTGGGAGCTGTCTGTCTTTTACACAGTTTGAGAAGCGTGCACGTCCTTAGCACTACCAAGCTGAACCTCTTCCAGCACGTGCCTCCAGCAGATGGTGTGTTGACTTGACAAGTAGGTCTGACTCTCAGCCTGAAGAGGCCCAAGTCGGACGACCGGTTGGCATTGTCACCATCACAGATGCATTGCTAAGGGTCCCACTGCACTGAGTGTTGTACCGGTGTCCCAGATGAGGTGTGGTCTTTGGCTGTTGCCCTGCAAAGGCTTGTGCCTGGGTGGGTGCAGCCTCAGTGTGAAGGAGAGGGCTGCACAGCCACCACTGCACTCACACGTGGGAACATCCATCGCACCAGCTGGCGCAGGATGGGGGAAGCTGTGTCCTCCGCTGTTTCATGTCACAGGTGGCAGTTACACAGGCTTTTACCTCCGGTACGTGAGGTTATCACCTACCCAAGGCTTCACATTTGTTTGGGCTGTGAAAGGATGCAAAGGGCGTATGAGTCTTGGAAGAGGGAGAACATCTGGGTTGGAGAAGCAGTCAGGTCCTGTGGTAGCAAACACAAGTCTCCATGCAAATTCTCAGCAGACACTTAACCGCTTCACTGCAGCAGTGACCCAACAAGAACATACGAGCGCACTGGGAATACCAACGAGCTTTCCATGCCTGTGTTCCTAAACACTGGCAAGATTCGTAGCCCAGGCCAAAGGGTGCTGGCAATCTTATGTTTTGGTGAGGTCGTGCTGTGCTTCGCACAGGTTATTGTGGCCTGTCCTGCGTGCGTATTCACACGTCCCCTGCGTTACTCTCTTCTCCTGCAGGCTTATGCAATGATGCTGTCCCTGTCTGAGAACGCTCCCCTCCACGCGTCCTCCCAGAACTCTCTGGGTGCTTGGTTGGACATGGCAGGAGCAGCTTCAGAGTCGGGGACCTTTAACCCTATCAACCACCTCTGAGAGGTCAACAAGGCACTGGCCAGAGTCCCAGCGAGGAGGCGGTGGTGCTGCAATTATCCTAGCAAAAATCCCAGCGAGCAGAAGATGGATGAGAGGGCCTCAGGAGTCGCCTGGACTTTTGGCTGAGAAAGAAACCTGTCGCATCCGACCTGCAAGTCCTGCATTTTTACCTGTCCAGAGTTTTCATTTGTAATTTATCAGAACGAACCTCTCCAAAACTGGATAACTGATGCAGCCCCAGGATTTCAGTCTGTAGGAATAGCATAAGCAAGACATGAATTGCAACAGTGCAATCAAATATTGATCCCTCTAACATTACGAGAAGGTATCACTGCGCCAGTGAAGCCCGCATATAAATCACATCTTGAAACCATTCGGTAGCTTAATCCCTTCAACTCAGCCAAATAATGGGATAGCAAGGAAAAACAGAGCCAGGTCGGACCTGTCCCTGGTGCAATTCTGACAGAGTCACTGGAGTTACACCAGGGAAGGGTAAATTTAATTGACCTCAGAAAGAATCTGAACTTGTGCACTCCCACAGAAATATGCCCTATCCTTTGTTCCCAACCAAACCTACTGGCACAGCCCAAAGCTTCTCGAGTGTGAGGCCACGCTGCCTGTGGTCATGCTACGCTACATGCGGTGTCCCGGTTGAGAAATCTTCAGCCTGGAGCATTGCTGAGGCTGGGTTGTTGGTGTATCATGCAAATACGTGGTTCACAGGCATCGGCTGTGCCCTGAAAGCCCTTCTGCCTGTGCCTGCGCCGCAAGGCTGGGAGAGCTTCCATCTCTGGTAGTGCCTGCGAGCCCGAGCTGCTGCCTGCGCTCGGAGCATCCCGAGTGCTTCAGAACAATATCCATGCTCAGAAAATCTCCGGCAAGCGGGGCGGGGGCATTCGGCTCCGCTCTGGCCCCGTACCTCACGGCAGGGCCGCTTGGACCTCCCCAGGTGTGAGCACCCCCGGGTAAATCTGTGCCCGAGAGGTGCAGGCGTGTGCGGGGAGGTGCGGGGCGGGCAGGTCCGGCCTGCGGAGGGGTGCTCGTGGCTTCTGCTTCGCCTCCCAGGGTTTGCTTCAGAGTGGTGTCTTTTCGGTGTCGGCAGTATCTGGGAATTGTGGCAGACATTTCTGACTCCTGCTGTTGTTTTGGTTTGCTGGATGGTTGTTTATGGGCAGCACACTGCCAGTTGGCCTGTAATTTTAATAGGAAGGTTAAAGTTCCCTTGCTTCAGCAGTGTCAGGGGTTCAACCCACTATTCGAGCACATATAAGAACAGAATTGTCTTTCTGACTCTAAAATTGCTCACAGATATTTTATGAGTGATTTCAAATTGCTTCAAAGTCTCATCTTTTTTTACCGATACAAAGCAGCCTCCAGAAATGCTGTGGTGTTCGTGCCGTTGTGCGTTGTGATCACAGTCCGGTGTTGCAGCAGTGATTTTGCAGGTAAAGCTGAATTTCTGAATGGTCTGGGAAGTGATTAGACCTATTGCAAAGAACAACATTGGCTATACGGATAAAATTTAGGATGTGTGTCCTGAGATTTTGCTATTTGCCACATGATAAAAATGAGAATTTCCGAGGCTTGGACTGCTGCTACCACCGAGTGAACGCCGGCTGGAACCTGGGGTGCTCTGGCAGCCTGGCTGTGCAAAGCCGGTGAGGCCAGGAGGAGCCTTTCCCCTCGGGTCTGCAATATTTTAGTGCCGGTGTGCTTCTAGCAGGTATCGTATCTGGTAGTAACTGCCTGCAGGCCTGGGTTGGCGGCTGGTTTCAGAGAAGCAGCACACGGTGGTCAGTGTATCTGCCTGTAAGTACTTGACATGCTCAGGCTCTGCCGACTTTGAAAGAAACCAGACAGGAGCTCCCGGGCCAGTCCAGGATGGAGAAACACACAGCACGGGAGCCCCGTTCCAGCACGCTGAAACGAAGGAAACAGCTACTCAGATAAAGTGGAGGTTTTGTTAGGGACCCTTTGTAATTCGCTCCTTGCACCCCAGAGCACACCTGGGGCTGGTTTTGGATAGTCAGGAGCCTCAGACCACCTGAGAAGGAAGGCATCTCTATACATCGGTATAGGAGGAACAAAAGGTAAACTGGCGGCGTCGGTGCATTTTCCAAGAAAATTTACCCTTCCCATTTGGTTCTCCACATCACCCTGTGAAAGTGCCCAAGGCTCTGAATCCACCAGGCAGCGGAAGCCGAACTGCTTCATGTATTTGCACAAAGCTCCCGGGCAGACACGGCCCAGGACCCGGCACTGTCAGGAGGCACCGGTCTGCGAGTGGCGCTGGGACGCCCCCGGCCCCTGCTGCCCGCTCGCTGCTGCTGCAGCACCGCCCTGCCCAGGCGCTCGGCCTTTAAATTATTCCCCCAGGGGCCAACTGAAAATAATAAAAGAACTGTTTTCTCTTCCGGAGGGAATTTATTTTAATCTGTACATACCTTGTAATTTTTTTGCTAATTCTTTTCTTATTTTATTTCTTCCTTAACAGTATTTTTTGCATTAGATATCATTATTGTGAAGAAATAATGTTAATATAAGTATGTAGTGAAGGACCAAACTGGTGTAATTAAGGCTGTATGTTGTATGATCGATAACCAGGGAGTAGGAAGAGTTTGTTAACGTGCCAAACGACCCCGATTAAGCCTGCTATTCTTGCTGCCCATTCTCCAGACAATCATACGTTTTGTTACCCTTGCGGTTAGGTGCCAGCTGCATCCGACGCCGGTTCCTATTTATTTCCTTGGTGGGCTGGGAAGCAAAAGCAGCCTCCGCCGAGCCAGCCCCGCGCCAGCGGGGGGACGGGGAAGCGCTCGGCCACGGGACGGCTCGGCCCCGCGGCACCCAGGCGCCAGGAGACACCGAGCGGTGGCACGGGTCCGTCCCTGCCCTGGGGAAGCCCGAACGCCTCGCTCCTGCTGCTGGCCTCCTGCGTGCCCGGAGCGAGCCGAGCCCCCTCTGAGCAGGGAGCGCGGCCGCGGCTGCCTTGGTGGGACGTTTGCTCGCCCTGCCCCAGGGCTCTGCGCGACACCGAAGGCAGCTTCGAAGAGGTCGGCATCGCGCTCCTCGGCACGGGGAGCTCCCGGAGCAGCAGCGAGCTGGTCTCCAAAGCGTGGGCCAAGTACTGAGCAATGCAAATGTTACTGTGGGGTTTGTGGGTTGTTGGTTTTGTTTTTTTTTTGTTTTTTTTTGGTCTTCCCTTCAGCATCTCAGCCCTCCGTTCTGTTGCGTCGTGTCTCCAGAGGAGCAGGTCGGTGGCTCCCTGGGGGGCAGCTCCCCGTGGCTCTGCCGGAGCGAGCCCACCGCCTCGTGCGGCATGCTGCTGGCCAGGGGCACGGGCCAGCCAGGGATCAAGGACATGAAAAATAGAGCTTTTTAAATCATGAAATGATTTTTTTTTCTTTTTGCATTTTCCTAATTCAGTTTTCTTCCCGTTTTCTCGAGCTAGTGCCTCTGCTTGCTTTAGGATCTCCTGACTCCTCTAATTTAGCACTGATGACAAGTTTTAATTTCTCCACAGTTAAATAAAGAGAAAGCCTCACTGAATTTCTATTTATCTTGTAGCTCTCATTCAATTGCACTTAAAATGTGTTGCAGCTCGTAGCAGATGTTTAGGTTTTGCTTTGCTATTTTGGACAAAAGCGGTCACTTAGCTTTGAAGGATGTTTCCCAAGACGTGCACGTGTCGAGGACGGCTCTGCCGTCAGGACGGAGCTGGCTTGCTGGCACGGGCAGGTCCCCCCAGCTCCAGGGGACACGGAGCTGTAGTGCCTAAGGACACCCGATGCCACCCGATGCCACCAGCACGGCGTGCTCAGGACCCCCCGATGGCGGTGCGGTGCAGCAGGGCGCGTAGTTGCAGCGGTCTCAGTACGGCCTGGCGTTGGTGTGAAAGCGAGGGCACCACGCGAGGTGTGATGCAAAGCAAGGATATTTGCGTAGGATCTATTTATTAAATGTATCGCCACATCTCGTAGCCATACTGCCACGACAGCAAGGGGACGGGGGCAGGCTGCGGGATGTTTCCTATCCCCAGGTGTGGCCGAAGGAGGCTGCAGCAAAGAGCAACTGTAAGGGTCCCGTGGGGCTTCTGAGCACCGCGGGGCCGTGTCCCCTCCCTACGAGCCCGCCACAGAGGAGGACGCAGGCCTGAGGCACGCGCTCGGCTGCGGGGTTTTGAGCAGTGATGGGAACGGCCGGGGCTGGGGCACAAAGCTGGCAGAGCAGCGGCAGTGCCGAGGGTGTCGGTGCACCCAGGGGAGCTGCGCACACCCGGCAGGAGCTGCCTGCGCTGCCGTTCGGTGCCCGGGGATGTCCCGTGGGGCAGCCGGCTGCGCTGGCTGCGTGCTGTTCACTCGTGGTCACAGCAGAGAGGAGCAGAAGCGCGGGGCTGGAGAGGCGCGGCTCGGTGTCAGCGGCAAACCCAACCCAGGCAGGGTTCAACAGCAAAACCCGAGCTGGGTCTGCTAAACTGCATCCCAGGACAAAACGCGGAGCTTGGTTTCTGTCTTGCTTAAAACAAAGTAGTGGAAGCGTTCGGGTTCTCCCTCAGCAGCACTTAGGCTCTCGGTAGATGTTCTTGAAAACGGCTTCTCGCTTCCTGCGAAGCATTTCGAAAGCACTTGCACAACGACGTGAACATGTTTAGACTCTAAGCATCAAAGCACTGGATTGTGAGCCCCCTCCCCTCAGCCAGTTTCAACCTACTGACTTACATTCAATTTTTACGTGCTGTACTGTGTGTGTGTGTGTGTGGCGGGGAAGGGGGAGCACCGTGGTGGAGGAGCCTGCGCTTCGCCGCCTGCCTCAAACCCGGCGGGGAGCGCGGCACGGTGCTGGTAACATCAGGGCAAAACCCTCTGCTCCTGGGTGACGGTCAGTGGTGTGCTCACAAAGCCATGAACCTTTTTCTCTGTAGTGTTGAGTGATACTGTGATTAAAATGTTATTGAATGATTCCGAGATTATTTTTTTTCTTCTGTCATTAATTCTTATTACCACTTTGGAAAAAGAATGAAAAAGAAAAAAAAGGCAGCTTTGATTTCCAAATGTGCAATTCACATGTGAACAAAGTAATTCTGAAAGTAATTCTCAATGTCTTTTACATTCTCGTTGCTCTCTTCAAAGCAAGAGATGTTTTGCCCTGATGTCATTTCCAGCCTGCAGAAGATGTAATTTAAAACATATATATATTGTGCTTGCAAGAATCATAAATCTGTGCATCCCATGTCATTCCTTTTCCCATTGTTACAATACAGATATGATTTAGTTTTTTTTTCTTTAGAACTGTATAGTGTTTTTTTAAATCAATTGTAAATGTCTGGTTTTCATATAATGTTTAAAAAACATTGAGAAAGAGGATGGTGCTTGTTCCATATCATTCTTGATTGTATATTGCTTCTGTTATGTTTATAAGTAAACTGTGCATGACTTGTGTTTAGCAGTCATTATTGTGTCTGTTTGTGAAATTTTTATTAAAAAGAAAAAAATTCCGTAGATGCACTTATTGTATATGTGATTAGATTTTGCGTCCGAGGCTAGAAGCCTTGAACTGCCAAGAAAGAAAGAAAAAAAAAAGTGTTGGCAGTTATTAATTAATATGAAATCGCTTTGTTGGGAGCATAATGAAATAAAAGATATGAAGTGTAGAAAATAATTAAAAAAGCGATTTTACAAATTTCATTTTGATGCTTGTGATAAAAGACAAATGTACTTGTGTAGAGAAATTCCTTTAAAATAATGAATAGAAAAAGCTGATTTTGAGGTTAATGCTGTAGAATAGGAATGTATACCAAATGTAATCTTTCCAATGCTACAAGGAATTTATACATGAGATTGATATGCAATAAACCTGTGTGCTTTTATAAGCAGTGGTCCTGCGAGCTTTTTTTTTCTGGGAGGAGTGGCAGAGGCACAGCACCAGGCGCAGCGGTGGGGTGGTGTAAGTTGTGTGTAAGCTTTGGTGTAAGTTGTATGGGTGTAGTACGGAGAGCACGCCCGAAAGGGAACGCAGTGCTTCTAGGGATGTGTAGGGGAAGCGTTCATCCCTCCCTGCTGCCCGGCCGTGCCTGCGTCCTCCTCGGGGGAAAGTTCCCGGGAGGAAGAGCGAAAACGGGGCCGGGGCCGAGTTGCACAGAGGCTCAGGAGCTGTTTGGAAGTGGCAGGGACTCTTTCCTTTCACAGCTGAGAGCGGCGAGTTAGCGACTATCCGGTGATAGCGGTCAGATGTTTCAGCGGGGGCACCGGGAGCAAAAATGACTTGAAAGCAGGGTCTTTGAGCTAACAACGCACATTACAAAACCGGTGAATGGTCTCTGCTTCAAAAAGTCATTCAGCGTGATCAAATGATGGGATCCTACATCCCGCATAATAGCACTTCCCTGGAGTTTGCCATGCGAGGGCTTCAGTCGTAGCTGAACTCTTGAGTAGGAGCCCTCTGCATCTCTGTGACGGCTGGCAACCTTTCTCCTTATTAGCCCCGGAGGGAAAGAAAAAAATCTCTCGGATAAGAAAGCTCTGATAATAGCGCGATTGTCTGGCGAGGGGAGAGCGGAGTCTTTTAAAAGAATATTGCTGACAAGTGGACTTTGTCATCCAGAAAGCACTTGAGATTCACCATAAACCAGGGAGAAAAAGGCTCCATTTTTAATGGGGAAAAAAAAAATCAGAGCAGGGGGCACAAGAGAAGGTCAGGGAAAAATCTGTTCCCAGTAAACACCCCGAGCGGAGCCCGGCCTCAGCAGGCAACTGGGCCGCGGGGCGGCTGCCCCCAGCCCGGCCCTCCCTACCCCAAATGGCAAAACGCCGCTCCGGGGCCACGAAGTGCTCAGGGCGGATGCTTTATGCCCACACAGGGACAGCCTGTGGCCTCTTCCAGCCACAGGAGACCCAGCTGCGAGGCTGAGCCTCGTGTGCCCTTAGTGAGGAACAGTCCCTGGCCCACTTGAGCTGCCTGTGGCTGCTCAGACGCCGACGACGGTTGGAGGAGCAGCCTTTGGTCGCCCATCAACGTGCTGGGAGCGCGCCCAACGCTGCCGGGTGCTCCCCAGCCTCCCTGGGAGGGCGGCTTTATGGAGCGGGATGCCCCAAGAGCATGGGTTGGGGCTGGGAGCGACGCCCTGGGGACCCAGCTCCTCGGTGGGGCATCGAAGAGCGGGAGGACATCGTGGGGCAGCGGCCTTCAGCTCCTTCTGCAGCCCGGCTGAGCGGGGGGGGGGGAGCGGAGCGGGGCTGTGCTCAGCACCAGGCTCCGGATGGGACCGGGATCGGGACCGGGACAGGGACCGGGATCGGGACCGGGACCGAGGGAGGGAGGGAAGGAGGGAGGCCGGCGCCCGCGGGGAGGAGCGGGCGGCCTCCAGCCTCCAGCCTCGCCACCGCCTCCGCCCCGCTCCTCCAACCCCGGGCCGGGCTGGGCCGGGCCCCCGGCGGCTCCTGGCGCCGCGGAACTCCTCCTCCTCCTCCTCCTCCTCCTCCTCCTCCTCCTCCTCCTCCTCCTCCCCCCTTTTCTCCTCCTCCTCCTCCGCGGCTGGCGGGGCTGAGGCGGTGTCGGTGAGTAACCAGAGGCCGGGGCCTCCCGCTGGCCGGGCCGCGTCCCGGGGGGCTCGGGGTGCTTTTGGGGGCTTTTGGGGTGCGGGGCGGGCACAGGAGGGGCTGCGGGGCTCGGCTCCGTGGGGCTGCCCCGAGCATCCACAGCCGCTGCCCCCCACCCGCGGGGTGCCGGGGGTCCCGTCCCCGTCCCCTGGGAGCGGGGTGAGGAGCCTGGGCTCAGTCGGGGGGGGGCCCTCGGGGCTTGGAGAGGGGCCGGGGCTGCCCGTGTCCCCTGGGGGTGGCGGGGCCGGGCAGGGCGGTCTGGGGTCAGAGCGACTCAGCCCTGGGGTTTCCTTAAGCTCTGTAATGGGGCAGGCGGTGGGCGTGAAAGGCTCCACGCTGCGGGACGGGGAAGGAGCTGGGTCCCGTCGCCCTGCACGGGGAGCGCTGGGTGCTGGGTGCTGGGGCAGGTGGTGCTGCGTGGAGGGGCTTGGTGTGGATATGGGGAGGTGCAGGGGGCCGTGGCTGGGCCGGAAGGCGGTGGGGAAGGGGTGGGCTGCGTGCCTGGGCCCTGCAGGGGGTCCGGGGGGGGCACAGAGCATGGGGAGGGCAGTGAGGCATGGGTGGGTGCACGCACAGTGACCCTGCCTCCATGTGATGCGGGGAGCAGTGGGTGAGCACCCATCAGCCCCATCTGTCCCTTGTTTTTCTGGGTCTGCCAGGCTCCCACCCACACCCGCTCAGCACCTGAGGGGCGAGGCGATGCCCCCGGTCAGAGCGGGGATAACGGCACCCAGGCTCCATCCTGCTCCTCTCCCAGCCCGGGCCCTGCGCTGTCCCCATGTCCCCATGCAATGCCGTGTGATGGCCCCAGCTGCGTGCCCTTGGCCTTGCTGGGAGAAGGCATTCAGTCCTCTGTCTGTCTGTCCGTCTGTCTCTCTTGCACAGCCCTCCCGCTCCCTGTGCTGCCGCCATGTCTCGGAGCCCCCCCGGCAGCAATGTGGAGGACAAGCCCTTGCTCCTGGAGTACCGATGCCACCCGCTGCGGCAGGGACCCCCCACCTCCACCTCCCCGTCTGGCACGCGCAGCCCCGACTCGGCGCCGCTGCCGGCAGCGGGCCCCTTCGCCTTGGCCGAGCCGCGCCGCATCGTCCTCAGCACGGACAGCCCGGCTGCGCTGAAGGTGGGCACACAGCAGCTCATCCCCCGCAGCCTGGCCGTCTCCACCAAGACCAAGAACCCCTCGCGGCACCCGAGCACAGGGGCGGCCGGCTCCGGCCAGGAGCCCGCGTGGCCGGACCAGAAGCGGGCGTCCATCCCCAGCATCTCCCTGGAGGAGGAAGAGGATGAGGAGGACGGCCGGGGGATGCTGAAGCGCAACCTGAGGAACATGTCATACCGCGCCGCCATGAAGGGCTTGGGCACGGAGCCGGAGCCAGCGGCCGCCGTCCCCTCGCTGAAGCCGGTGCTGGAAGATGGGGGTGCCCCCCCTGCCCGCAGCCCTGGCAGGAACAAGGTGGGTTTGTGCCCGCTGCCACCCCGTTTCTTTTGGGTCCCGTGGCTGTGAGCTGCGTCCAGGGGCTGTACTTTCCTCCCGCATCTCCTGCCTGCACGAGCGTGGAGCTGGCAGGGCGTGCTGAGCCCGGCGTGCTGAGCCCAGGCAGCCGGCCTGTCACCCACGGGAGCTTTGGGTCCCCAGGGAGCCTGCGAGCAGCTGATGCAGCTTCCGTGAGGATCGTGGCTCCTGCGGGGCTCCCACGGGCCTGCAGGGCGGGGTGGCCGGGCGAGGGCCCTGGGCCTGCACCCAGACGTGGGCGAAGCAGGGCTGGGAGGGCCGAGACGCCGAGCAGGCAAAGTCCAGGTGCGAGACAGACGGATGGGAAAGGCAGCGGAGTAACCAAAGGATTGTTCAGATCGTGACCCCGATAATGCGAGGTGAAAGCTGAGTCACTTCAGTACGGCAAACAACAGTGTAGACAACAATCGGTCTGAGACAACAGGGTGGTGTTTGCAAACGGCCTGTCCGGGGAGCTGCTCCCCTTCTCGAGGGAGCCGAATGCTTCCCAGGGCCCGGAATACAGCCGGTGGGTGTCTGACCATGGCACGTGCTTTGTGGCGAGAGCATTGTGGTTGTGTGGTCCTGCCGTGGCAGCAAGATTCCCTTGCGGTGGTGACAAGCTCTCCTCTTCCTCTTCTTCCTCCTGCAGAGAACCTTCGGGCGGAAGCGGGTGCAGAAGCGGGGCGGCTCATTCAAGGACCGTGAGTGCTGCTTCTCCTCCTCCCCAACCGCTCTGTGGTGCCTCTTTCCAGCCCACACAGAAGGCGCAGGGAATCCCTGGCAGCCCCTTTGCCACTTGTGATGCTGGCCCAGGGCAGCTGCTTCCCCTGCGCTTCCCCACCTGCAGCAGCGGCGCCGTGGCGCTGTGTCCCCGCTCCCTGGGAGGGTGCAGCCGCGCTCGCAGCGGGAACGCTCCCGGCTCTGTTTGCTCAGGGCAAACACTGCGGAGGCTGGCGGCAGCCAGAGCTGCTGGTTAGCTGGTGCCGTGCAAAGTCCTCAGCGGGGAGGTGCCGGGCCCGGCCGCCGCGGGGTGCTGGGGTGGGGAGGTGGTGGGAGGCGAGGCTGGAGGAGGCTGCTCTCACCCCTGGTCCTCCCCGCTGCAGAGCCCCGGCTGTACCAGGAAATCCGCGAGCGAGGGCTGAACTCGGTCAGCCACGAGTCGGACGAGGATTTGCTGGAGGAGCCCATCCCCGAGGAGCCGTCCCCGCCCGACGCCACCATCGTGGTGCAGAGCTATCGCCCCGCGCAGGTCACCTGGAGCCAGCTGCCGGAGGTAGGAGCGGGAGCACAGCTCCTGGCCGCGTCCTGCATTCCCCAGGGGAAATGGATTTGCAGCGACTGCAACCCTGGGCAGCAGCACTGCCTCACCCAGCCGCTGTCCTTGCACCCTGGAGCAGTCGTGCGAGCTCGCCTCCTGCCTCCACATTTCCCCAGGCCTTCTGCTGGGTTTGGGAACCCTCATCTGGGAAGGCAAGGCTGCACCTCGAGCAGTCTCCGTGTTGTGAAAGATTATTTTTCTGCTTGTCCCTTCCTGAAAGCCCTTATTGCACAAGAAGGTGACCTGCTTATTAAAAAGAAATAGAGCGGGGTGTATTTTAAAAGCTGCCCGAGCCGCCAAACAAACAGTGAGCGGTGTTACCCCGGCTATGGGATGCTTGGGGGCAGCTCGGTGCTGGTTGGGACATGCCAGGCTCCTGGCAGGTCTGGGTGGATGCCGGCTGAGCTGCTGCGGTTGCGCTTGTCGAGGCGCCCCAGCAGGCTCGGGGAAGGCAGGCAGCTCTGGCCGCTTGTGTTTTCGGCGGAGAGCAATCCCTGCCTGCAAAGCACTCCCACTGCCGAGCGCAGGAGCTGCTGCTGTGGTGGGTTTGGGGCTGGGGGGAGCCGGAGCTGACCCCGTGCTGTCACCCGCAGGTGCTGGAGGCGGGCGTCCTGGACACCATAACCCCCGAGGAGCGCAAGCGGCAGGAGGTGAGAGCGGCCCGCGGGGGCACGCAGGTGTCTCGCTGGGACGGGTGGTGCTGGGGGTTCGCCCCAGAGGCTCCAGGTGCTGACGGGGAACGGGCACCATGAGGGAAAGCATCTTGGTGGTGTGGTGTGGCCGTGGGGCTGTCCTAAAGCATGCAGCTGTTGGTGGAGGCCAAGCGATGCATGAGATGGTATCAGGGAATGCTTGGAAAAAGTTTCCAGACGTTATTAATGTAAATGGTGTGAAGTCATTATTAAATACCATACGGGCATTATTAATGTAAATGAGGTGCAGCGAGTTTGAACTCACCCCTCGTGCTGCCGGTGGTGCCGCAGCCTGCCTTGCTGCCTCCTCACCGCCCCGCTGCTTTCAGGCGATGTTTGAGATCATCACGTCCGAGTACTCCTACATGCACAGCCTGAGCGTCCTGGTGTGCCACTTCATGAAGTCGGAGGAGCTGAAGGAGACCATGACGCAGACGGAGCACCACCACCTCTTCTCCAACATCGGCGACATCCTGGCCGTCAGCACCAGGCAAGTTCATGGGCGCTGGGACCACACTGGATAAGCTGTGCAGTGCGGAACTCCGCTGGTTTGCCGTGTGCGAGCAGCATCCTGATGGTGCTAAGGCAGCCCAGCTGCTCGTGCCACAGCACACACCCCTGCAGCATCGTCCTGGTGCTGGTGCCCAGGGTGAAGGGCTCCGGTCTGCCCTGCTGCCCATTTTCTGCTCACCCTGAGGTTTTGGAGTGGGGGCAGTCGCGTGGCTGCAGTCGGGCACCGAAGCAGGGGTGCTCCTGTTGCTCCATCTCCGTGCCTGGGGTGTTTTCTGTTTGCTGAAGTTCCCAGCTGGGGACTTCCCAGCCAGCCGGACAGACGGGCAGGATGCAGGACCTGGAACTGCCTCCTCTGGGAGCCAGCAGAAGAAGAGCTTTGCTCCCGGGGGTGGGAGCTGCAGCGGGTGCTGTGGGAACACCACGCGAGGGCGGCGCAGCGGCACCGTGAGACCCAGCGTAGGGGTGCGGGGGGCTCCTGCTCCTGCTCCCCGCAGCTGGGCTGGGCACGGGGGGGGACCTTATGGGGGCTGCAGCACAGGGGACCCTCCTGGGGGACAGGGACAGGCAGCTGTGGGGAAAGTCGAGCAGCTGGCGCACAAGCGGCTTCTCAGCTGCGGTGATTTGGGAAAAACTCCCAGCGTGGGAATGTCGCTTCAGAGCGAATAATTCGAGGAATTGTTCTGCTCCGGGACACTTGGCCTGCGGGGATGGTCCCAGCAGAGCCTGCTCATGGCAAAGCGCACCGAGCTTGGCAGCTCGTGTGTCGCTCTGGTCTGTTAGCTCCCCCGGACAATCTCCTTCTGTAACTCATGAACCAGAAAACTTTTACTGCCCCAGAACTGCTCTGCTCCCGCAGAGGCACTTTGCGCAGATGCCAGCTGTGGTCCCAGCCCCAGAGGTGACTGGTGAAGCTGGCAAAGAGCTGCTGGAAGACGAAGCAAAGGCCTGAGCTGAGGGGTGACCCCTGGGAGTAAAGGTGCAAGGGGTGCTGGAGGAAAAGGGGCGAGGCACCCAGGGAGGGCCTCCAGCTGGGCCATGCCATGGGACCAAGAGCAAGGCACCCGGTGGGAAGGACGAGCCGCCCCTGTGCCAGGGAACTAAAGATCGCCTCGGTCCTGCCCTGGTGAGGCACGCGGTGAGGCTGTTGGCTTTCTGCCCCTAGCTTCTTTGAAGACTTGGAGAAGCGACACCAGGAGAACCTCGTCATGCCTGACATCAGCGACATCGTGGAAGAACACGCCTCGAAGCACTTCAACCCCTACGTCAGTTACTGCTCCAACGAGGTGTACCAGCAGAGGACACTGCAGAGGCTGCTGTGAGTCGTGCTGTGCGCTCGGGCTCCTCGGGAGCTGCTCGCAGGGCTCCGGGCTGCGCAGGGCTGTGTCCTGCCAAGCACCGAGCCTCTAAGACCTACTGCGTGGTGTGGGGCATGATTTGGGCTGTGCAGTAAGAAGGGTGAGGGATGGGGGCCAGGTGGGGCAGTGCTGCCCCGTGCTGAACCAAGCCATGCTGCAAACGGGTCCTGCCGAGGGCGGCGTGGGGTGCATTAGGGGTGCCCAGGGAGGCTGCTCGTGTCCAGGCCGTGCCGGTGGTGCCGGACGTTTCTGACAGCTTTTCCCAGCTTTTGGCGGATTCAGCATCTCCGGTCACTTTTCCATCACCTGCCCGTGGATCGATCCGTTCTCTGTGCACGCTGAGCAGGACGGGCTGGTGCTGGAGCTGCACTGCGTTCCTCACGTGTGGAAATCCTCTGGAAAGTCTTGATAACCAAAGAGCAACGTTAATGGAGGTTTCTTGTCCCATTCCAGAACCACAAACCCCTTATTTAAAGAGGCCTTGAAACAAATTGAAAGGAAACCAGAATGTGGAGGGCTGCCAGTGATCTCATTTCTCATTCTCCCTATGCAGAGAGTAACGCGGCTTCCCCTGCTGTTAGATGTAAGTAAGTCAGAGGTGGCACCGCTTGGCACCTCGCGCTGGTCCCTTCGTTGGCTCGCTGAGCCAAGCAGCAACGTACCAGGGGGACCGCTGGTAGCTGTGGGCTGCGGGAGCAGGGCCAGGTGGACGCCTGGTGTACGAGGTGATGGCCACGTACGTGGCTGCTGTTAGAGCCCTGCCAGAAACCAGATTCGCAGCCGCCAGCACTGTGACGCCGTGCTTTGAACGCGTGCCCTCTCCTGTCCCCCTGCCGGGCCGACGGCCGGTCCGAGCAGGCATCGCCTCCGTAAAGCCCAGGGAGGCAGTAATGCGCAGCTGCTCTGTCTTGCAGTGTCACTAAAGCATCTTGTCTTGACGTTCTAGACTGTGTGTCAAAAAACAAAAGCATGCACTGCAGCGTACGGGGCTGCCACCAGAGCTCTGAAAGCCATCAGCAAGGTGAGGACGGCCACCACCACCTTCCCTCCCTCCCGGCGCACCGTGTCACCACCCCGGTCCCCACCTGCGGGGCTGGCCTCTGATTTTCCTTCTTACACAGGGCCACTTGAGATATCTCTGCTCCAAAGAGCTGTTGGATGCACACGTCTTCTCCCTTGCCCAGCTTTTTCACTTGATTGTGATTTTTTTTTTCCTTCTTCTTGTCATCTTTTCTCCATTCCTCTTCGGTGATCTTTTGTCCTTCCCTTCACTGTCGTCTTCTCCAGGGGTGCTCTCCCCGTTTCGGAAGCCCCGTGGTGGTGTCAGTGTGCTGCTGCTCTTACTTGCCCCATTTCTGGAGATGCAGGCAAAGAGCAGGGAACCAAGCAGGGCAGAG
This sequence comes from Cygnus atratus, assembly GCF_013377495.2. Lineage (NCBI taxonomy): Eukaryota > Metazoa > Chordata > Aves > Anseriformes > Anatidae > Cygnus > Cygnus atratus. Next base: position 1,251,950 of record NC_066382.1, on the reverse strand, counting down.
GAGCAGTGGCAGCTGTGGTCCTTGTGCTGGTAGTGCAGCTGCCTCACCTCCATCTGCCTTCCCCGCTGGTTATCACCTCCTCGTGGCTCCCTGTCTGCTCCATCGCCGGCCTCCTCTTTATCTCCCCTCCTCGGATGATCGGTCCTTCCTCTTGGTCCTGCCCCTTGGCGAAGCTCGGTGCTCGGTTTCTCTGTGGTCCTTCTCCTGGCAGAGGAAACCTGCCGCTTCTCCTGGTGATGTCCTGCGCAGGAAATCCTCCAGCTGCCTCCCCCAGACCTGGCTGGAGACCTGCTCTGGGTCTCCTGGCGGAGGCGGCGGGCAGCAGCGGGACCTTTGCCAGCTGTACTCAAGCTGACACAGAGGCAGGATGCGCCGAGCCGCCTCCATCCTCCCCTTCTCCTGTGTTTTTTTTCCAGCTGGTGAAGAACTGCAACGAGGGAGCTCGTGCCATGGAGAGGACAGAGCAGATGTACACCCTGCAGAAACAGCTGGAATTTGGAAAGAAGAAGGTGAGGACTGGTGGCGGTGGGGGCTGGTTCCATCCACACTGATTTGTATTTGTATTTTTTATTTTGGGTGATCCTTTGGGGACCCAGGGGTTGGACCCGATAATCCTTGTGAGACCCTTCCAACTCTGATATTCTATGACTCTAGAGTCCACTGTGAGCTCAAATACAGCTTTCTGATTTAGTGTTCCCTGCCACACGAGACATCAGTCATTCTTTTTTTTTTTTTTTTTTTTTTCCATTTCAGCCTTTTCCACTGATCTCTGCCTCCCGCTGGCTGCTGAAGCGGGGTGAGCTTTACCTGCTCTTCTCTGAGGAGGCAGGAATCTTCCGCAAGGGCTCTGGCAGGGTTTGCTACCTCTTCCTCTTCAACGACGTCCTGATCATAACCAAGAAGAAAAGGTGAGGCTCGGGGGCACCCCTGCCTTTCCCTGGAAAGGGGCTGGGTGGATTCAAGCCTCACTTTCCCAAGCAGCCAGTAGCTAAGAAAACCTTAAAGTTTCCCCCGTTGTGATCGTTCTGGAGGTGTTTCTTGTTAGGGCAGCAACCAAATTCTGGTTGGGAATGGCCCACAAGTGCACAGAGCAAGTTCAGCCCCAAGCATCAGCGCCGTGACGGGCACCAGGGCTGTGGGTGATGCCTGCATGGACCCCCGGGCCAGCACGGGGAGGAAGCTCCTTCACCCAGCTCTGAGGTGCCCGTCCTTCCATTGCTGCAGCGAGGAGAGCTACACCGTCATGAACTACGCCACGCTGGACCAGGTCTCGGTGGAGAAGGTGGAGGCGGCGGAGCCACCTTCCCCCCCGCCCGGCAAGGCGGGGAGCGGGGGCAGCGCGCGCGGCGTGGCCGGGGGGCACCTGCTGCGCGTGGTGCTGGAGCGCGACAGCGAGGGCAGGCGGGAGGAGGTCCTGCTGGCGGCGGACACGCTGTGAGTGGGATTTCGTGCTCCTGCACGGGGGATGAACCCTGGACATCACCCCGGGGGCTTCTGCACGGCACCCTTCCCCTCCTGCTTGTTCTCCCAGAATGGGACCTGCACGGGTGTCTCCCCCTTGCTGTGCTCCCTTCTCCCCCTTGCTGTGCTCCCTTCTCCCCCTTGCTGTGCTCCCTTCTCCCCCTTGCTGTGCTCCCTTCTCCCCCTTGCTGTGCTCCCTTCTCCCCCTTGCTGTGCTCCCTTCTCCCCCTTAGCTTTCCAAACACTCCTCCTGTAACTCATTCCCCACTCAGTCAGCAGTGCAGCTGCTTCTGTGTTCTTTTGCGAAGTGTCTCTATGCTGACCGCTCGCATTCGGTCTGCCTGCCCGTGAAAGCCCTCGTGCTGCTGGGGAGTTCTCAGCGACTTCCAGCAGCCGGGCTGCTGCCCGCGGCTTTCCTGGACAGCCCGGCTTCCCTTTTCTAGGAGCGACCGGGCGCGGTGGATGGCAGCGCTGATGCACAGGGAGAGGGAGCAGCCTGACACCACGCCGCGAGGAGGTACGGGGGTGCGAATCCCGCATTTCTGCCCTGTTTGTACCCGCTCCTGCCAGAGATGGAGTTGGGGACACGCATTGATGGAGAGGAGAGCTCAGGGTACCGTGCCTTGCTTGTTAGGAGTTGCTCCCGTTAAGACATTAGCCTTCTCCTCACTCAGAGCACAGATACATTTCCTAGGAGGCACAGTGGGAAGCCCAGGAGGGCCTTAGGCTGCAATTCAGCATCCCCCACACATGGAGGGCAGGGCAGGAAGCAGGGCTTGTGTTGGCCGGTGCGGTGCGGCCGTCCCTTCTCACTCGCTCCCTTTTCACGTCCTCCCCTGCAGACCTGAGCCAGGTGGAGATAACCCGCGCCTACCTGGCTAAGCAGGCGGACGAGATCTCTCTGCAGCAGGCTGACGTGGTGCTGGTGCTGGGCGGAGAGGACGGTAAGTGCCGGCAAGCGGCCGGAGGTGGAAAAGCCTCAGCCAGCCGGGGGCTGAGCGATTTTTGGAAGCTTCCAAGAACCTGTAGCAGGGGCTGAGGTCCATCCCCTTGGCTGGAGCTGTGGCCCAGCAGATGAGAGTGGGGCACTGGAGGAGCTGCTGCTGCCACGGGTGGGCAGCCGGGGAGCCCTGGGATGTGAGAGCAGCGCGGCTCGGAGCAGCCAGGGGCAGAGCCCCGCTGTGGGCACCTCCATGGCAGGGGAGCCCTGTGGCTGCTGCCCTGCACACATGTCCCCAGCCACCACCGCCCTTCCCCGTGGTGTCAGTGCTCGTTCTTCTCCTAGGCTGGTGCTGGGGCGAGAGGCTGCGGGACGGCGAGAGGGGCTGGTTCCCCCAGTCCTGCGCTCGGGCCATCACGAACCGCACGGCGGTGGAGTGCAATGTGCGGCGGATGGAGAGGCTGCGGATAGAGACCGACGTGTAGGAGCGGCACCGGGGAGACGTGCCTCGGCCCTGACCAGGGGGCTTCAAACCTCCACGGGCTCAGCCCACGGCAAGAAGGGAGGGGAGAGCCTTTCTTCTCGAACTGTGCTTGCATCGGGCGCTCACAGGCAGCAGGTTTCGTGGTCGGGCCTGGTCTGCAGCTGGAGCCACGGCCACAGCAGTTAACGTGGGACCTGGCAGCGGGTGCTCCTGGCCACCCCTCCGATGTGACCGGCCTGGAACAGGCCCCGAGAAGCAGCTGAGGTACCAGCTCAGCTTGAAAGGGACAGGGCTCAGCCCCAGGCCCTGCGACAAGGCGCACGGTGCCACCTCTTTCCCTGCGGGCTCTGGACCACGGCCTGGTGGCTGCGGCTGGGCTCTGTGCGTCGGGAGACGGGCTGGGAGAGCATCCCCGAGTTGAGACCTTTTAGGGACTTAAATCCGTATGCTAGGCTTATTCCTTGACTTTTTTTTTTTTTAATCCTCCTCTTTCTTTTCCCCACACACGTGCTTTCTCGTGGTCCTTTTGATCGCAGCTCTAACTTGTCACATCCCTTTTAATGGGCGATCCTGGAGGCAGCGCTGCAGGCTGGTGCCGGCCCTGCGGGGCTCAGCGCCCGGTCATGCTCGGGCTCGGTGCCAGCACTGTGCTGACCTTTCTGTTCTGGTCACGCTGTCAAGGGACGAAGGGGACCAGCAATAAATCCTTGGACCTGAAGGAGCTGGGTCTTCTTGCCCAAGGTGCAGCAGGGCGCGATGCCAGCGGCGGGGCCTGCCTTTGTCCTGCTACCATCAATAAAAAGAAAGTGCCTTTCTGGCCACTCCTTGCTATGAGGCGGGTGTGTTTCAGCAAACATCCTTCAAAAAACCCACTTCAGGTTGCAACAGAATTCAAGCTTAATTGAGTGAGAGACCAAATAAATGGAAAGTCGCTGAGGCTTTCTCTTTATTTCTCTTAACTGTGGAGTAATTAAGAAAATTTAACTAGTGCTAAATTAGAGGAGACAGAGTCTAGGAGAGAGACACGAGCTATGTGAGAACAGAAAGTTTCTGTAGTAAGAAATAAAAATGGTAAAAAAAAAATTATGATTTGAAGAAGTTTCTGTGCTCCCTGCATGGAAGGGCAGTGGATGGGGCCGGGCCCTGGCACCCGCAGCTGGCTGGGGACAATTTGCCTGGTGGGGCCGAGCGCTTCCCCGTCCCCCCACTGGCGCGGGGCTGGCTCGGCGGAGGCTGCTTTTGCTTCCCAGCCCACCAAGGAAATAAATAGGAACCGGCGTCGGATGCAGCTGGCACCTAACCGCAAGGGTAACAAAACGTATGATTGTCTGGAGAATGGGCAGCAAGAATAGCAGGCTTAATCGGGGTCGTTTGGCACGTTAACAAACTCTTCCTACTCCCTGGTTATCGATCATACAACATACAGCCTTAATTACACCAGTTTGGTCCTTCACTACATACTTATATTAACATTATTTCTTCACAATAATGATATCTAATGCAAAAAATACTGTTAAGGAAGAAATAAAATAAGAAAAGAATTAGCAAAAAAATTACAAGGTATGTACAGATTAAAATAAATTCCCTCCGGAAGAGAAAACAGTTCTTTTATTATTTTCAGTTGGCCCCTGGGGGAATAATTTAAAGGCAGGGCTGGGGGCATCCCAGCACCGCTCACAGACCGGTGCCCCCTGACAGCGCCGGGTCCTGGGCCCTGTCTGCCCAGGGGCTTTGTGCAAATACATGGACGGGGCCGGGTTAGGCAGCTGGTGGTCCCCGTTACGGGGCTGATCGCCCGGCAGTGGCTGTCTCCGCTGCTGCAGGTGGCAGCCTAAGCCTTGCAGAGCTCTCGTGCTTGCTGCTGGCCCAGGGCTGACCGTGGCTGTGTGGCTCCTGGCAGCTCCTTCGGCCCCTTCTCGGCCTCTGGGCTTCCACCGCAGTGGGGAAATGTCACAGGGACCAGGACGGGGGAGGACCCCTAACGAGGGATGTGCATTCACCAGACCACATAGGAGTTCTGTGCCTTGCCGTACAGCATGATGATTGCACCTGATTCAGGCTCGCTTTTCGCTGGAGCAGGTGATGTGGGACACCCAGGAGGGCTGGCAGAGCCCTAGTATGGGACCGGCTTTTGGCTGCTGAGCCCAGCACCTTCTCCCATGGCAAACGGGAGCTTACAGTACAGGATGGCTGCAGAGTCCAGAACGGCCAAGTGACGTGGTGCCACCCTGGACATGAACTCTGCAGAGCTGGGAATGTTGACCTGGCAGTTTTGACAACGCTGTTGTGCAGCTTCCCATAAATATTCCTGCATAAATACTTATTTTTGGCTATCATGTCAGCCCCTCCCAGCCCCCCCTCCACCCCCCCTCCCCCCAAACCCAGCATCCAAACCCAAAAGGTGAAGGCCAGCATTTCCCATGAGCTATGGAAGGCCACCAGCTGCCGAGCAGAAGCAAACACTCCTGGGGTCCAGCACGAGGGGCACCGGCTCTTGGGGTCCTGCGTCCAGTCCAAGTGGTGCCCAGGTGCCCCGGTGGTGCTCAGCACACCAGCCTCACTCGGAGCAGCAGTGTAGTCTGGCACGGTGGTAATAATTAATGCATGTGGCTTGTAAACAAGTTTGGCAATAGGTCCTGTGCTTCTCCAGGGGGTCCCGCACCAAGGGCGCTGCTGTCGGCGGCTGGACCTAGTGCTCCGTCCACTGCAGCGCCCCTGGGGGCAGCGGGGGCCTGGTGGGCACCTGGGCTGGCACAGCTGGAAGGGAAGCAGGGACACGAGCTCAGCCCTCACGGTCTGCACCACTGGCTGCAGGCGTGGGGTCAGCAGGCACAGGGATCCCAGCAGGCACAGGGATCCCAGCAGCCCTGCACAGCAGCTGCATATATGCTGGGATCCCCCTGCCGTCAGCACTCAGCACTTCAGCAGGGTGGTGCTGAGCCCGGGGCTCACCTTGCCGGCAGGTCGGGCCCATGTACCCGTGGAGGCAGTGGCACTGCCCGTTCCGGGCGCTGCACTGGGAGCTGCGGGGGGCACAGGCGCAGCCGAGCGCGCAGTCGGGGCCGTACTTGTTCGCTGGGCACTCTGCGGGGACAGTGGTGCTCAGGCTGCAGCAGGCTCAGCCGGGTCCTGCTGACCCAAATGGCACCGAGGTTCCCCACCAAGCCACGCACAGGGCTTGCCACGGTGGCCCCATGAAACACAAGGCAGAGAGCTCTTTGCCTCAACCTCCTCCCAGCCTGCTCCCAAGTTCTGGTGATTAGGGACAACAGCACATCCCAAGCCCAGTGGGGTGCTCCTGCTGCACTGGATCGTCAGCCTTTTGACTTTTAGGTGAGTTAATGCAAGGGGACTGCAGGCTGGGGGCATATTTGAGTTCAAATCTGGCTATAAATAGAGGCTGAAGGGGTGAATACCTTTGTTCAGATGCCATCTTACTTTCCACGAGGATGCACACCAAATAGAAAGGGCTCTTCCATGAGACTTCAGCTCCAACAAGAGTCTGCTTGCATCCATCTTAGGCCTGTCCTTCTGTCTGCTGTCAATGCCCCCAATGCATTTTCCCCCCTCTCACCTTCCCAAGCTGCAGATAACCTCACCTGAGCCGCACTTTGGGCCAGTTTTCCCCGGGGGACAGAGGCAGCGCCCCGTGGCTGGGTCGCAGGTCACATTCCCTACGCAGTCGCAGAGCTGCCGGCATCCTTCCCCGTACGTTCCTTCCTCGCAGCCTGGTTGGGGAGAGGAGATGGGGCAGGGACGTGCTGCCCGCCTGCGCCAGGGGCTGCTGCCCGTGGGGGGGGGGGGGGGGGGGAGGGGGGGGGGTGCGCGGCGGGCACTCGGTACCTGCCTGGCAGCGCTGGCCGCGCACACCCGCGGGGCAGCGGCAGCGGCCGGTGGCGGGGTCGCAGGCAGCGCCGTGCTCGCAGTCGCAGCGCTGCTGGCAGCCGGCCCCGTGGAAACCCGGGGGACAACCTGGGGGTAGGGGCGAGAGCTCGTTAGTGAGCACAGGCACGGGCTCAGCTGTAGCTGGCCTCTGCAGCAAAGCCTTTGGATGGAAGCAGTGAGCTTTTCTCCTTGCGATGCGCAGACTTGCTCGGGTGGCCGGCACGCAGGCTGCGCGGTGCTGAGCGTTCCCAGCTGAGCAGCACCCTGCAGCCCGCGGCCTCAGAAGTGGGGTTCCTTGGGAGCACTCCGGGAGGGCTCGCTGTGAACACAAGGAGAGGGAGGAAAGGAAAGGCAGCGCAAATCCACCCCCACCTTCACCCCACCGTCCTGCTCTCCAGACCACCCTCAGAAACCACCTTGGTGAAGCCGCAGGTGATGCCCCTGCTGCATCAGATCCCCCCGCCGCAGCTCACCGTGCTCGCAGAGGGGCCCATAGTGTCCCGGGGGGCAGCGGCAGGCGCCCGTCGTGGGGTCGCAGGTGGCGTTGTGCCGGCAGGAGCAGTGCAGCTGGCAGTCAGCACCGTACCTTCCCGGCGGGCACGCTGCAGGGGGCACCGGGGCGGCTCAGAGGGGCCAGCAGGCACAACGAGCCAGCACGAGGTGCTGAGCCAGCTCAGCGCTTCCTTGCTGGCACAGGACAATGCCTGTAGAGCTGGGTTACCTAATTCACAGGATTTCCCGGTCCATCCGAGCCCGCAGGAGCAGGACCCATCGGTGGCATTGCACAGCCCCCCGTTTTGGCAGGAGCAGGTCTGCTGGCAGCCCTCCCCGTAGCGCTGCTCCTGGCAGCCTGTGGGAGCAAGGGACGGCAGTGGGCACACGGGCAGCAGTGCCCAGTGGGAGGCAGAGGTGTCGGGGCAAGGAAATGGGTTCCTGCTTGGGATTTTTTCCCCCTGCAGCTCACATTTACCTTGCTCACAAGTGGGACCGACTCTTCCCGGCGGGCAAAGGCAGTCTCCGGTGACGTGGTGGCAGGTGGCACCTTCCCCACAGACACACGCGTGCACGCAGTCTTTGCCGTAGCGGCCAGCGGGACAGGCTGCCAGGAGGAAGACCTTTACCTGCCTTCATCAAACCCATGGGCTATGTTTGCAGGCCAAAAGGGAAACACTTGGCCGTGGTGCACGAGCAGAGCAGGGGGGCAGCCGGGGGAGGCAGGAGGGTTTTCAGGCCCTGGGGCTCGTGCACAGGGGGACTGGCAGGGCAGGGAAAGAGCTTTTACATTTCCTTCTGCTGGAGAAGCAGAGCGGTGGCAATACGCAGCTAGCACGAAGCAGAAACCTGATGTGCCATGCCTTTCACATTGAAGCAATCATTTTGACACAAAACAGATGGAGTAAGAAAATGTTTCCATGGCTAAGACAGACAGCAAATGAGATCAGCTGCGCTCCCACAGCACCGCGCACACGAAGCAGCCTCTGTGCTGGAGCACTGCTGGCCGTGTGGGGTGAGACAAGGAGCTTTTCTCCTGCAGGTGGGCCAGTGCAGGAGTACCACTGTACCACTATTCGCCCCCTGCTGAGGCAGCCCCTGGGGCCTCCCATTCCCCCCGGGCACTCACCGATGCTGCAGTCGGCGCCGACGTAGCCCGGCGGGCAGTGGCACGTCCCCGCGGTGCGCTCACACCGGGCCCCGTTCTGGCACTCGCACGGCCGCTCGCAGCTGGGCCCGTACCAGCCCGCAGGGCACTCTGCACAACAAGAGAAACGTTCGCACCGCTGCCTGGCAGGGCGAGAGCAAAGCCCAGGCGCTACAAGAAATGCACCGCAAGGGGATGTGCAGGCACGGTGGCTGCTCCTGTGGGGCAGGACACAAAGCTGACCCAGCAAAGCACCTCGGAGCAGCCCTGGGGCAACTGTGGCCAGCCCCACAGGGACCCCACGAAGCATGGGGCAGGACGCAGAGGCCTCACCCAGCTGGCAGGCCGGCCCGTGGTAGCCCGGGGCGCAGACGCAAGCGCCGGTGACGGGGTGGCAGTCCTGGGTGGCTCCCGCGCACTGGCAGCTCTGGCTGCAGCTCTCCCCGAAGGTGCCGGGCGGGCAGGCTGCGAGAGAGAGGACAGCAAGGCAACACAGGCACAGTTAGCGCCCCACCTGCTCCGAGAGGCTTGGGCTTTTCTTTTTTCTGTTTTTAAAGCCATGATTTAAACAGCCTCCCATGGCAGTGGAGGTTTTCTGCCACACGGAAAGAAAAGGGAGGTGGTGCTCAGCATGCAAAGGGCTCCTTGATTCCAGGAATTGAGGTGTTAGGTGCCTTTTGCAACACCAGCCCTACCTACCCTGGTCGTATTCCTGCAACCCTCCATCCCACCACACAAAGACATCGCAAACACACCCCCGTCTCCCAGTGAGGAATGTGCTTACATGCTTCCGTCTCTTCCAGACTTGCTTGTACCCACAGGAGCCCATTCTAATACTGATTTATCGCTAATCCTCTGGACAAATACATGGCTCTGATTTCCCGCTTGGCTCCTTGTACTTCGCTAAATTCTGTGGGCACATGCCCAGCTGACAAAATGTGAGTTGCTCTTTGGCAAAGCTCACTGGTGGTGGTTTTTTTTCCTTTTTTTTTAAAATTATTTTAAGTATCAATTGCGCGACCTGTCATGCTCCCCAAGCCCATCAGAAGTTCGCTCCCTTCCTACGTTTCTCGCATCCGGCTCCTGTGAATCCCGGCGGGCAGGCACAGCGGCCGCTGACATGGTCGCAGGGCGCTCCTGGGGGGCAGGCGCAGCGGCCGGCACAGCTCTTCCCGAAGGACCCAGGCAGGCAGGCTGCGGGGACACGGGGGGATGCCAGGCTCACAACTGGACCGCGAGTTAATGCCTGGAAGCATCAGCTCAGAGGCCCCAGTGCAAAATTTAATTAAAGGCTTGGTGTGATGCAGTGCTGGCCTGCTGAGAAATGCCCGAGACCATTTCCTCCTCAATAAAGGAGTCAGGATGCTGTGTGCTGACGGGCGAAGAAGCTCCTCTCTGTGCCAGGAGCTGGGGTTGCTGTGGGTGCTCGGGGTGTGGGGGGCGATGCCGCTCTCACCTTTCTCGCAGCGCCGGCCCCTCCATCCGTGGGGACAGTCACAAGCGCCCGTGATGTGATGGCACGGCACCTTGTCCCCACAGTCACAGCGCTCCTCACAGTGGGCCCCGAACAGCCCCTCCGGACAAGCTTGGCGATGCAAACACAGGAGAGACGGCAAGTCAGGCACCAAGAAGGGGCGACGTGGGCATCAGCACGGCACGGCCAGCAGGATGCACCCACGGGAGGGAAGTCTTGAGCAAAGCAAACTGCTTTTTGTGCAGTCTTAGGCCTAAATCAGTGTGAAAGTCTCTTTTTAACCACGCCAAATGTTTGGGAAGTGTTATGGCTAGCACTGTTTAGGGACGGTTGGGTGCCAGCCATATATTGTTAATCACAGCTGCGATCGTTTGGTTTTGCTGCTGCTTCTGTCGTCACAGGAGGACCCGGTGCCTAAAGCAGCTGCAGAACAGAGCATCTGCAGTACCAGCGCCATCCAGAAGTCAGCACTACAGGTGCAAAAATCTGCACACTCGGTTTTCACTTCTGTTTCATGAATGAATACAAAAAAAAAAAAAAAAAAAAAAAAGTAATTCCCCGTACAACTGTCAAAACTGACCGCTTGTCCCTGCCAGGGCTGAGTTTGCATAGGTGGCTGTGGGGAGTGGGTCTGCATGGCACATGGCAGGCATTTGCATGGTCACGCGTTTTGAAATGTGGCTCATTAGGAGGCCAAAGAGAGGATTTGAGCTTTTTTTTAAAAAAAAATCATATAATTGGGAATGGGCTTTTTTATTCATTTGTATCTGAAATAAAGTCTAAAAGTATGACCGAATGCAAACTCGGTGCCCACCCCAAACCGTGGCACCCTCCCAAGTTATGGCACCCACCACAAACACTGACACGCACCCCAAAACCCCAACACCGACCCCAAAACCCCAACATCCTCCCCACAAGCCCTCTGGGGAGTGCAGAACCCCAGGCCTCAGGCCTGCCCCTCGCAGCACCCCGGGTCCCAGCCCCCTCGCCGCAGCCCCCAGTGCTCCCCCTGCAGCCCCCACTCACGGCTCTCGCAGGCGGTGCCGGTCCAGCCGGCGGGGCAGAGGCAGTGCCCGCGGTGGTCGCAGAGCCCCCCGTGCTGGCAGGCGCAGCGCTGCCCGCAGCCGGCCCCGTGCCGCCCCTCGGCGCAGGCTGGGAGAGAGCACAGGGCAGAGCCGTCATCCTGTGCACGTTGTCCCTTCAAAACCAGTCCCAACGGGACCGGCTGGTGGTGGAACCCATCCCTTGGTGCTGCTGGTTGTGTCCTTACCCAGCTCGCAGGCCAGCCCGGTCCAGCCCGCGGGGCAGGCGCAGTGCCCCGTGGCGGGGTCGCACGTCCCCCCGTTCTGGCACAGGCAGCGCTCGTGGCAGCGTGTCCCGTAGAAACCCTCCGGGCATGCTGAGGGGAAACCAAGGCAAAAACCCAAGTCAGAAAGCAGCTCCGAGTGCACGCCAAGGGCAAACCCCAGCCTCCAGCAGCCTTCCGAGTGGTAGGTGGGCATGAAATGAATGATGAGCCAGGAATTGAGCTAGCAGCCCATTTCTAGCTAGCACCCCGAGTCTGCCTAGCTCCCCGTGTGAAGCCATTTGGTATTTTAACTTGTTCAGGTAGGAGGCATTGAAGGCAGGGGCCTAGGTGGAAACGGGGCTGAAAAACCCCCAAACCTGAAGCCAAACCCCAAACACACCCTTCTTCCCCCAAACCAGCGCCTGGTAATCGAACGCAGGAGGAAGTCTGTGGCTAGAGGTAAGAGCTGTAATTAAACCAGACTGGGCACCGCTGGAAAAAACAGCCCACGCTGCAAGGCCGGGGCTCGGCCTCCAAACCCCGTGCTTCCAGTGCCGTGGTGGTGCTGGGAGCTGTGCTCCTCGTCCCGCGGGAGGCTCGCAGCCGGGGGTTTTGTTGTGGCCTGCCCTGCTGCAATTAGTGCGAGCTGGGAGGTCCCAAAGGGGGACGTGCTGCAGCACTGCCGGCCGTGCTCTGGAGCAGGTAAGGGGAGGAAGAAGGCATGTTTTGGGAACTGTGCTCCTGTTTCTGGGGAGTTTCCTTAAAGACAAAGCTGGTGTAAAAACCTCTTAGTAACACTGAATTTAAACACCCCACTGGTCTGCCTGATCTCTCAGAGACGTCTTATCTGGGGTGGAGGCAAACACAGGGCCCACAAACCGCTGGGCGAGCTCAGCAGCCATGAGAGTTGCTCAGGTGGTGCTGAGCGGAAGAACCTCATCTTCCAGACCTTGATAGTGCTGGTACTTGGCAGCAAAAAAAAGCCCTTTAAACACATGAATAGCTGCTCTCGCGCACAATTTCACTGAGCCCTGCCTGAAGGCATTGCTGACAGGGCGATGTCCAGCACACTGGGTGAAGGCAACCTCTTGGCTTCTGTCTTGTGAATGCATCAATAAGGTTATGGTCTTGCTTGCAATCTTGCATTATCTGTCTCTATTTTTTGTAGCTGCTACTCCTCTGAAAGCTCCAGCCCGCGCAGAGAAATGGCACTTTTATCACCCGCGGGCAGGGCGGGGAGGTGGCCCCAGGCGCGTTACCTTGCTGGCACGTGGGGCCCGTCCACCCAGCTGCGCACAGGCACCGGCCGCTGACGTGGTCGCAGGTGGCGTTGTTGGAGCAGCTGCACGGCTGGCTGCAGTCCTCACCGTACCTGTCCTCCTGGCAGGCTTCAGGGGATCAGAAGTAGGCACAAGAGTTAATACCGGTATGAATTACGGCGTCAAGGCTCCTACTATGATCCCACTTGTCCAGGAGAAGAACCAGAGACCGACTGACCAAAACAGGCCCTGGCTGCGTTGGGCCGCTTGTGTGGCTGAGTTTTATGGTGTTACACGGAGAAATAACGTGTGTGGCTGACGTTCAAACAGCCAAACACACGTGGGCACTGTGGTTATCCTTAACGTTACCACATTTATCTGCTAGGACACCGTTCTGCTGGGTGCCCAAGGCATCGCCACGTTCAGCAGCAATGTGCTCAGCCCCCCAGACAGGGGACATCCACTAAAAGAGCCCCCCAAGGATCTGCTTCAGGTAAACACCGGGTAACCCGGGCCCAAAGCACCCTTGAATTGTTTTAGTCTACAAAGCTTGGATAAAGTGTGTCTAACATTCTGAGATTTTTGGCATTCCCTCCCTGGATTCCTAACGGATGCGGCACAGGACATCGCCCGTGGTGGCACTCGGATATCTGGGAACATGTGAAAACAGCTGCAGGAGTGACAAGGGCTCCGCCAGCATCTCAGTGCCTCCCTCGGAGCCTGGGATAATGTGAAGTTATGTAGGGTACGGGATGGTGGGGGGCACGCTCTCCGTTTGGCAGGGCTATTCTTAGCGCAAAAATACAATCAAAAGGACACGAACTAGAACATGCCTCTGAGAGGGAAGCCAGCAGGGTGGCGGGGGGCTGCTATGTCTGCTGACAATCTCCTTCCTCCCTTGCAGAAAGATTTAAATGCAGTTCTTAATGCCCCGAGCACAAGCGACTGCATTAATTCTTCATGCCTGATGCGAGAGCAACAGCAAAGCTGCGTGCATCCCGCAAAAAAAACGCGTCCATTTTTTTTTTTTCCAGTTTTATTTTTGTTTTTCCCCTCTCATGTTTGGGTCATCAGTGCCAACATTTCACAAAAAAAATTGCAGAATATTCTGTGCAGTGAGAATTTCTTCCAGGGTGTTTATCTTTGGTTGTGTACGTTTGTCAGCAGTTTCAGCTAAACACATGCACATAGGAAATGCGTGTGCACAAGCACACACACGCACACGTATTTGTAGCTGAGGCAGCTGGCGAGGCCATGCACACTGCGGTCTGCACAGCTCAGGCTCCTCTCTGACATTGCTCTGGGTGAGGAGCAAAGCCAGTTCCTGCTGACGGACACCCTGAACCTACTGCTGGAGAGCTGCATCACTGCACTTATGCTTTTTGATCCAAATACTTCTGTGCCACACAGAATTAACTTCCACACAGAGACAAAGAGCTGACCCTCTGCTCTCTGTGCCCTACCAGTGCAGGGGATGGCCAGGGCTCCATGTGCAGGGCCATGGGGACACCTACTGTGGCTGTATGACACTTACTGTGGCTGTATGACACTTACTGTGGCTGTATGACACTTACTGTGGCCGCAGCGGGGACCGGCCCAGCCGGGAGGGCAGCGGCACTGCCCCGTGACGTGGTCACAGCTGGCTCCATTCAGGCATTCACAGGCTTCCCGACACTCGATGCCATAAAATCCATCTGGGCAGGCTGTGGAAAACACAAGAGAAAAGTCCCAGAACATCTCCATGCAGAAGTCCAGCACCAGGAGAGCTCCTGATGAAGTGTAGTGTACCAAGGCCTGGTGTGCAACACGTGCATGCATGCAGGCAGCCGTGCACACTCTCTTTGTCTACGTTTGGTCAGTCTTTTTTCCTTTTTTTTTTTTTTTTTTTTCCCCAGACCTTTTCCCTTCAGAATTAAAAGCGAAGACTTAGCAGCTTGTGGGCATGCAGCCATCCCCGTCACCACCCTGCTGGATCCCCTGTGCTGTGAGGGGGTCCCAGGAGGATCGCAGCCCCTCGGCGAGGGGACCAGGGGCTGTGGGAGCCTCCAGCAGCTCGTGGCCCCCAGGGCGGGTACGTACGGTGCTCGCAGAAGGTCCCCCGCCAGCCCGAGCTGCACGTGCACGCCCCGCTGACGTGGTCGCACGCAGCCCCGTGCTCGCACTGACACCGGTGTCGGCAGCTGGCCCCGAACCATCCTTCTGGGCACCCTAGGAAGCAAAAGCAAACGGCATTGAGGAGCCCAGGAGCTGTGCTAAGCAGGGAGCTCAGGCTGGGAACGGGACAACAGGCTCTGGCCACTGATTTTCTGTAATCAGGGGGCTCCTCACAGCCGTGTACCCACAGCACCCAGCCACCCACCGGCACAGCACCACGGAGAGCCACGAGGACTGCCCCTCTGTGCCCAAAAGCCTCCCGCAGCACCCACCCTACACCTCCCCAAAATGCCAAAAACCCAAACCCGTGCCCCATGCCCTGGGCCGGGCAGCTCGCCGGCCACACTCACGCTTCTCGCAGCGGACACCGGTGTACCCAGCGTCGCAGGCGCAGCGCCCCGTCACCGCGTCGCAGCTCCCGTCGCTGCTGCTGCAGTTGCAGGCGTTGGCGCAGCCGGGGCCCCAGCGACCCCCGTCACAGGCTGCAACGGGAGGAGCACGGCCTCAGCGCCACCCCTTGTGCAGCCCCTCGGTGGGCAAGGGCACGGGAACAGCTCTTCTTCCCCCTCAGGGTTTTATCCCATTGCTTAAAACAGAAGGCAGAAGGGCTAATGAAGGGCTAACGGGGCTGTGGGTCTGCAGCAGATGCTGCGGGGACCGAGGGAGTGATGCTGCACGAGTGTGGGATTGCCGTGGTTGATCCTTGGTGTCCCCTACAAGCGATGCGCGGTGAGCAGAGGGCACCGTACCTCTCTGGCAGTCGTGGCCCGTCCAGCCGGGCGCGCAGCTGCACGTCCCCGTCACAGGATGGCAATGTCCCTCGTTCCCGCAGCTGCAGCTCAGCTGGCAGGCAGGGCCATACCAGCCGGGCGGACACACTGCCAAGGCAGAGACGCGAACCACAAACCTGCTGTGAGCCTGGGGCACGGCACTCGCTGCCACCAACCAGCACCGTGACCCCAGCACCCAGCACCACGACCCCAGCACTCACCATCCTGGCAGCGGCTGCCGGTGAAGCCCGGAGGACACACGCACGTTCCCGTGGCGGGGTCACAGCTGCCGTTGTTGGCACACTCGGGACACAGCTCCTGGCAGCCGAGGCCCCAGCGGCCTTCGGGGCAGGCTGGAGCAGAGGCAGAGGGAGCACGGGCGGCTCAGCACCTGCACCAAGCAGTGCAGGCAGGGCGAGAGCTGCCAGCTGGAGGCAGGAGCCGTGCCGGCTTCCTCCACCCAGCAGCGCGGCAGGACCACGGTGTGGTCCGAGCACCCCGAGGGCACGTCAGGAGAGATGCTGCTAAACAAGGGGCTGCAAAGCCCCGGGGCAGGGGGCTGGGACCTACAGCAGAGGGGTAAGGGTGAAACGGCCGGTTTCTTGTGCCCGGCGGTGGGTTCCCTGTCTTGTTCGTGCCCAGGCTTTATGCAACGGCCGCGCTTTTGTTTGGGAGCACATGGCTAGGAGTAGGGACAACACTGTCCCGTTTGTTTTATAAACGGCATGGGAGTCCTCAGTAAGCGCTGGTCTGACCTCACGCCAGGGTTCTCATGTCAGTTTTGGATTCGCATCTACTGCTGGGGAGCTACAACTGCTCCTTGCTAGGAAATGGTGTTTCTGGCCAAGAGCCCTCAGAGCCGTTGTCACAGTGCTAGCGAGCATGCTGCTCGCGCTTCCAAGAGCCGCCTTCAGCTGCGCAGGAGACTCAAACTGCTAGAACTGATAAAGGCAGGGCAGGACGCCTCGTCTCAGTGCTGCAGGGCCTGGAGTCAGCTCAGACTGCATGGTGAGCGCCGTGCACACGTGCTTTTATTGCTCAGTCGAACTATTACAAGCAGGACATCCATACAGGACTAATAACTTCCAGCTGCTGTAATGCTATATAAGAGCGTAAAAGTTTTTAATTTAAGATTCTCTCGTTTTCCAGCAGTTGAAGGATAATTTGGTGAAGGCAATTAAAAAATCCACAACTGTAAAGAACGATTCCTTGCCTATGTTAAGGACTGCAACAACTGAAAATATCTTTGTCTTTTTTATTGCACTTTGTTTGCTTCCTTGCTTGTGCTCCCTTCAGCTCCAATAACAGAGCTAAACTGAGGCTATTGTTTAAGACTTACCATCAAAAGTTGCTTTTTTTTCTAAATTTCCATGGAGGTGGTCCTAACCGCATTGGATGTTTTTAAAACGAATTTTACCAGAATAAAAATAACAGCCCTACATAATAATAACAGCCATAATAATAATAATAGCCCTGTCACCTCCTCACCTTGGGCACAGTCGTGTCCTGTCCAGCCCGCAGAGCACACGCACTCCCCGGTGGCGCGGTCGCAGGGCGCCCCGTTGCAGGAGCAGGGCAGCAGGCAGCCAGCTCCGAACCTACCTTCCGGACACTCTGCATTGAAAACAGCAGTGGGAGAACCGTGGGTTACTGAGGTGTGGTTGTGGAGGGAACATTCACAGGCAGACAGCGGTCAGAAGCCCTGGGTGCTGCGAGAGGTCCGCTCCCCAGCCCCTGACCGAGGCTCTGCCAACCAGCCCGGCGTGGCAGGGACACTGGTGAAAAGCAGTAAAGAAGGAGCATCCTCACCCAGGGGAGGAGTAAGCACTTTTCCTTCTCGCTGCTCCCAGTGCTAGAGTGATGCTGCTGGCAGGAGAAAGCTCTGTTTGCTTTCTGTGCCCAGTGATACAGTCAGCAGCTAAACGCACGCAGGCTGAGGGTCTCAGGCCCAGAGATGCTGAAAACCTAGCTGAGCCCCCCCCCCCCCCCCCGAAGCATTCCATGCTTGCAGTCCTTTTCGCTTTCTGAAGCCAATGTTTCAAAAGGTTCTGGCAGATACAAATGCACCAGCATTCATAATTAATGGAGGAAAAAGCACACTAGCTTGTAAATTTCAAGTGACACAGTGGAGTTTTTGTTATTCCTGCTCTGTGCTAATTGATGGCAGATGTTTGTCTTCACCCTTTAATCATTTCCAGATCCGAACAACAGCCAAAAGCCTACTATTTCTATACAAATATTTGTGTTATTTCCTGTGACTCCCCCCTACAGGCTCAAGCTCCTTTCTTATTCTTTTTAAAAATATCCCTGGCCGAACACGCCAAGCCCCGGCGAGCTGCGGCTGCGCGGGCACCAAGCGTCCCGCCACGTGGAGGACCTGGACCGGGGGCTTCCCGGGCTGCCGCAGGGCCACCAGCATCTCCCCTCCTTCCTCTGGCCATGCTCTGCAGAGGGAAAGCCTGTCTATGGAAGGGGTGACATTAATGGTCGCAAGGGGAGGATTCACCTGCAGCACCATCGCTGTGCCTGCGCTGCGTTGCACACCAGGCTCTGCAGCAACGCCAACGAGCCCAGAAGAAGGAGGGTCAAGACCATCCCTGCCTTCACCAGGGCCAGGCAGATTGGGCAGCACGGCTCCTGCTCCCCGTCCCTCCCCATTGTGCATTTGGCTGCCCAGTGCTTCATTTCTGCCACTTCTTTTCTTAAATCAGAAGCTAAGCTACCCCATTCCTCAGTGCGAGGACGTTAGGGAGGGGGAGCAGACTGCAGGCATGGGGCTCAGAGCTGCGGCTTCGCAAAAGAAACTATTTGCCGTCATTTGCTTTGAAGAAAGAACAGAGAACCAAGATTGATATTACCAGAAGTAAAACTTGTTTTGTTTCCTCGGAACTGCTCGTGACAATCCGCAGCTTTTGCTCTGACCAACAGAAGAGCTATGTTCTATCAGCTATGGTGTTGTGCAAGATAATCACATGCTAGTAACTTAATTAGGCTAATAGTTATAATTTCTGGGTTGGGTGTGGATGGAATGTTTGGGCAAATGTAAGTCAGTGCAGAAACTCCTGGGATGCTCGGATCAAAATTCAGATGCCGAACACCAGCTCCTGGATGCAGCGAGTCTTCTCTGAGTGCAGCACGTCAGACACTGCAGAAGTCCAGCTTTGCACATTTTCGCTTGGATCCCACCAGCTGAAGTGTGATTGAGAAGGAAGGAACCTTATGAGATGGGAGCATGGTTTTCAGTGGCTGCTCACCTCCGAGGCTGGCACAAGCCATTATTTTCCAGGAACTGTGTTCGTGCTTTGTAATCATCACCTCAACTTTCACACCAATGACTCATTGCCTTTAGGTACACTCAAACACCTTCGCAGGAAGAAAGTCGAGCTCTCTGACAGCCCACCTATCTCCCAGGATCTTAAAAATCTGCTCCCTCAGTGCTGTACTGCATGCCCAGAGCTGTGTAGTTCAGTTATCACACTGCCAACTGGCCTTTACGTGAGGAGCAGAGAGCTGCTCTGGAGGGTTCATACAGAGGCAGAAGTTTAAATCCTAATATGAATGAAGAATAAAATTTTCTTTCACACTTGCAGATCAAATAGAACTTCAATACGGGATAGTGAACAGAACGGAAAATATGATACCATTCTCCTGGGG
This sequence comes from Cygnus atratus, assembly GCF_013377495.2. Taxonomy (NCBI): domain Eukaryota; kingdom Metazoa; phylum Chordata; class Aves; order Anseriformes; family Anatidae; genus Cygnus; species Cygnus atratus. The sequence continues at coordinate 1,232,942 of NC_066382.1, read as the reverse complement.
ATTGATTGCCTGGAGGCAAAAAGACATCAAAGGGAGGAAAAAAGATAGCTAGATAACTATCACCTTCATCTGCAAAAGCAGAGATGCCCAAGTGGCAGGATAAAGTGAGACCTTGTTCTTTTCTGAATAAGGATCATTATGCCTGAGAATTCCTGTTTCCAAGCTCTTCAGAGATCACAGGGTTTTCATAAAGACCTGCGAGTGGCAGCTCTTGTGTCATCTGAAGCCATTTCAAATTTCCACTCACTAGATCTGGGCTAGGAGGTCTGAAAGCCGGGGAGGAAATGTAGAAGTCCTTTCATGTTGTTTTTGCAAAGGAACAGTTTGTGTGTGGGAGGAAGACTGGGTGTACACGGCTCCTCGGGAGCGTGCAGGCTGGGGAACCTCGGAGTGCTCCAGCAAGAAGCAGGAGCTTGGGACACTGGTGGCGTGAGAGATGAAACGCCTCCAGCTGTGCTTCTGGAAGTCACAAAACCTTCAGAGAAGGAAGGAAGAAGTAAACAGGAGCTAAGTGCTGGGCCCCTGCGGCAGTGTCCGTGTGTGATGGCACAGCAGCGACCACCCGATGCCAGGTGAGCATCGCTAGTCCAGCAGCAGCAACTCTGATCTCCTCCAAGCAGCATCACACAAAAAGAAGCTTACGTTTGCCTTGCAGGGCCTCCACTCTTCACGTGGCCTTACCTTGGTCGCAGTTGTCCCCATGGTAGCCCTGGGGACACTCCTTCCTGCACTCTCCGGTGACGTGGTCGCAGGGCACTTCTGGGGAGCAGCTGCATTTCTTCCTGCAGCCATCTCCGTAGTAGCCAGGGTCACATTCTGTTATCAAGGAGAGTGAAAAGAAAAGGTCTGGTATTAGAGGCTGGGAGAGGCAGGAGCACCGCGCAGCACCCTGCCGAGCCAGCAGCTGGGCACAGCTCCAGCACCTGCTTTTACTGCCAGGATCACTTCCCTCTGATAACAAGTTTTGCTCCTAATCGAAGCAGCAAGAGGCAAAAAGGTCTTAGGAGGACGGAAAGTGAGCTGAGCTTTTCCCCAAGGAAATCAGTTAGGGGAAAAGAGGCTGCGGGAGGAGGGAGGGGGATGATAGTGAGCGCTCCTGGACAACTCACCCTTCTCGCACCGCGTGCCGTGGTAGCCGGGCTTGCACCGACAGGAGCCGTCCCTCTTGTCGCAGTCCTGCGTGTTCTGCTGCACGCACTGGCACTCCTCGGAGCAGCCGGGGCCGAAAGCCCACTTGGGGCAAGCTGGGTAGGGAGGAGGAGGAGGACAGCAGGTGACACAGAAAGCCAAATATCACAGACAAGGGACAGAACCACTGCCACCAGCCAGCACTGACCCTTCCCAGGGAAGGAACCTAAAAGGGCTGTAATCTGAGAATAATATTCATCTCATAACGAAGGTAAGGACACGCATACCTAGATGGCAGTACCGTCCGTACAAGCCAGGATCGCACAGACAGGCGCCATAAATCCGATGGCAACGACCGCGGTTGGCACAGTTGCACTTTTTCCTGCATTGTTTCCCAAAAAATCCTTTAGGGCACCCTGGTAACGAATAAAGAGAGATTTTCTGGGAGGATGAGGAAATGCGGGTCTGTCATTTTATGTCCATCAGAGCACAGGAAAAACACATAGCAAAACCAGAGCCGTATGCCATGAACTTAGGCAAAGTGTGCAGTGAGGGTGGAATTGCTTTCTGACCACAATGTGCCCGTGTCCCTGTGCAACAGGGAATGATAACGGTGATCAGATTCCCTGCATCAGCTCCAAATCAAGCCTGTCCCTGTGGCAGTACAGACTGTCTTACTCGCCTGCCCTTCTGCAGCCACCTGCGGTGTCCCTGGGGCACCTGTGGGTGCTGAGCCCGGCTGGGAACGGCAGCGCTGTGCTGGGCACCTGGCTGCAGGGCTCTGGGGAGCCAGCTCCGCCGTACGTGACCAAGTAAACCATGAGGCTGTTCCTATCGATAGGCAGCAGTGGTGTTTGCACTACTAAGGGAATACAAGGATTGCTCTTTCTCTTTCATGCTGAAGATCCTAATATTAGAAGCAGATGGCAGACGCTCCGTGTCAGCGGAAAGCTGCAGCCAGCGTCTGGCCAGGCAGCACAAGCCTTCCCCTGCGGCAGCAGCGTCAGGCTGAAGAGCAGCAAGTGCCACCCTGGGACATCACATCACTTCTTCGCTGCTGCTGTTAATATTACCTGCCTGTTCTTTCCCTGTACTCCTCAATCACCTCCTTCCTACAGAGAGAAGAGGTCTGGGTACCTCCAGCACTTATTTATAGTCTGCCTCGGTCTCCTCCTTCAATAATAGTTTCCATATGCTCCGAACCATTTGTCTGCAGCCACTTTGTCTGAATCCCTTATTGTCTCACTGCTTCTGTGTTTTTAGATTGTGACCACCAGATTTTAACGCTTTGGGAGAGAGAAACATCGAGCAGGGATGGAGCAGGGATACATTGGGGTCCCTCAGACACTGGGATGATCCAATGATGCTTTCAGCCAGCAGCTCCAAAGGGACCAACACAAGGCTCTGTGGAAAACCTCCCAAGGCCCCAGAGAAGCCCAGCAGGAACATCTAACAGGAGCAGAGATGGCTGGGCACCCGCTCACCAAATCTCAGCAAAGGTGCTACTGACATGTGGAGAGAAGGACACACAGAGCCCCGCTGTCCCCCCCTCTGCCCGGGCTCTTACCGTCCTCGCAGCGGGGCCCGGCCACGCCGGGTGGGCAGCGGCAGGCGCCCGTGCTGGGCTCGCAGGTGCCCCCGTTCTGGCAGCGGCAGGCCTGGCTGCAGCTCCTCCCGAAGGTGCCGGCCGGGCAGGCTGGGGACGGATGGCAGAGGTCAGCGGGACGCGGAGCTGCTCCCGTGCCGCCGGAGCAGGGCAGCAAGGGGCTACGGGCTCGCAGGCGGGGAGCAGGCCCAGCTGTTTTTGGCAGCAAGCGTTTTGCCTTCTTGGGGCAAAAGAGCAAAGAGCAAATGAACTGAGGACATTGGATTTTCAGTTCCTTACTTTGGTTGCAGACATAACCTACCAGCAGACCTTATCTGGGCCACTAGAAAAGCAGGTTAATTCTTTCTCAAGCACAAGAAGGCTTCTACTTATGGCAGAACTTTATGGGAAGAGACACTGAAAGGGTTCTTATTAATACTGTAAATATTTTTTGCATATTTTGAATGCAAAGCCTAATACACTGGCAGTAGGTTTACATGCAGCTGGACACTAACTCAGATTTAACACCAAATATGCATATTTGCAGGTTTGACCCACAGACTAAAATGCCTTAGGGTCTATTTGGGAATGAGAAGTAGGAAACTGGGCGTTTTGGCTGGTGCCTGAAAGTCAGGCTTTGCCAAGATAAACACAGCAAATAAAAGCAAGAGAAGCAAAGGGCTCCAGTGCTGCATCTGACCAATTGGAGGTTGGTGCATTCTCCTCTTTTTCACCTCGATTTTGGCAGGCAGGGCTGGCAAGGCAGCCGGCCTGCCCCGCTGCAGTGTCACTCACTCTGGTTGCAGAGCAGCCCGCTCCAGCCGGCTGGGCAGTCGCAGCCGGTCCCCTCGGCATTGCACGTGCCCCCGTTTTGGCAGTCCTCGCATGTCAGGCTGCAGTCGGGGCCAAAGGTGTTCTCCAGGCAGACTGCAACAAGAGGAGCCGTGGTGAGACACCATCCCCAGGGCTGCTCCAGCAACGCAGGGAGTTTGGGCAGAGAAACCCCGACGCTACAGCCCCCAGCAAAGCTAACAGCATCTGTGCTGTGCACGGGGTCTGTGTGCACAGAAAGGGTACCTGATGTATGCTGCCGGTGTGCCCAGCACGTGTGGTTAATTCTGGAGGCTTACAAGCAAAAGTGTACCATTTACCACTGCTGTGAAATGCCCACCAAATTTTTCTGAAAGTGTGTGCTCTCCTCTTGCTTCCATCTCTTCCTCCTCTTCTTCATAATCCTCGTTAAAGAGCTGGGTGAATTCATCCCGCAGGATTGCGACGTGAGGGATCGGGCGGATAACGGGGTGCTGAGCATCCAGAGCTTCCACTGGGTCATCTATGGCTAGGGAAGCAGTCACGGAGATTACGAAATCAAGGGGTGGAAAGAGAAAAGAGCTCATCTGAGGGGTGGATAATGGGGCAGAACCTGTGTGATAAGACGGGAACCAGAAACATCTGTATGGGGTTGGTGCATCTGATTTAACTCTGCTGATCTCTACGTTGACACCTCTAAAATAGCAATCCGTTCCTTTCTTCCACTCAGACTTCTGCAGCTTGTTTGCTTGTTTTGGCTAGAACGTGGCACAGCCAGCTAAGTGAGGAACTTTGCTCCTAGCCTGGATGGGCAGCTCAGGGTAACTGGGACCGCTACCGCTCCATCACCTTTGCCCTGCAGGCTTTCTGGCCAGAGCCACTCAGCTTCCTTGCATTTTCAGATAAGTTAACCTTTCTCTAGAAAATTTAACAAGTCTGCCTGTCTAACAAAACTAAGCAATGCATTTCAGCTTGGTTCTCCTTTAGGAATTACTGTGTGTCAGCTACAGATACCAGCTCCCTTCCTTTGCAGGGCGACAAGCGTTAAAAGTCATGCAATCAAGCTAAGCACAGGCACTTGGAGCAGGGCTGGCACAGCTATAAAAGTGGGCAGGGCATGGCAAAGTAGGGCTGGCACTCTGCTGGGGTGGGGAGGCATGGGGGGTGCTGCTCCTCTAGGTGCAGGCATCACAAGCTCTGCCAGGAACAGGGAGCTGGGCAGTGCCTGGGGGTTCTTTGGAGAAGAGGATGGGTGCTGGGTGCCCTGCTGAGTGAGTTGGATGGCAGTGCGCTTGAGGGTGTGATAGGGAGGCCACCACTTAGAAAAAAAATCCTCTGTTTATTATCAGGAAAAACTGTAGAGGTGGATGGCTGGAAAGGGTTAGGTCCTTTGGTTAGTGTGGGGTCAGGACTGCAGGCTACAATAAATGTAGCTGTACCAAAATCCCTAGGCCTCTTTGAAAAGCTGTGTGTGGCACTGCTGAAACAGGCACGGTGCTGCTGGGGAACCTGCTGCTGCTGCTCACGAGTGCTGTGAGAGCAGCGAGTGTCTGCACGTGTGGGTCCTGTGCCCGATGGGGATGGGGTGCTGGCAGTCCGACATGCAGCACTTACAGATGCAGCCCCTTCGGTCTTCGTCCAGTTTGTATCCGATCCGGCAGCTGCACTGGAAAGACCCGAGCTGGTTCTGGCACGTGTGCTCGCACCCGCCGTTGTGTGAAGAGCACTCGTCCACATCTAGAAAACAAGGGGGTTGCTGTGTGTTTGCAGAGCAGTGAGCAGGCTGGCAGCATCCCCTTAGGGGCTACGTGAAGCCAGCTGACCCCAAACATTAAGGGAGGCTACCAAGTGACCAGGGAGCCCCCGGGGTTTCCAAATATTGAGCACTAAGCTTTAGCTCACTTCTCTGGGTAGTTGTGTAGAAGCAGGTGGATAAACTTGGCTTTCACCTGTGAAGTGTTATTGGAGAGCTTTCCTAAGGAAAAAACTCATTAGGAGGACATAAAAGCCCCAAATCCATTCTGCTGAGAAGGCTGCTCATCAGAGCCAACAGGATGACTGGGAGAAACTGGAAGAAATGCCTGGCTGTTCATGAGCAGGTAGGACAACTTCTTGTTCTCTTTATTACAAGATTGCATTCGTCACTGAGTTAGCTGGGTTTTATAAAGATGCTTTTTCTCACCTATATCTCTTCCATGGTGAAATTTTTGGTAAATGTTGGCTCCAATATTGAACAGACTGTAATTTCTGTGAATTGCTGATGCAGTCAGACCTGGAGCAACTCTCTCTGAGAGATTCTAATTTGAATCCAAAGGGGGTTCAAAAAGCCCCATGGCTATCCTACAGCTGTGCTGGCCTGGTATGGGGGTTAATTAGTGGAGTAGCCTTAACTCCTACCGAGGTGAGGAGGCTGACAGAACAGAGAAGCAAACCAGATCCCCTGCTGTGCGTGCACCTTGCCATGGTGCAGCGCCGAGGTGTGCAGTGCTGTCCCCGTGCTCGCAGGGCCCCACACCTCTGCTTACCTTCACAGCCACAGCCATCGGTGCTGAGCCGGTACCCAGCATGGCAGGCACACTCATAGCCTCCAGGGTAGTTGTAGCAGTCCTGGTGACAGCAGTGAGAACCACTGTCACACTCATTGATATCTAAATAAAAAGCAAAGGGTGCTGGGTGTTAGTATACACCCAGCTCTGCGGTGCTGACAGTAATTGTAAAAATCGCTCCGTGACTAGTTCTGGTGGATTTTTGCTGATCTGTCACAGGCTGAGCTAGGATTCGTGCTTTCCTCTTGAAACCAGTGAGCTTTGTGCTAACAGCCCCCTTCACAATGTGCTCCCCAGCCAAGGGGGCTCCTGAGGCCTGGGGGAAGCTACTGTGGCTGGCAGCCTGAGGCAGCTGGGTGCTCACAGGGAGGTGGTTCCAGAATCAGCAGGAACTGGCATTTGTTTTCTGATTTGCATGTTACAAACACGATATACAGAAAGCTGAGAGCTGTGTGCTTCCTCCCAGCTGCACAGGAACGTGCCCACCGGTGCAGGAGAGGTCTGGCTGGTGAGCACTGCAGTGAGTTTTGGGCTTGGTTATTTTCCCCCAAAGGAATGCTCAGAGTAATGCAATGTTGAGTGTATACATCCACTTCATGGCACTTAGAGCATAAGGTGGGTTTCACCCTAAGCCTCTCCTCTAACACAAGTTGTATAAGTGATGGGGCTGAGCTATGCTAGTGCCTTACATCGCTCACTTGGAAATTACACTGCTCACTTTAAGGTAATAAGCCAGACAACACACTTCATACATCACCCCTTCTAGATGTAGGCTTACAGGTTTCTGAGATGTGAGCCTCTGCATCTGCCAACACCTTCCTAGGTCTGTTCTAGCAGGAAAAGCTGATTAGCTCTGAGGTCAATAGCCACTGTCCCAGTACGTCTTAGTGAACCTCTTCAAGCTGAGCAGCATCTCATCTCCTTTTACTTGGTGTCTGCTTCTAGCCTCGTTAATCTGCTTGTTTTGTATATACATATAGCATCTAATCTGTGGGGATCCTCATTACTTGAGACACATTTGTAGTAACAGAAAATGCAATGTTTCCCTTGCCTTACCAGTGCATGTCTTCTGGTCCTCCTCAAGCTGGTAGCCAAAGTTACAGGTACAGACTGGGCCAGAGCTGGTGTGGTGGCATGCATGGGAACAGCCACCATTGCTGGCTTCGCAGCTGTTCACAATCTCCATTTCTATCCCTGGAAAAATGCACACTGGTTAGGATCCTGCAGTGTTTGCTGCGCTTGGTGCATGCTGGGCAATGCCTTCCAGCAGGCACCCACACGGAGCTTCACTTCTTCTCGAGCCCCTTGCGTGTGCCTTTTTGTGTTTGCAGTCCTGTTGAGGCCAACAAGCTGTAGCAGGGAAAGGATGAAAATAGCTCTGCACAGAGGCCACCACTGGGCCGGGAAGCCCAAATAATAAAAATAAACGGATGGATCCCAGGCAACGCCCCATGCGGCCTCTGCGGGCCTGACTTGTGGGGCAGGCTCTGGACAGGCCCTGAGATGAAGCAGACTGCAGACAAAGCTGCTTCCATTCCTGTCAAGCTGCAGAATGTGCTGCCAACCAAAAGTTGGCTCAGCCTTCTCTAGTACAGCGCTGTTCTGATGCCAGCTAGGAATGGGAGCAGCAGAATGCAGCAACTGCAGAAACCTCCAGATGCCTGCAGCTAGAGAAGCTAGCTAGGGACATGCCAGAAATGGCAGGCGCAAACATCAACAGCAGCCACGTATCTCAGTTTGGCAAAGCTTATGTAAACTCTGTAGTCCGGTTAATGAAGCCTTCTTAGACTAAAAGGAACTCGTACCATGGAGCTTTGATTCAGTCTTGAATCTCAGAAAAAGTTTCTGCCTACAAGAGCGTTTTTGGTGCACTCAGGCCCAAGAAGGATGAAAGAAGGGGAGCTTGATGTTCCCCAGTGGGTCTGTGCGTGTCAAAAACAAAAGATGTTCCATGGTGGAAAGTTTATCTTTCAGATTTCACAACATGAATTTATTCTTTGTTTTCCCCTTTCTTACTGATGCATACTAAACACCAAAGCCAGGCCTTTGCACAGGAGAT